>NC_084742.1:12570203-12775203 GCF_033978785.1 Entelurus aequoreus | reverse complement strand
CGTGAAATACTGTCTGGTGTGCCGTGGGAAAATATGCAATTTCACCTAATTGCCCTAAAAAACATTTCTTGCAAACCAATAATTATATTCAACAAGAAATGTGCCGCTGTTGAATGTCTGTGCTATCTCGCGATCGTCAGAGTGACCATGTAATACTCCTCCATATCAGTAGGTGGCAGCAGGTAGCTAATTAGTAGCTTTGAGAATTAGTGGTGCAATTGCGTCATATTTGGTCAATATACGCTACTGAGTGTCATTTGTTAAAATTAAAACATTTTTTTTTTGGAGCCAAGGCACAAAAAAAAGGTTGAAAAACACTGGTTTAGAGGACAAAATGCCCAAGATTCCACTCGAAGAACGAAAATGCTGTTATTGGTTGTATTAACCAACACAAGACAAGATTTAAACCTCCAGTCTCATTTGAAGAAGTGCCCAGTCTAGGCTCTACTGTACATTGACTTTACTGTACCAACATTCAGCAGAGCAGCACCCTCTAGAGCCTTAGGTCTTACCTGCTCCCCCTCTCTGGACCAGCAGACAGGTCTCGACGCCGACCGCACACTCCTTGAGCAGCTCCACCACCTGCGCATGCGTGAATCCGTGCACCGCCTGCTTGTTGATCTCCACAATCAGGTCGCCCTCGCTCACTCCGGGGCAGCCGAGCGGCTCCAGAACCTGCTTGACCCGCTGGCCCGCGGAGCTGTCCGCGATGGTGAATCCGAACCCGTCCGCGCCCTTCACCATAGTGAGAGTCAGCAGCTCGCCTTGCGTCGCCCCCGACGACGCCATGGAGACGCTGTCAGGAGGCGTGGCGGCGGAGGCAAGCGATCCGTCCAGGTGGGTGTCGCCCGGGTGAGAGGGGAGGAGCGGCTGCTGCTGGGCGTGGTCCTGGCTCGGGTCCGGAGCGAATCTGGCCGTGCGGGTAATGTAGTCCAGGTAGTTGTCGTAGCCGGGGCGGCCGTTCACCACCAGGGGGCGCTGCTCCATGATGCCCAACGGGGAAATGATGGTGGTGGTGTTGTTGGTGGTGTTCTCTTCGGGCTCGTACGGCAGCGGGTAACCTCGACACAGAACCAACGTCACGCTTTGACCGATGGGCACCGACTGGAACAGTTTGACCACGTCGGCGTGCGTGGTACCCAGGACGCATACATCGTTGATGTAGACGATGACGTCACCTGTGAAGGGACAGAAAGCAGAAATAAATTACTGGAAGGCTTGGTTATAGATGACCAAAATGTATTTTAAAGGGCATTTTGTCATGCATTTTTAATGCAAAATGGACTTTTTAACACATTCTAACAGTGATACGTGCCTGTAAAGCAGGGGTCTTCAATATATTCCAGGCAAAATAAACGTGTCCTTAAAGGTACTTTGTTATTGTGTAACACTAAGTTATTCTAAAAATATAGAATAGTCCTACAAATAGCTAGCATTTTATTGACGGCCACATCCCAATTATGGCTGCCCTCAGAGGGCCACATGTAACAGTAAATATGTATACCAATATAAACACATAATAGCCCTGTTACACAATTTGATAAGACAACCGTTTCTGATTATTATATTTTTTGGATTGATGGATAACTTGCTTTGAAGTTAAAGTTAAAAAAAAAAAGAAAAAAGAAGATGGGTCCGCTACACATATTAAAATGAAGCTCTATATTTCTGTTCGGCAAGCTGTAAATTTGATTAGGTTGGTTTTCTACAGCAAACTGGCTAAGGTTATGTTAGCACAGGGGTGTGCCTACTACGGCCCGTGGGCCACATCGGCCCGTTGGTCCCTTTAATCCGGCCCGCCAAATATTAAAACAGAATTGAGCAAAGATCTGTTTTGAGAATTGCCACAACAAAACTGATACTAGACTTGGACGCACTGGCAAAAGAGGGTGAGCAACAACACCGCTCCCACTGAAAGATAATGAAAGTGTTAGCCCTTTAATAAAATGTTTATGTTTTTTGATGTTCTGATATGATATTGTTGAAAATAGATGTATTATGATAAAAATAGACCAAGTTTGAGAAGCCTACTCTTAGTTTCAACAGATATAATATGCTTTGAAATGCATCATGTGCTTGCCTGGCCAGGCTATCAAATTTCAAAAGCCAATGTGGCCCCTAAGCCAAAAAGTTTGCCCACCCCTGTGTATCTCATTCCTTGTATGTGATGTATGGCATCTATTACATTAGACAAATGCAGAGACACAGTGTATACGTGAAAAAGTGGATTAAGTACACAGTACCTACCGCTTCCTGAAGACACACAAAGCTCATTAGTCTTAAAGCTACAGACGCAGCACTTTTAAACTGTCTCAACTCTAGCATCATGCGTGCTAACACTTTTAAAACAGCTACAGTTTGGGACTTTTATTACATAAATGCGTGTTCTTTCACACCAAATGCATCCTAAAAAAATAAATGAATGAATATTCTAAGCTATGGCTGGATACTGAATTGATTAGAAGGTCTGCTAATTTGTGGAGGAGAGTGCAGCGCATGTTTTTGGAAGCTAAACAGGGACACGGTGCTTGTTGCAGAGTGTTATTAGCTTGGTAATTAGATGAAAACAAACTGTTGTTGTCTAATGGAGTGGACCAAAAGGGAAGCAGATCCTCCATGATTAAAACCCACAGCGTGTGCTTCCTCAGTGACCTTCAGCACAAGCTGCATTCTAGAAGAGAGCGTCGTAAAAGCGGCAGTTAAATATCTTTTATGCTCAGGACAGACATCAGCGAAGGTGACAGCAAGTTAAGAAGACCTCCATGCTTCTGTCCCTCTTAACTGCTTTCCAAGTTTTTTCCAAGTGGAGCGGCGTCGTAATCGATAGCAGAAAACAAACGACGGCGTTGGCATGACCTCGCGGGCCCTGTGCTGCGCTTAAAGAGGTCGTTACGACTTGGGAAGAAACAGTGACTAAAAACGATGATGTCATCATGGACGAAGACATGACTTACCATCATGGGTCCTTCTTAGGCCACATGGTCTTTGTTTGACTCCATATGACACATTAACAAAACATAAACGTTGTGACAATGCTGAAAAAAATATCACTGTGCATTAAAAATACTGCATAATTGCTACAAGTAAGGATGTTATTGTGCACCAAAAATTTCTTTTTTATTATTACGATCCTATAGTGTCCAAAAGGTATTTTAAACTATTGCTATGGCATTTTGCTTTAAAAAAAAAAAAGCATATTTTTTATTGCTATATTTTTTATAAATATGTTTAGAAAATTATCTTTTTTAAAACTTCATTATGCTAAGCATTATTCTCAGTGTCAAAAACGCATAGGTTATAATGTCATCATTATGCACAACACGTTAGTAAATTAGTTTTTTTAACATATGTTTATATAAAGTATTTTATGTATGTAATATTTTTTAATTTTTTCAAATTTGCCCTATTTTATGTACTGAATGTATTTTATAATTAATTTAATAACATTTTTTTTGTCAGAAAATGTTATTTCATCACATATTTCATATTGTTAGTATTACGTTATAATGTATCCATTACCAAACAAAAATTTTAAAAATATATACATATTAAATTACAGTAGAGTATTTCTTTAAGTATTGTTTTCTTTAGACTGAAATATCCAATATTGTGTCAAAATATATCAATTATGATTATTATTATTATTACTATTATACTTTAATGTGTCCAAAACGAAAATAAATAAACATTTAAATGATAAATTAGGATGAATATATAAAAACAAATATAATCTATTTTTAATTTTAAAAAAATATATTGAGTTTTTTCTTCAATAAAAAAAACATTTTGTTGCTTTGTCATCTAAAATGAATACAAAAAAAGGAACTAATCCAATATAAATAGGTAATAATTATTACTGTCCCACAATTAATTTTTGAAATCTGACTAGAAACACATTTGAAATGTGCTTAATCGTTATTATTCACAGTAAATTACTTTCTTGCATAATTCAAATTAACTTACAATTTTATGGTCAGAAAATCATACACGAACATTACAAAAATGTTTTACTTGAATGGACGACCATATGACAACTCACACCGTCTGTGTTTAAGGTAAATTGGGTGATTAATCTGCATTGATACATAACTAATGTGAGGTTTTTGTGATTATTCACTTGCATTACTGCATAGAATTTGACAGCTATAGCAATAATATATTTTAATAGCTTAGATCACAATACGAAGATCCTGGGTTCGATCCTGGGCTCGGGATCTTTCTGTGTGGAGTTTGCATGTTCTCCCCATGACTGCGTGAGTTCCCTCTGGGTAGTCCGGCTTCCTCCCACTTCCAAGGACATGCACCTCGGGATAGGTTGATTGGCAACACTAAATCGGCCCTCGTGTGTGAATGTGAGTGTGAATGTTGTCTGTCTATCTGTGTTGGCCCTGCGATGAGGTGGCGACTTGTCCAGGGTGTACCCCACCTTCCACCCGAATGCAGCTGAGATAGGCTCCAGCACCCCCCTGCGACCCCGAAAGGGACAAAGCGGTAGAAAATGGATAGATGGATAGATCAGTGGTTCTCAAACTTCTCTAACCAAGTACCCCCCATAAGGACCAACATTTAAACAGTAGCAGAGTAGGCTTAAGTCTTCACTAAAAACAAAGCAGAGGCTTAATTAAATAATAGTTTGTCCACTGTAACATTATACACAGTTACAACGATAACATTGTGTTTGAATGTAGGAAAATAAAACACTTAACACTGAAATAAGTGATTATTTGGCATACCACTAGATGGAGCTCGCGTACCACTAGTGGTAGATCATTTGAGCTACATTTTTCCTGACTACACACTGTCAAGTATACTGTTATTTAAATTCTGTGTCGCACTTCCACATTTGCATTTGTGTCTCTTTATGATGTCTCTGCAATCATGTTGACAGCCAGGAGGGCTTGTGGAGAGAAAGGGGCCACAAATCCCCCCAAAATAACATTAGCAGGAATTTCACACCCTATACAGCACTGTGTATTTTGTTGCCGTGGGTTCTCGGCAGAAGTAGGACAACGAGTCTAGGGGGGGGGGGGGGGGGGGGGGCACTGACGGTGGGGAATGAGTTAACAGAACGTGCACTAAAGAGGCGAGGTGGGACTGCAGAGGAAATATGAAAAAGAGGACAAGAAAAGAAGACGGACAGACCAAATATTTACTGTTTAGCATTGGCAGCTTATCAGTCCTGCTGCTTTCCTGCTCAGTTTGTGTTGAATAAAGTTGTGGCCCCAAGTGGGCACCAGCTGGATTAATGGGGCTCATAAAGTCCCCCATTGTGATTAATGGAGGGGCTAAAACTGCAGAAGGTGCAGGAACATAACATGGACAAAGGTGTAAAAACGGTAAAAACGATCTGCAGATTTTACTGTTAAAATCTAGCAGCTCAGTCAGCAGAATTTTTAATAAAATGTTTGGTGGTTTCTACACTAAATTACTGTAAAATGAAAAACAGTACCAGTTAATTTTACTAGAGCTGTGCTCATACAACTTTTTACTTATATTTGACCCTTGAGGATTAATCCAATACAATATCAGCACGAATCATAGTACATACTTTTATTATGTTTGTAGAGTGCAATGTTAGAAAAGGTTCGATCGAGTGAAATTACTTAGAGAGCAATGATAGATATAAAAAACACCAACATTATGACAGATTTATGCTTTCGAAATGGCCTTGGGGCCACAATAATTCATTAAATTAAGCTCATGACTTAGTAAATTGAATGATGTGGACACTTTTGTTACTGGATACATTCTAATACGCTTCTGCTTTGCAGACATTGTATGTGTAAGTATTATGTAACTATAATTATTTGATTCTTGTTTATATTGACAAATGTATTGTTTTATACTGGGAGATTGTTCGTGCTTCTCAATTATTTTCTGTTACGCCCCCCATAGAAATAAAACAACATTCTGCCCCCAACCCTCACTCTCCGCCACTGCGATAAAGAGCATCATTTGTCTAAAAAAATATATTATAAGTACACCTCTGCATAACATTGTATCCTTATTAAAATGAAAGAAAAACTAAACCGAGACTAACTTACAACAACAAATCATTTTATTAATATTATGTTTTAGTCTGTAACAGAAACATTTTAAAGAGCATCAATCTGTAGTATTTGAACTATAAAAAAATGTTGACCGACTTGAATCATTTAATACTGAAAAACAAAATTAAAGATACGGTAAATAAACTAAATAAAAAATAATACATTGAAATTAATCATCAACATTAACTCAGGAGTACAATATATAAAATACTTTAACCTACAAAACAAAAAATTAATACAACAATTTCTGCGGATTAAACATCTTTTTTTATAAATAAAAATGAGGAAGTCAAGACTAATGGCTACAATGAACACATTTTGCAGTGCACAGCTTTTTGAAATGGCATTAGACACATTATACTGATAAAGCTTGTTCCCCTGTGTGCTATTGTGTGCTTAGCTGTTGTGTAGCTGCTAGATCCTAGTAGCCTATAGCCTACCATGTTTAGCTTTTGTAAATTACTTGACTATATACAATAAAAGATCAACCATGTGTGCTTATTAGAGGACATTTAGATGTGAACTGGCTGTCCCGCTTTGCACAAGTAAACACTCTGCAGGACTGCTTGTATCCGAGTTTAGATATGAGATTTTACATGCAAACTGATATAATCTGATACTTGTTTTTCAGATGATATGGGACCCCTATCGGATCAGATAGGGACACCCCTAATTTTTACGGTAACTGAACTGCCAGTCTTGTTTCGTAAAATAGTTGGTTGTTGTTTTTACAGTGCGTTACTGTAAATGGGGAATCAGTATCACTGTTATTTTTATTGCAAAATTCTGGCAACTAAGCTGCCAGTGTAGAACCTTCCACCTGCAGGAAATGTCTCCTACCTGTGACCATCTTTGCGTCAGCAGCGGCCGGCCCGTCGGGGATGACACTCTTCACCTGGAGGAACTCGTCGGGCTCGTCGCCTCCGATGATAGTGAAGCCAAAGCCCATGTTGCTCTTCTGGAGTGCCGTGGACAGGAAGCTGCCTTTCAACTGAGTGGGGTCGCGCGTGAACAGCGGCTTCTCTGGAAGAGGAACAGACGGAAGATGTCAAAATGGGGGGGAAATTGGCAGGACATAATCTGCAGAAGTGTCAAACCAGGTGGGGTTTGGGAGCAGAAATGCAGGTGTGGACCCCCATGCAGAAGGTACATGAGGAACATCCTTCACCCTGCTAAACTATACTATGAATTTAGCCAATGACATGCTTTTAACCAGGAATGAGCTCCATGAGATAATGCTTGGGGGATTTAGGGAAGATCTGCGGAGATCAGAAATATTTCACAAGCGGAAACGGTTTCAGTCAAACCAAAAAAACATGGCTGACGATGTTGAAAACGGAAGGCAAACGGACTGGTAAACAAAGCCAGCGCTCAGGAAGTTAGCATTTACTTCTTCAGAGAGTGCAAATGGTGTGTTGCAGGTTACGGAGGAATTGGAAATATTACACATTGATCTTTAAAGGTGTTTCAGTCTAAACTAGAACTTCTCCAAGAAACGTGGCGGCAAGGAGGGGTGAGAAAGGGGGCGTCAGGGGGAAGGCAGTCGCAGCAAAATTCAGCCAATGGCATGCTGTCAATCAGGGATGAGCTCCATGATAAGATGTTTGGGGGTGTTTGGGAAGATCTGTGGAGAAGGGGAGCCTCCCACGGCTTTTCCAGGGACAGGAGATGTGGGGAGCAGGCTAGCTCACTTCCAGTCTGGCTTCCTCTCCTGACCTACTTACTGACGAAACGCCACAGCGGGGACGGGCTACGGCCGGGCCGCTCCAGCACCATCGTGCAGGCGGCAGCTGTGCGGAGATGAGGAAGCGGCGGCCGCCGGGGGCTCATGATCATCCGGCGGGTGAGGACATGCCGCAGCGGGGAGATGTCGGCGGAGGCGAACGGCGAGGCCGCCCGCCGTAGAATGGGCGGCGAGCGGGAGGAGGAGAGATCGCCCAGGCTATGGCTCCGCTCCGGAAGCAAAGCCAGGCCCACCTGTGGCAGGTAGGATCTAGGAAGGGAGGCACAGGGGCTGGCATCTCCCACTGACATTTAGGAGGAAAAATGGGGTACAAAAAGGAGGAGAGAGAGCCTCACAGGAATGTGTTGCCATGGAGACGAGGCCCTTAAGTTGTTAGCATGTTTTTAAGACCACATATCCAAAAAACAAATTTGACAATGCCAGGGAAGTTAGTATTTCCTCCTTCAAAGAGTTCTTTTAATGCGCCCGAGACTGCTGGGAAGTTGGAAAAAACTCCACCTGGAGCTTAAGAGGTCCGAGCTCAAAGTGTTTCAGTTAAACGTATACAACAAACATGGCTGACGATGTTGACAATTGACTGGTGCACAAAGCTAATGCTTAAGAAGTTTACTGTGAACAGAGTGTTGCTAGCAATACATCAAGCTAACAATGATACGTCCACATAGACAGGAGACGCGCGGTTATCCAGATCTGCGCCAATGTTTTGACTGACAACGCAGACTGTACAGCATCATAAGAGAGTAATATCTCTGTGTGTAAAGCCTGCTTTATACTCTCGCGTCACGTAACTTGCGTAAGCCACGCAGTCATGCCACTCCCCTTGCGTATCTTCCAGTAAGCCTTGAATGCATCTCCCAAAACTCCTTTTGAAGAGAAGGGTCTTTGAGCACAGTTCAAATGCACAATTTGTTATATATAATAAAACACTAGTGATTTACATCAAAACAGATATTATTGACTTAATATTATATTATTGACTGGTGCACTCTAAAAATAATTACTGAATGTGTAATTTTTCAGCTTATTATGTTGCGTCCGGAAGAAGTCACGAAGTATGACGCTCTTTTAAACTTTTATTGCCAATCTTGTGCTGACGACAGGTTGAATTCCAACACATATTCTTCCTTGTGCACACACATATTTTTCTTTCACACCCAACACTTCCTCATTCTACGTCAATCATCTTTCAGGCAAGTTATGTTCACGAACATTGGAACTATTTGAATATCAATAACACATGGACATAAACATTAACACCAGCATGACGTTTCAATCTTAATTAACAAGTTTCCTATTTTTCAGTTACATAGTTCTCTCTTGTCCCATGTCCCGAACGACCGAATAGCCCCGCAAATAATAATAGTGTTCGAATTTTAACTTTTTTAAGGTCATGGCAAGTGTTGCCTTAAAGGAGGGCTCATATTTTAGGGCACCAAGGCAAGTAAGAAGGGCACCAAGGCAAACATTATTATTTATTTTCGAGGCAGGGGCTCTAAAGCAAAGTAATACTTAAGATTATTGTTATTAATATTGAAATCATGATTAATGATTGTTAGGTAAAGCAGTGTTGGGGTGTGAACGTATACCATCGTGTCTTTTGTAATGTCTAATAAAAAGACTATAGATAAACGTTATCCATATATCTTAAGACACATTTTTTTTTTCATTCTTTAATAATATCAACTCATCAGCTTTTTGTCATTACATGATGCCTTTATCTCTATTTTTACATTTTGATAGAGGGAGTTTTTTTAATTATTATTTATTTGAGTTATGTACATGTAGGTCACCTACCTAGGTTCCATTCTAGAGGCTAACCTTTCCTATGATAAAATGGCAACCAAGGTAATCAAAAAGGTTAACCAACGAACGAGATTTCTCTACAGAATTTCCTCTCTGGTCAACAAAAGCACCTTGAGGATTCTGGCGGGAACTCTCGTTCAACCCTTTTTCGATTACGCATGCACCTCCTGGTACCCTAGCACCTCCAAAACCCTCAAATCTAAACTCCAAACATCTCAGAACAAGCTAGTCAGGTTACTTCTAGACCTCCACCCCAGATCCCACCTCACTCCTACCCACTTCTCTAAAGTGGGCTGGCTCAAGGTGGAGGACAGAGTTAAACAACTTGCACTGAGCCTAGTCTATAAAATCCGCTACACCTCCCTGATACCGAAGTACATGTCAAACTACTTCCTTAACGTAAATGACCGCCATAACCACAACACCAGGGGGTGCTCCACTAACCACGTTAAACCCAGATTCCGAACTAACAAAGGTCTTAACTCATTCTCTTTCTATGCCACATCAATGTGGAATGCGCTCCCAACAGGTATAAAAGAAAGGGCATCTCTATCCTCCTTCAAAACCGCTATAAAAGTTCACCTCCAGGCAGCTACAACCCTAAACTAACACCCTCCCCGGATTGCTAATAATCAAATGTAAACAATCAAATGCAGATTCTTTTTCTTATGCCTTCTGATCTCTCTCTCTCTCTCTCTCTCTCTCTCTCTCTCTCTCTATGTCCACTACTTGATGTCCATACCCCCCCCCCCCCCACCCCACCCCCCCTCCACACTCCTGATTGTAAATAATGTAAATAATTCAATGTGATTATCTTGTGTGATGACTGTATTATGATGATAGTATATATGATAGTATATATCTGTATCATGAATCAATTTAAGTGGACCCCGACTTAAACAAGTTGAAAAACTTATTCGGGTGTTACCATTTAGTGGTCAATTGTACGGAATATGTACTTCACTGTGCAACCTACTAATAAAAGTCTCAATCAATCAATCAAAAAGATGCTGTATCGGGAAAGATCCATTAAGAGTTTGAGCAGAAATATGTTGTATAGGAATTAACTACACGTCATGGCATGTTGTGCCGTCGATGGTGGTGAATTTTTTAGGGCATGATGGCAAGTGAAGAGGGCGGTCGCGACAGTTGCCGTGGTTAAATTCGAGCGCTGCCCCTGCCGCGACTCGTTCAGCTGCGTGACGCGAGAGTATATGCCAACCTAAGGATCAACTGCAGTGTTTTTGTTGTCAATGTCCATATTCCCTACTAATGTGTCACCAATGCCGACTTCTTACCTCTGTAGATGGCAGGCAGCGGAAGTGAGGACAGGCCCTGGCTTTGCATCTGCTGCTGCTGCTGGACTCTCCTCTTGGCCTCCAGAACCGGGTTCTCAAACTGAGTCCTTCTATTTATATGACTACAATGACCAACAAGAAAAAAAATCATATCAGATTTCGCACTTGACTCCCCCCTCCCCACTAGCCCCACTCTTACAAAGATCACTGGCACTGTGGCTGGCTACTCTCTGACTATGATGATTATTTGCATGTCCCGCCGCCATATTACGTAACTGAGCCACAGAATGGGCTTTGTAAAGAGGGGGAAAGATAAAATAGAGATTTTTGTTCTGCATGTATTATAAGTTAAATTTAAAGTACCAATGATTGTCACACACACATTATAAGCAACACAATATACAAAATAATAGGTTAAAATGTAAAGTTGTGCATTGTTTGTCACTTAACTTACTCCACATAATAGCTGCCATAAATGGGGTCGTCAATTTTCTCCCAACCATATGGAAGCTCTGAAAAACAAATTTAAAAAGTCACAAAAAAACATTAACAAATACTTGAAATTATTGTTCACTCATTACAATATTTTTAAAAATTTTTTGTATGACATAAAATTATGCATAAAACATTTTCTCTCAGATTTTTGTCCAATTTGCCTTCAACTGAATGACAAAAAAACAGATTGCTATAGTCGTGGCTTAATTAAAATCAAATATTTAATGCGGCAATGTTTCTCAACCTATGAGAAGTGCAAACAACAAATGAAAGAGATTGAATGAAAGGCCACCACAGGGGGCACTACAGCACAATTTAGAAACACCTGTGTAGCCAGGCTCCTCTATCTGTATTATTCTATATGGACATTGTGTACTTTTAATATTATTCCTTGACCTACTTTGCACAGAGAGAGTGCCCTGCATATTTGCATCTTTTGCTGTCCTCCCACACAAGGAAAAAGTATCAGAAGCAAAGCTGTTGCAGTGCCCTAACCCCTGCAAACAAATTCAACTCCAAAATCACAAGAGGCTACACACATAGTTGCCTTCATACTAACCATTTCCAGCATTTTGCATGGACACATAAGAAATCTAACGGTAGATGAAATTAGCTTGGATTTAATCATTCGTGCAGCATAATAACTTCTTACTTTATCATAACTTAGTAATAATAGCTCATTCTAAAATGACGTTGTTAAAAGGGTTAATAAATAAAAACTACTTAAATCATAAGAAATGGAAAGTGACTGAAAAAACAAAGCTAATGCTAATTAAGTTAGCATTTTCTTCTTGGGTAAATGCTAATAATGTGTTTTTGAGACCACTGGGATGTTCCAAATACCTTAGAGCTCAAGAGTTATCGCCTTAAAAAGTCAAAACAGAAACAAAAAATATAGCGAATAATGTTGATTAAGGAAGTAAAATTGACAGGTAAACATAGCTAATGCTAGGGAAATTAGCAGTTCCTTCTTTGATGACTACTAATGATGTGTTTAAGACCGCTGGGAAGTTTCAAACATCGCCACTTGAAGCTTAGAAGATCTGACCTACAAAGGTCAAGCAGAAACAAAAAACATGGTGCGCAAAGTGGATAAAGCAAATTGAATGGTAAATCAAAGCTAATGATAAAAAAAAAGTTAGACCTTCCTCTATGGATGAAAATTTCATATCACCGTTATTGTAACCAAAATGATCATGGTTATTATTATTATGACGGTGTTGAGTGCTCAAAAAGTACACACTGAAATCTTTGAACTTTAAATGTAAATAATAAAATAGGTTGACACACAATATAATTTCATTGGCCGAATAATTATTAAATATTGTTCTGGCTTCTTAACAACATACTGTATTCTTTTTATTTGAGTGTTTAAAAAGTTGATCTTCCTCCGTTTTAATTTGTAAAGCTTTTAGAGTGTTTTTTTTAATGATAGAGAAAAAACAGGTGTTGGGGCGCTTCACCTTCAGTTTATGTGACGTCACGTGAGTTCACTTTTTGTTGTCAATTTTCTTTCGAAAATAGAGTGATCACTCCGTACTAAGATAGCACAGTTTGCAGGTTCAATGTACACTATTTAATAATTGAGTTGCAATGTGGTTATACAAGTTTGTATTAAGGTATGTTGTTTCTTAATAGGGAAAGACGTTAATGTCATTTGTATTCGTGTTAGCATTTAAGCTAGCTAATGAGCTAGCGCTAGCATGTGTATTAAATTAATGAGCAGAGTCACCGGTCCATGAGTTTATGTGTTATTAATCACAGTTTTACGATCATTTTAATTCAAAACGAAAATACTAACCGTCGCGAGTTGTACCGCAGTATATCATTATACCGTTTACCGTATACTGCTAATTATGTGTTTAAAACTGCTGGGAAATTTAAAATATCTGAAATTTGGAATAAATATTTTAAATATATTTGAAATGTCAAAATGTCAACAAAAAAAATTATCTGGCAGACATTGTTGATAAGAAAAGGCAAATTGACTAGTAAACAAAGCTAATGCTAAGAAAGTTAGCATTTGCTGCTAATGAGTGCTAGTAATGCATTTGAGACTGCTGGGATGTTTAATATATCTCGACTTGAAACTTAGGAGTTCTGACCTGGAAAAGTCAAACAGAAACAAATACATGGTGTGTAATGTGGATAAAGGAAGGCACATTGACTGGTAAATCAAAGCTAATGCTAAGGAAGTTAGCAGCTGCTTCTTCAATGACTGCTAATGATGGATTTAAGACAGATGGGAAGTTTAAAATATATCCACTTAAAGCTTAGGAGATCTGGCCTCAAAAAGTCAAACAGAAACAAAAAATATGGAACTTATTGTTGATTAAAGAAAGCTAATTGAATAGCAAACAAAGCTAATTCTAAGAAAGTTAGCATTTGCTGCTAATGAGTGCTAGTAATGCGTTTGAGACTGCTGGGAAGTTTAAAATAGCTGTGCTTGTATCTTAGGAGCTCTGACCTGGAAAAGTCAAACGGAAACAAAAAACATGGTAAATAATGTGGTTTGGTAAAAACAATTAATGCTAAGGAAGTTCAATAACTGCTAATGATGTGTTTAAGAAAGCTGGGAAGTTGCAAATATCTCCATTTAGGAGATTAAGTTTAGGAGATCTGACCTTAAAAAAATCAAACGGAAGCAAAAAACGTAGTGAATAATGTTGAAAGACGGCAAATTGACTGGTAAATAGAACTCATGCTGAGAAAGTTAGCATTTTCTATTTCAGGAGTGCTAATGATGCAATGCTGCTGGGAAGTTTGAAAAATCCCTACTTTAAGCTTAACAGTCAAACGTAAACAAAACCCAAGGTGGATGGTATTCAGTAATGTTTTGTTTATGAAGTTATATGTAGTACAACCAATACATGCAGATAAGTATTGGGTGTTTTCCTTATGTCCTGGAATGCACCATTTCAAAGGTTTTGTGCTATTCATGACCCTGTGATAGCCCTCATCCCTTCGGGGAAGCGCGTGCCGCCGTTACGTCTCTTGAGGTTATCATTTGTCATATTTTATCACCTTTTAATGTGGATCTCAAATTGTAAAAATGTCCTGTCAAGAATGCGTGTGTGTGTGGAGAGGAGGGGGGAGGGGGGGATTCGCAGCCCACTTACCCAAGTGAGCATTAATACACACTCCAGCCCACGTGCAAATTCAATTCCCACCTTGTTCAAAGTGATAAATGGCGACGACTGTGGAAGTGGCAACGACTGTGGAAGGGGGGGGGGGTGGGGTGGGGGATTTTGTATGGGGGAGGTTTAGCTGTTTAATTCTATCCATGCTTCCATAGTGTGAGGAGCTCAGCAGAAACGTGTTGGCGGTGACCTCGGCCGACCTCCTAATTGATCGCTCAACCTGCACTGTAGAAGGAGTAAACATGCGCGTGTTAGATGATCTCTCTTTGGTGTCCGCCTGGATTCTCAGTCATCCGGGTTATGGCAAAGATCCATAAAGGCTGAATCGAAGGAGTTCTTCCTTCTCCAGGAGGCAAATTAAACTTTAACACACTTTGGAACAGTCTATCACACCTGCAGTCAGCAGATGGTAAGACATGCAAAGAGGGGGATTCAGAAGAAAAGTAGGGATACGATACGGTAAAAAATCCTGGTACTTGGGAATCGATACCGGTACTCAACTGTACCAATTTTCGGCACTTTGGTGTGTGCTCATGTGGTAATGAATGCTAATTCATTTCATAATAACATCTTTGAGTATCTAGTTGATAGAAAAGCGCTGTATAAATCTAATCCATTATTATTATTTATATCAGGGGTCACCAACCTTTTTGAAACCAAGAGCTACTTCTTGGCTACTGATTAATGCGAAGGGCTACCAGTTTGATACACTTAAATAAATTGCCAGAAATAGCCAATTTGCTCAATTTACCTTTAACTCTATGTTATTATTAATAATTAATGATATTTACACTTAATTGAACGGTTTAAAAGAGGAGAAAACACGAAAAAAATGACAATTACATTTTGAAACATAGTTTATCTTCAATTTCGACTCTTTAAAATTCAAAATTCAACCGAAAAAAGAAGAGAAAAACTAGCTAATTCCAATCTTTTTGGAAAAAATTAAAAAAATAATTTATGGAACATCATTAGTAATTTTTCCTGATTAAGATTAATTTTAGAATTTTGATGACATGTTTTAAATAGGTTAAAATCCAATCTGCACTTTGTTAGAATATATAACACATTGGACCAAGCTATATTTCTAACAAAGACAAATCATTATTTCTTCTAGATTTTCCAGAACAAAAATTTTAAAATAAATTCAAACGACTTGGAAATAAGATTTAAATTTGATTCTACAGATTTTCTAGATTTGCCAGAATAATTTTTTTGAATTTTAATCATAATAAGTTTGAAGAAATATTTCACAAATATTCTTCGTCGAAAAAACAGAAGCTAAAATGAAGAATTAAATTAAAATGTATTTATTATTTTTTACAATAAAAAAAATAAATTTACTTGAACATTGATTTAAATTGTCAGGAAAGAAGAGGAAGGAATTTAAAAGGTAAAAAGGTATATGTGTTTAAAAATCCTAAAATCATTTTTAAGGTTGTATTTTTTTCTCTAGAATTGTATTTCTGAAAGTTATAAGAAGCAAAGTAAAAAAATTCATGAATTTATTTAAACAAGTGAAGACCGAGTCTTTAAAATATTTTCTTGGATTTTCAAATTCTATTTGAGTTTTGTCTCTCTTAGAATTAAAAATGTCAAGCAAAGCGAGACCAGCTTGCTAGTAAATAAATACAATTTAAAAAATAGAGGCAGCTCACTGGTAAGTGCTGCTATTTGAGCTATTTTTAGAACAGGCCAGCGGGCTACTCATCTGGTCCTAACGGGCTACCTGGTGCCCGCGGGCACCGCGTTGGTGACCCCTGATTTATATTATCATCTTTAGTTTTTTACTGTACAGTATATTAAAATAAATGATAACTGTGCTGTTCAGTGTGTGTGTCCATGGTAGGAAACAGTATTTGCCATTAAGTTGAATGTGCCAGTCTTGTCTTTTGTTGAGCCCTACAAAGTGTTTGAGCTGTAAATATTGTGGTTAAACAGCTGCGTGATTATAAAGTGCATCTCTGTTGTAGTTTTTATTACCAAATTTGGAGGCGTTGAAATCGCCATTGCTGGACAGTAACATGTAAATGACACAGCTAATGTAAATTAGCATTGAGCTAGCACATTTTTAACCGTGGGGCCTCTCTGTACTTTTGAGCGTGCTTGCTCTGTTGGCATGGAAAATGGAAACATTATCTAAAGGCAGTCCGCTACAAACATGCCTGTTTGCCCGACAAGTGCTTAAGACGATGTTGAATGTTCATTTATTCATCATTTATTCGCATTGCACATTGTTTTCTGCATGTTAAACTACAATTATTCCCTATAAAACGTTTTTGGGTTTATATTTTTCGGTAGATGGAAGTTACTTTAGTATTATGAGGAAAATTGTTTCTGTTTCCGTACAATTTAGTCCTTTTCTGTGATTTTTTTGACCAATTGTCCTATCAAATGACATTAAGGTCGGAGGGGTATGTAGTCTATTAACTTTTGTCATATACAGTGTTGTAAAAGCAAATAAGCTATATTCTGCAGCTTGTTTTTGGTACTGTACTGAAATAATAATTCCAGTGTCTGTTATCGACTAACACCCGTGTTCAAAGTCCCTCTGCTGTCTGCTCTGTCTGTGACCCGCAGACAACAGCAGAGTGTTATGCCGCGCCATAAAACACAAGAAGAAGGGTGAGTTGACGAGGCTCGCGGCTTATCGAGACAGTGCAGGGACGGCAGCAGACATTAGCCGACAGTGACCTGCCACTCGCTCTCGTCTCTTCTTTAGCGTCCAACGTTCTGCTTTCTTGAGCCGAACATCTTCTTCACTTCCTACTAAAGTTCTCCACGTCCTCTGAGCTGAGAAACACTTGCATTGCATAATCAAACAAAGCAGCTCCTGCTTGTTGTAGGGGGAAAAAAGCAAGGCGAGAGTTTAAACCAGGGGTGTCCGAAGTACAGCTATATAACCACAATATACTCATTAACTTTGTCTCAGACAAACACAATGCTAAGATGTGGATGAATTGTTCAGATAGTTTGGCATTTACTGACCTATATTGTGTTGCTTTTAGCATCTTTAATGTACAAAAAAAGAGATCTCAGAACATCGGCTTGTCTATCCACAGTCCGACAACGCTTCTAAGATGCTAATCCTCACCATCTTGGCGGAAAATAAACTACATTTCTTTCAAATATCATTATCACTGGAGGACTAGAGGAAAATGAATAGCTGAGAGCTCAATCCAGATGTCGATAATATCAATACCTAGTATGGTATCAGTGGGTTCCCTCCGGGTACTCCGGCTTCCTCCCACCTCCAAAGACATGCACCTGGGGATAGGTTGATTGGCAACACTAAAATTGGCCCTAGTGTGTGAATGTGAGTGTGAATGTTGTCTGTCTATCTGTGTTGGCCCTGTGATGAGGTCGCGACTTGTCCAGGGTGTACCCCGCCTTCCGCCCGAATGCAGCTGAGATAGGCTCCAGCACCCCCCGCGGCCCCAAAAGGGACAAGCGGTAGAAAATGGATGGATGGTATCAGTATATAAATGATACCTAAATTAGATCAATATTTTTCTTGTGTTAGTGTTAAAAAATATTTTTCTTGTTATTGTTTAAAAAGTCAGAAAGTAAGTATCTGGATACATAAGGCTTTTGAGGGCAAAAGCTAATAGTAGCTTTTTTTCTTTGTTTAGTTATTGTGCAATAAACACTTTATTTTGTTAAAATGCATTCCACACATTTCATACATCATCCAATTTAGAAAAACAATGTGAAATTATAAATGTAGTAAGATGAGCTTTATAAAGGCCAAAAATGTTGCTTGGGAGAGTCTTAGTGCAAAATGTATTCAAGTTGCATCTTTCATTCTTTTCTTTGTTTGGACACGCCTGTTTGAAGCTGTTAAAAAGCTGCTGGCATCTAATTGTAGTGAGGGCGCTCCATTAGGCCCGCACATAACCTTCGCTGAGGGATATAAACGCAATATAATAGCGGGCGGTAACACACACCATGGCTTAAATCAAATATTGATTTCATATCAAATGATAATAAGTGTGGACGTCAAAGGCAGTAAATGAAATAAAGTAATGCAAGTGTGCTGGAAGTTCCCAGTAACACACTCGCACTGCCCAAAACCCACGCACACATACAATAACAGCAAGTAAGGCCACACACACACACATACATACACGCAGAGTCGTCAGAATCCCCCCTTTTTCCAATCTTCCATCCTCAGGCGTGCTAGGACGCTCTCAAAATATACCCATCAATCATGTGGCAGACGTCTACGACACGATGCTACTCCACACCACTGCAGCGACAGGCTCAAGGTGAAGGAGGGTGATAATAACTCACCAGTAGAACACACACACACACACTCTCACACAAAGTACCATAACGACGTGCAAATGTGCTTCTTATTGACTCGGCGAGACATTTACTGGGCGACACTCCCAGAGACCTAAAAAGCTACTATTTAATGCTAACAACATGTGGACTTAATCAATAAGTTTATCAATCAGGGGTTGGACAAGACCACCTTAATCTTAATTTGTCATCCTTGCAAGACCTTTTGTATGATTGCAAGCTTCCAACTTTGACATTGATTGGCAGCATTTTGAGGAAAGCCCTTTTGCGGTCCCAGTGCACGAAGCCATGAAGGTATGCTGTCATGACGTTAATGAGTGCTGCAAGGCATGAGAGAATGCAGACGATGCACGGCGACATACCGTGTGGTCGTCTACAAGCGTCAACCAATAGTAGATCAGAAGATCAGAAGAGTTTTTATTGCCATTGTTTGAGAACGGGTTCACAAACTGGGAATTTTACTTGGCGCAATCGTGCAACATAAAACACATTTAACACAAAATAGAATAACATGATTAGAAAAATACACCTCATCCACTAATCACGCAGCGAAAAAGAGCAGTTAGAACAAGACATAATCAAGGTTATACCGTATTCCTAAAATCGTAAATTCACCCAAAAAATCATGCAACACCACCTGATCCCTGATAGACTTTTTTTTCCCATCAAGAGAGGATAAATGCAATGTCTGTGATAAAATTTGTATGCGAGCACAACACTAAAAAATGTCATATCAATGTGGAGCAAAAGTATGGATGGGATTGAGCAAGGAGCAAAGTCAAACGATGTACTAACATGAGAAACAGAACAAGCATAGGATGTTTATGAGGTATATTGAGGATATAGAATGCTGACATCCACAGTGTCTGATATTTATCCGGAATTAATTAATTATTACAAGTCATTATTATATATGCTGTATTTATTTATTCATGAAAGTTAGTTTTATTAATGTCTTTTTAAATGATTAAATAATAAAGATAATAATATAGGCAAGGCAAGTTTGTTTATAGAACACAATACAAGCACAAGGCAATTCAAAGTGCTTAGACTATAGTATAGTATAGTATAGCATAGTAGTCATTCCTCGTCACATCGCGCTTAGAAGTTTGTTTTTTAAATATTTGATGTATTTTTTGCCTAAATTAAGCATTTTCCAGCATAAAAACGGCTAAATGTAATGATGTGTAAAAGAGACCTTAGTGAGTGTTTGGCCCACTCACTTGGTGTATTGACACGGCACTGACACTGTGTTGCTGTTTCATAATGACGCTATCTGCTGGATTAAAAAAGTCAGTACATTTGACCAGCAAATAAAATAAATAGTTTGAAAAACAAGAAAAGAACATTGAGCGTAACACGTTCAAAATTGTTCCGAACTTTGGAATATTTTTTTCTCTCAGTTCCATTTACCTCGATGAGGGCGACACGCCCTTCCTCAGAATTCTTTCTGTACGATTGGTCACGAGTGAGCCGAAATAAGCTTTCTGCTAAACACAGCTTGAGGCTTCACAGTCACATGGCACCGCAGTTCTATCGGTCGCATCTTTTTTCTTTTTGTTAAAGTGACACACACAATGAGGCATGGAGGGACACGGTATCATTACTTGTGTTTCATGCGTTGATGCTTCAGTATCATTTGACCCATCACTGGCTAAATTAATTAAAAATATCAATACAACAGTAGTATTGGTCACTAGATGAGACCAATCAGGGCGCCCTGTTCAGTATCGTGGCCACTGATTGGCTCAGCCTCAGACAGCATTACTAGATGGAATCAAACAAACGTAAAGGTGACTATGTGGCCATTATTTCATGCTTAGAGGGCTCTCTTCATGCAAAAAAAATATTTAGAAAGTTGTAAACAGGTTTGTTATGCTCTAGCTATTAAAATGTTTGATTTATTTTGAATTTTCCTGAGGGAACTCTCCTGAAGGAATCAATAAACTACTATCGATCTATCTTATAATAATATACTGTAAAATAATTTACCACAGTCAGGCCCGGAAAAAATTGACAGCACTAAACGAGGGAATACTGTAATAGTCATAATAATTCCAAATGTTCTATTCTTTTAATTGGTAAAAAAGGGTGTCAACAATCTATCAGTAACTGCTGAGACATGAAAAGTTGTATGGTTAAATAAACCGTGACTCTTCCTACTTCTTTTTGGAAATGTTGAATTGCGCGTGTGTACGTAAACACGTAGTAACTGCTAAGCATGTAGCAAATATTCTGTGCCAGTACGAAGGATCATCAGAGACCTCACAATGCACACACCAAACATCTTCAATGAAGAGTGGAAGTTGTATTATCAGCAAAGAAGGACCATATTTCCCCTCAATATTCACTTCCTGTAGGTGTATAATGTACAGAACAATGTACGTGAGTAAAGAGGCAGACAAGAAAAGCAAACAGTAAAGATGTGCAAAACGCAAGTCCTGGTTGTTCCTGTCTGCCAAAAGCAAAGGAGACAGGTGGGAAGGGAAAGGAAGGAGTGGGACAAAGATGGATTCAGATGTAGAGATGGATGGGAGGTGAGGAGCACGGAGGCAGGCAGGGAAGAAGACGGAAATATCAAGCGGGTTATGTAACGACAAGGCGTCTGTGATGTCGACTGCCGCCTTCGCCTTCGCTGCCAAAGCTTTGAAGGCGCACACACCGCCGGCGTGCACAACCAAATGCACGTTTCTGCAGCACGTCTTGACACAGCATACACACACACACACACACGCACACACACCTATTCCAGCAATCAATAGCAAATATACAGAGGCGGCAGATTATAAACACATTGCACTCGCACATAATGAACCATGCAGGCAACAGCCATCTTATTAAACTATCCTCATCATATCAGCACATTTGCTTTTCGACCCTTTTTCAGTAAGTCCTGAAAGACTCATAATTGAAGCCTCGAAATTGGGCCGAGAAATACCTAAAACACGTGATTTTGTAAAGGTTTTATGGACTGGATGAAACTAGATAGGGTGTCCAGACAAACACAATGTTACAGTAAGTCAATCACACTTATAATGGAAACATCAAGTTTGAGTCAATAAATACCTAAACCATTTTTTAAAATGTTTTATGACATGAGAATTACCATATTTTCTGGACTATAAGCAGCTACTTTTTTCCAACACTTTGAACCCTGCAGCTTATAAAACAGTGCGGCTAATTTATGGATTTTTTGTCCGCGAACGGCCATAATGTTGTGTATTCAACAAATAGTTTTCATATAACACAGACAGGGACACTGAAAAGGTGTGGTATTGTTTGTGTTATGACGTCATCTTTTAGACGAGTTCGCTCACTGCAGGTGCTGCAGGTTGAAAATGTACTTCCTGTTTCATGTCTTGAACCGGAAGTAAAACCATCTGTAGCGTTCTGCTCGAAAGGATTCTTCATTCATCACTCCAAGCAACGTTTGTAAGTTATAAAACAAACAATTCGAGTGCTGTTTAGTATTCTAGCCGTCCATATGGATTTTTCATTAATCATTCCCAGGAACATTTATAGGTTTTACAATATAACTAAAACTGTTTATACTTACTAAACCGTCCCATGTGTGATGTCTTTAGGCGTGTTTTTATGCATATTTGTACGTGCTATCATGATGTAATCAAGCTAGCGTCGTTAGCATGAGCAAATATGCTAACACGCTAACAAGCGTCTGTGTGAGTATCATTAACTTACAATGGCATTCTTTTTGTATTGTTTCAGTTTCCTAAATTTACCAAAACGTCACCGTGTAGTTATTGAGTCTGTTTAACTAACTGGAGAGCTTGCTTCCGCAGTTAGTGGGTCCATGACGATGACTTCTGTTTTGTTTGATCGGCTGTTTTACTGCAGAGTTACAGGTACCGTTTGAAAACAAGTAAGGTATGTAAATAGACATTTACAAAATCTTTCGTATCGGTATATATCCGCGGCCTATAGTCCCATGCGGCTAATATATGTAAACAATTTTTTTCTTATAAAATTTGGTGGATGTGGCTTGAATACAGGTGCGCTCTATAGCCCGGAAAATATGGTACTGTTGATGAACCAAATGGATGGACTTGTCCAAAAGGACAGGTCAATAAGATTCATAAATAAAGCGTCATGCTTTCAAGTAAAAAAAGCACACACAAGGATTCATCAGTTATTGTTTCAACACTAGTGGCCAGGGGCGCCGCTAGGGATTTTTGGTCCCATGAAAAGAATCTTTAAAGGGCCCCCAACACAGCGGCAACATTATAATTTCATCATCATTAGGGTCCTCTCTGGGCCCCTAGAATCCGTCTCCTTTACCCCCTGTTTTTGGCACCCCTGCTAGTGGCCAAACTATGGTATTAGAAGCTGTCAAATTATCATTAATTTACCAAAGATGTTGAAGACGTGGCATAGCATCATCTAAATGGCTAGCATTAGCCGTAGTAATTTAGCATATTGTTTTTCACACGGGTTTTGGATAACAAGTAGAAGTCATTTGTGAGCTGTTTGGCTCTGTATTTTGGACATTGTTCCAGAGGCAGGCAGAGTGCAGGCCCAAGAAGGGTGCAGGGCTGACTGCTCGAGTGCTGCCCCCCAGCTGGCCTGGCCCCATGGAGGTGAGTCTTTGTGAAGTGCATGGTCCCCGTTAGCAGGATTTCCCCATACAAACGTTCCCTTCCCTAAAGATGACAACATTTCAGTCACATTACTTAAATATCCGTGACTTAGTAGATTCTGTCTTTATGGGCCGATTACGTCCGTGATTCTGTTCATGCTGAAATCATAGACTACGTTTACAGTGCAGACCAAAGTGTACCAAAATCCGATTTTCTTCCAGTTGACTGTTTAGATTACAAGTAAAATGTGATCTTTATCATACTCCAGTATAAACGTGCACAGGCCCCAATGCGGCCTCGATTTTACTTGCATGAACAGTTCGATAAAATGAAAACAAAGGAAATTGATGGGATTCTGTAAATGAACAAAAAAGTCACTACTACTACTACTTAGCAAAATAAAAGTCGCCACGCCTTAAAAATCTGTTTGTTTTTTTTACATTATATATTTTTTTAAAGTAATACAATGTATGAATGGTTATACCTGTATATAGTGTAATATTATTGGGGTTCTAATATTTTCACGGCTGTTAAGTAGAGGAGACGCAGACATCAGCATGGACGTACGTTAGCTTTATTTTTCAACTCACTTACTTAAACAACTTATACAAAGTACATAACATGTAAGCACGTCACGCGTCATTTCTGGTCCTTCAACAGTCGCTATTTCTTCAAAATCAAAGTGTGTGTATATATTAGGGCTGTGAAAGTTAACGCAATAATAACGTGTTAACTATACATTTCAATAACAGCATGATTTTTTTTTTATTGGGCGAGTAACGCGGACACTTCACTTTTGGATCTCGGGGCGTGTCATAGCGTGGGAACTTGGCTGGTTATCTCATGGAAATATCAGGTTCAAAGCCATGGCAAGTTGTTTTCCCGACAAGAAAGGACTATTTTTCGCTGTGAGAAGAGGCGACATGCCTGCAGCAAACGCCTGCTGCGCGCATCGAAAAAATGGTGGGTGGTGCTTCACTTCCGTGTTCAGATCCTGTTTAAGATGCAGTGATAACATACATTTAGATTGTTACTGTGACTGATTTAGTAAGTAAGATGACATAAAAGTTCAACAGAAATGAAAGACGGTCGGCAGGATGTCGAAAGGAAACTTTTTTTTTTATTGCAAACAGTCGATCCGACATTAAAACATGTCAAGACACTTTCTCAAACCAATCACACACTTTTCTGGCTTCAAAATAAAAGCGCGACGCTATTCATCCGGTTGAACTACATTTAGGATTTCTACTTAATGTACGGGCTTCACATTAGTCACCACACCTAACAAAATAAAGTAATATAATGTATTGTAGCGTCCAGGAGAAAACAAAGTCTGACTTTCTTTTTATCTTTTATTGCCAATTTTATGATAACAAACAACAACTATTTCTTCCTTGCACACACGTCTGCCTCCGTGCTTCACTCCTAGACACTTGTTCATTCTCTGCCGACACGGTGTGTTCACAGACCTTGGGAAAAATTACCATCATAATACAGTAACATACACATTAACACCAGCAGGTAGTTACAGTTTGAATGGCTATATATAGTTTATTATTTGCGCACTATTGACTAATGATGCACCAAAAATTGGGCCGGACAAATACATAATTTAATCACCAGAACAGTGCTCCCGAAACCGATATTGTGACGACGGGGTTGTCTGGAGCGGTGTGGACGTACTTTACTATATTTGACATATACCCGCGGACAGCGATCTTCACAATTTAAGATAACACTGAAAGCTTTTATGGAGAAAAAAACTCCCAGAAACGCGAAGCAAGTGTGACGTTAGCTCGCTTTTCATTACGGACATGGCGCGACAAAAGTAAAGAGTCTGGAGTGGGGTTTCTGGCTGGCTGAAATATTGTGTAAATGATTTCATAACGCGTTCTGGTCGCGTCCTCAATTACAAAATGATTAGCAGGCTCAATATTACATTTTAATAATTAATAGAGAAGGTTAAAACATTGTCATGCAGCAATATGAAGACCATTAACTTGTACAACATGTTATGTACAGAATATCAGAAGCATTTATTTAGTTAGAAATATCACAGATTACAGCTGGGATAGCCTTACCCCGAAAATGATTTGTCTAGGGTACACTTATTAATGATGAAAAATTATACCTATCTGCGATTGATCGCGATTAATTTTGAGTTAACTATGAACAAAATGTGATCAATCGCAATAAATATTGTAATTGTTTGACAGCCGTAGTATATACAGTACAGGCCAAAAGTTTGGACACACCTTCTCATTCAATGGGTTTTCATGACTATTTACATTGTAGATTGTCACTGAAGGCATCAAAGCTATGAATGAACACATGTGGAGTTATGTACTTAACAAAAAAAGGTGAAATAACTGAAAGCATGTTTTATATTCTAGTTTCTTCAAAATAGCCACCCTTTGCGCTGATTACTGTTTTGCACACTCTGGGCATTCTCCCGATGAGCTTCAAAAGGTAGTCACCTGAAAGGGTTTTCACTTCACAGGTGTCATAGTTTTGATGTCTTAAGTGACAATCTACAAGGTAAATAGTCATGAAAATAAAGAAAATGCATTGAACTGAGAAGGTGCGTCCAAACTTTTGGCCTGTACTGTATATATCAGGGGTGCTCATTACGTCGATCGCGATCTACCGGTCGATCCCGGAGGGTGTGTCAGTCGATCCCCAGCCAGGCATAAAAAAAATAGTCCCAAAAATGAGCGATCATAAATCTTCACTATGACGTCACTTTCGTCACTTGATTGACTTTCACGGCACCTCGAGGGTCTTCTGAGATGACGCTGGCTGCTGCCAGCTCATTATTAAGAAAAAATTACGACAGGAAGGCGAGAAACACTTTTTATTTCAACAGACTCTGGCGCCGTACCTGTCGTCAAAACTCCAAAGACCGACTGCACAGTTGCACAATAAAAGCTCTGCTTCATCCTGCCTGCGCTATCAAAATAAGAGTCTCAGAAAGCTGGCGTGCACAATCTAGCAAGCTACGGAGTGTTGCACCTTTCTTGCTTCCTGCTCCCAGACCGTAGTCGAAGAGCACAGGGGAGACACTTCTCCAGGGCCGATGTATGCTCGGGGCAACACCCTTCACTTTACCCGGCAGTGGGTCTCCACAGCGGACGACTTTAGGGTGAATGATGAGTCCGGCGATTAGTTGCAAATCTTGCTTTATTGATTGCTTGCACACAGCCAATCCAACACAAAACAAACTAGTCCCCGCCCGCACTCACGCTACCGCTCCCTCTCTTCTCTCGCCCACCCACTCACTGACGTCACTCACCTCACATGCTGTCACCTATTAAAGGGCCACACACACACATACGCTACTCTCATAACAGGAGTTTGCCGCCAATGTATTTTTTGTAAAGTGTATACAAAGGAGTACGGAAGCTGGACAAATAAGATGCCAAAAACCAACCACTTTCATGTGGTATTGGACAGAAAGGAGGACTTTTTTTCTCCTCCATTTGAAAATGCGGACGTTATCAGCACCACTGTCTGATTCCTATCAATGCAAGTCATCATAATCAGGTAATACACCAACTTATATTCTTGTCTTCATGAAAGAAAGGAATCTACATGTGTTAAACATGCTTGCATTATCTTTAAACACCTTTAACTTGTTAACAATATTAACTATATGTGTTAAACATGCTTGTATTATCTTTAAACACCTTTAACTTGTTAACAATATTAACTATATGTGTTAAACATGCTTGTATTATCATCAAACACCTTTAACTTGTTAACAATATTAACTATATGTGTTAAACATGCTTGCATTATCTTTAAACACCTTTAACTTGTTAAAAATATTAACTATATGTATTAAACATTCTTGTATTATCATTAAACACCTTTAATTTATTAACAATATTAACTATATGTGTTAAACATGCTTGCATTATCATTAAACACCTTTAACTTGTTAACAAAAACATATATTTCATAAATAAGTAAATATAAATTATATATATGAATGAGGTAGATCCCCGCGACTTGATCAATTGAAAAGTAGCTCCCCTGCAGAAAAAGTGTGAGCACCCCTGGTATATATAAATAAAACATAGCCTACTTTTTGCGCACTGATTAGTGATGCAGAGAAAATCTGGCCGCCGGAAAAATACTTTGCTCACCGAAATGTTGTGATGACGTATCCACTTACGCTGGCAAGCCGCGTCTTTTCCTGCGACCACAAATGACGTAGCTCGCCCAAAGATGACGCAGAACCCAGGTTGAATCCCGGGTCGTGGCGGAAGCAGGGTTACACATGCCCCGACAAGAATAGTTTCGCTTCATTGTGGTGCTGTTAAGATGCAATGAAGAGAGACCTCTGCCAGCACAACAACAGTCGCTCTCAGAGAATACTGCAAGAATACAGTCGTGCTCATAAGTTTACATACCCTGGGAGAATTTATGATTTCTTGGCCATTCTTCAAAGAATATGAATGATAACACAAAAACCTTTCTTCCACTCCTGCTTAATGGTTGTGTGAAGCTATTTATTGGCAAACAACTGTCTACTCTTTTTAAATCAAAATGACAAAAGAAAGTACCCAAATGACCCTGATCAAAAGTTTACATACCCCAGTGACTTTGATCTGATAACATGCAGAAAAGTTGACACAAACAGGTTTGAATGGCTAATCAAGGTTCCAATCCTCACCTGTGACATGTTTGTTTGTAATTAATGTGTGTATAAAAGTTCAGTGAGTTTCTGGGCTTCTGACAGACCATTGCATCTTTCATCCAGTGCTGCACAGATGTTTCTGGATTCTTAATCATGGGGAAGGCAAAATAATTGTCAAAAGGTCTGCGAGAAAAGGTAATTGAACTGCATAAAACAGGAAAGGTGTATAAAAAGATATCCAAGGAATTGAGAATGTCAATCAGCAGTGTTCCAACGCTGATTAAGAAGTGGAAAATGAGGGATTCAGGTATACCAGCAAAGATTTCAGCCACAACTGCCAGGAAAATTGTTCGAGATGCAAAGAAAAATCCACAAATAACTTCAGCTGAAATACAGGACTCTCTGAAAAATTGTGGTGTGGCTGTTTCAAGATGCACAATAAGGAGGCACTTGAAGAAAAATGGGCTGCATGGTCGAGTCGCCAGAAGAAATCAATTTCTGCGGAAATGTCACAAAGTATCCCGCTTACATTACGCCAAACAGCACAGAGACAAGCCTCAAAACTTCTGGAACAAAGTAATTTGGAGTGATGAGACCAAAATTTAACTTTTTGGCCACTCGACCTTGCAGCACATTTTTCTTCAAGTGCCTCCTTATTGTGCATCTTGAAACAGCCACACCACAATTTTTCAGAGAGTCTTGTAATTCAGCTGAAGTTATTTGTGGATTTTTCTTCTGAACTTTTGATCAGGGTCATTTGGGTACTTTCTTTTGTCATTTTGATTTCAAAAGAGTAAACACAGTTGTTTGCCAATAAATAGCTTCACACAACCATTAAGCATGAGTGGAAAAAAGGTTTTTGTGTTATCATTCATATTCTCTGAAGAATGGCCAGGAAATCATAAATTCTCCCAGGGTATGTAAACTTATGAGCCCAACTGTATTGATGACGACATTTGAAAAGGAGGATTTTCCACGAGTAATGTGTGTATACATTCCCAGAGATTACATTTTCTTTCATTCTCAATGATAACACAATCTTAAAAATGGTATATTTGTGTTTGTGTGCGTGTTTAGTGTCTATCAATTGCACCAATAGGAATTAGGATAGTCGGGCCTTGGTGGAGGTCAAGCTAATAATCCATGTGTGTTCTGTGGGTCCTTGGTAGCAGCACATGGACAACAAAGAAACCTCTGGCAGTAATTAGATCGCTGTGACCCCTCTGTGCACTTGATAAGTTTGTTAAATTTAGCTCTGGAGAAACTCTATCCTTGTGCTTGTGAACACACCACAAAAAATGCCACCAGTCCCTGTTACTGACGTATAGAAAGGGTAAAAGAGACGTGTGGTTGTGTGCGTGTGCGCATGTGCATGTGTGGGCGGCTGAAGGACACGCCGCTTCACTCCCGTGGAGGATAAAGAATTCTTTGTACGCAGTGATCTAACTGGACTGCAAGTACATAAAAGAGAAGTCTTCAACATCCACAATGTCTCCCATGCACTACAAACTGCACAAAAGCGAGCAAGTGAACATCAATAAATCCATCAGACAGGCAAGCTGTACACATAGTGTGAGAAAAACACCCAACAACTTCCAACACACTCACCATCCTCTTTGCACTCCTCGGGCGGCTTGGCCTTCTTGGCGAGCCTTGGGTCCAACCACGACGTGGTCTTGGTGTTGTGGCTGCGAAGTAGACGACAAACAAACAGAGCTCAGTGAGTAAAGGAAAGGGCGAGAGAGAGAGAGAGAGAGAGAGAGAGAGAGAGAGAAGGAGCGCTGGAGTAGAGCAAAAGAGAAAGAGAGAGAGAGAGAGAGAAGGTTGGCGGGAAGGTTGGCGAATTGTTAATTGAGCGTCTGGAATGCTGTGAGAGAGAGTGCACGATTAAAAAAAAAAATTACCCTCAACGGCGATCGATACTTTTAATTAGCTTGCTGTATCCCATTAGCAGGGGGCAAATAATGATACCAACTAAGAAAAACATATTTATACACAGTACCAGTCAAAGGCTTGGAGACACTTTCTCATTCAGTAGTAAAATGTAAAAGTCACAAGCATCCAGCATCCTTATCTGAAGGATAGGATAGGATGGGACTGACGCTTCCCATTCAGTCCGATGAAGCGTGAGAGGTGTCGCAAAGAGGAATGGGCCAAACTGCCCAAAGATAGGTGTGCCAAGCTTGTGGCATCGTTTTCAAAAAGACTTGAGGCTGTAATTGCTGCCTAAGGTGCATCGATAAAGTAGGGGGGTGTGTGTTAGCGGGGGTGTATTTTGTAGCATCCCGGAAGAGTTAGTGCTGCAAAGGGTTCTGGGTATTTGTTCTGTTGTGTTTATGTTGTGTTACGGTGCGGATGTTCTCCCAAAATGTGTTTGTCATTCTTGTTTGGTGTGGATTCACAGTGTGGCGTATATTTCTAACAGTGTTAAAGCTGTTTATACGGCTAACCTCAGTGTAACCTGTATCGCTGTTGATCAAGTATGCATTGCATTCACTTGTGTGTGCGTACAGAAGCCGCACATATCTTGTGACTGGGCCGGCACGTTGTTAGAATGGATGAAAAGCGGACGTGACGACAGCTCGTAGAGGACGTTAAAGGCAGTGCCTTTAAGGCACGCCCCCAAGACTCTGGTCCGGGTGGACTACGAGATATAATGACTGATGAACACCTTCGTTTGATAATGAAGGTTGCCTCAGCTCAAAGCCTGAGCCCCGACATTAATGAACTAGCATCCAAGGAAAGATGGCAGGTATCTGGCTTGGGCACATCAGATTAGATCAGTGTGTTGCAAACTGAGCAGTTTAAAGTCCCGAATGGTTGGTTTATTCATTGTTATTTTATTTTCAAATTTATTAGCCTGTGGAAAAAGTTAATGTTGATATTTACCTCAGAAGGCTGCAAATAGAAAAGAGGCATTCAATTTTTAATTATTATTATTTGAAACTCGATTTTGCATGTCACTATATGTTGTATAAGCCTTGCTTGTTCAATATTCAATGCAAAACTTGTTTGGGTCCCTATTAAAAGGTTAATTTGTTCAACCTTGGCCCGCGGCTTTGTTCAGTTTTAAATTTTGGCCCACTCTGTATTTGAGTTTGACACCCCTGGTATAGAGCAAAAGCTGTGATCATTTATCTACATGGGATTTGTTAATTTCAAATTTTTAATACATTTGCTAAAAATTCTAAAAAAAGGCATTCACATTATTGTTATGGGGTATTTTCTGTAGAATGTTGAGGACAAAACCAAATTGATTCCATCTTGGAATAATGCTGTAAGATAACAAAATGTGGAAAAAGTGTAACGCTGTAAATACTTTCCAGATGTAATGTACATGTAATTTTTTTTTTTTTTTATACATTTGCAAAAAATCTAAAAAAAACCCATTGTCATTATTGTGTATTGTGTGTAGAATTTTGAGGACAAAAATTAATTTATTCCATTTTGGAATAATGCTGTAGCATAACAACACGTGGAAAAAGTGAAGCGCTATATAGTGTTCCTTTGAATATTGCGGAAGTTACATTCTGGATAGGTCAATTTTCCTCTAAGCTATTTGTTATATGATGAATTGTATGCAACCCTCCACATGCTGTTATTAACGTTTCACACACACTCATGTAATTTTAGCATATAAAATATTGGTACTCACTGTGAATCTTTGGGTGTCCCACGATTCGATTCAATATCGATTCTTAGGGTCACGATTCGATTCAAAATCGATTTTTTTTTCAATTCAATACGATTCTCGATTCAAAAACGATTTTTTTCCGATTCAAAACGATTCTCTATTTATTCAATACATAGGATTTCAGCAGGATCTACCCCAGTCTGCTGACATGCAAGCAGAGTAGTAGATTTTTGTAAAAAGCTTTTATAATTGTACAGGACAATGTTTTATCAACTGATTGCAATAATGTAAATTTGTTTTAACTATTAAATGAACCAAAAATATGACTTATTTTATCTTTGGGAAAATATTGGACACAGTGTGTTGTCAAGCTTATGAGATGCGATGCAAGTGTAAGCCACTGTGACACTATTGTTCTTTTTTTTAATATTTTATAAATGTCTAATGATAATGTCAATGAGGGATTTTTAATCACTGCTATGTTGAAATTGTAACTCATATTGATACTGTTGTTGATAATATTCATTTTTGTTTCACTACTTTTGGTTTGTTCTGTGTCGTGTTTGTGTCTCCTCTCAATTGCTCTGTTTATTGCAGTTCTGAGTGTTGCTGGGTCGGGTTTGGTTTTGGAATTGGATTGCATTGTTATGGTATTGCTGTGTATTGTTTTGTTGGATTGATTAATTAAAAAAAATTAAAAATAGTTATTTAAAAAAAAAAAAAAAAAAAAAGAAATAAAACAATAGAATTTTTAAAAATGAAAATCGATTCTGAATCACACAACGTGAGAATCGCGATTCAAATTCGAATCAATTTTTTCCCCACGCCCCTAGTACTCACAAATGATACGCTAAAGATTTAGCCGCACGATGGCGATGACGTCAGACGTGTCTTGTTCCGAGTGAGTAACAACATTTAGAGAGTTGTTGGTGCAGTCTTTGTAAAAGACACGGTTGCCGTCCTTCTGATATTATTTTGCTACTTCTAGGGGTAGCGAACTTAAGAGTCATTGATCTTGTAAGGGCAGCTAGTTGATACTAACTCATAGATTAACTATTTTCTTTTAGCATAGCATTGAGAAGATTCACCTTTTCTCCAATGGTAAGCATCTTCCTCTGAGGCTGAAGTTCTGTACCAGAAGCATTAGAAGGCGCAGAATGCTTGGATGACATTGTAGGAATTCAAATAAATACAAATGTAAAAAAAAACAAAAAACAGGCAGACCAAACACTCAGTATACGGAGCTGAAGCAAAGAGGAGGATCGATGTGGTTGAGCCAATCAGTTGGCAGGACAGAGAAAATAGTGCTCTGTGATTAGGCCACCATTAGCCAATAGAGTGCCATGTATGATGTCACGTGGGCAAAGGCTTCATTGCTGCAAGCAGTAGTTAATTGTTAACATAACGTGTTATGTATTTAAAATAATTATTTACAAAACGGTACCACACATGTCCATGTGGTCCAAGAGATAATAATGACAATAAATGATTGAGCCTTGAACGAGCAATAATTTACTTTTCAATTTCTCATCCACTGACAGTTAAAAAATGACTTTTTAATGAATTATCACGAGTGGTGTCTAATTTAACGAGTTAACACATGCAATTAATCACAAAACGTAAATGTGTATGACTGCAGATTATTCACTAAATTAACATATTTGTCCTCACATGGTCCTTTACCTTAACCACGGATGGTTACCTGACAGGTGGTGTGGATTGTTTTACGATCAATGATTAGGTCAGTGCAAATATAAGTGAGGAATAGGGATCGTGAACCTAAACCCGGATCCATAATGGCCCCGGTGCTAATTTACATGATGGCAGTAACCAAACCAAAAAAAGAAGAAGTCGTCGGTGCTAAATGAATGCAGACTCAGCCACCTGCAACAACTGCTCGAAGGTGATATTGTTCAAATAATGTCTGGAAAGTAATGTAGCGTCTCGACGGAAGCACACAGAGTCCGACACTCCTTTTTTCAACTTTATTGCCGACCTTAACACGCCAATAGCAGCCCTCATAACACCACAGGCACCGCCGCGCTAAGCCAGTAGCCACAACAACACAGTACTTCCTCGTTATGCACCAATGACAGTTACGACGGGAAAGGTTGCATTCAGAAACACCCAAAATTATTAAGAGTATTAAACATTGCAGCTCGAATTGTTTTTTACACATTATTTATGTTCTGTATTGCTGTAATAATTATGTCGATTTGTTGTAGATTTAATTGATTATTTCTGAACTTATTACTTAGTTATTAAATTTATATTATTGAAGTACTTAAATTACTAGTCTGCTCAACTTTGAATGTTACAACATTCCATAAAAAAAGAGGGCTATCTTTGAAGTACTGGTTTGGGCACCGTTATACCACGTATATTAAAAAAAACCAAAACATTTAGTAGAAGTATCGATTAAAATGTAAACAACATTTTCATCCCAAGTGAGGACTAGGACTCCAAATAGTGTGGTCTGTGACAAATTTCGCTTCAAAATACACCCCGATGGGACATGCTGATACTGTTAACAAGTTTTGAGCAAATGAATGACGTGTATTCAAGTAAAACATTTTAAAAAATTTTCCTGTATGACGGGGTTCTGCAACCAGCGGCTCTAGAGCTGCATGCGGCTCTTTAGCGACGCCCTAGTGGCTCCCTGGAGCTTTTTCAAAAATGTATGAAAATAGAAAAAGATGGGGGGAAAATATATATTTGTTTTAATATGGTTGGAGGACAAACATGACACAAACCTTCCTAATTGTTAGAAATACCACTGTTTATTAGGGATGTCCGATAATGGCTTTTTTACCGATATCCGATATTCCGATATTGTCCAACTCTTAATTACCGATACCGATATCAACCGATACCGATATATACAGTCGTGGAATCAACACATTATTATGCCTAATTTGGACAACCAGGTATGGTGAAAATAAGGTCCTTTTTTAAAAATAATTATAAAATAAGATAAATAAATTACAAACATTTTCTTGAATAAAAAAGAAAGTAAAACAATATAAAAACAGTTACATAGAAACTAGTAATGAATGAAAATGAGTAAAATTAACTGTTAAAGGTTAGTACTATTAGTGGACCAGCAGCACGCACAATCATGTGTGCTTACGGACTGTATCCCTTGCAGACTGTATTGATATATATTGATATAAAATGTAGGAACCAGAATATTAATAACAGAAATAAACAACCCTTTTGTGTGAATGAGTGTGAATGAGTGTAAATGGGGGAGGGAGGTTTTTTGGGTTGGTGCACTAATTGTAAGTGTATCTTGTGTTTTTTATGTTGATTTAATAATTAAAAAAAACAAAAAAAAACGATACCGATAATAAAAAAAACGATACCGATAATTTCCGATATTACATTTTAAAGCCTTCATCGACATCTCTACTGTTTATATTAAACATGATTCTCTGATGAGAGTATTTGGCAAGCGCCGTTTTGTCCTACTAATTTTGGCAGTCCTTGAATTCACCGTAGTTTGTTTACATGTGCAACTTTCTCCGACGCTGCCACAGAAAGACATATTTTATGCCACTCCTTCTTTGTCTCATTTTGTCCACCAAACTTTTTATGCTGTGCATGAATGCACAAAAGGTCAACTTTGTTGATGTTATTGACTTGTTGGAGTGCTTAACAAGCATATTTGGTCAGTGCATGACTGCAAGCTAATCGATGCTAACATGCTATTTAGGCTAGCTTTATGTACATATTGCATCATTATGCCTCACTTGTAGGTATATTTAAGCTAATTTAATTTCCTTTACTTGTGTCCTCTGTGTATTTAATTTATATTTGCATGTCTCATGACACATTAACTGTATGTAATATTGGCTGCATTTCTGATAGTTGTTTGTGTGACATGTTGTTCCGGACCACAGCAAACGTAACCCAGCTTGCAAAGATTGTAATAAATCTATTAGAAGAAGACAGCCTGCTGTTCCCTTTAACTTGGACACACACATCTATACCTCTGGCCATTCTCAGACAGCAATTTAAAGGAGTTATCTCACCCCCTGAGAAGCCTGCGTTTTACTAATGTTTTCTAATGTTGAAAAAATGTGTAGAATATATATTACATTTCTGTCAACGAAGATATGTGTCAGCCTGCGACAAATAGTCATTTTGATAGTAGGTTAATATAGCTGATATAGACAGGGGCGGTATGGCGTAGTGCAGGGGTGTCAAAGTCAAATGGACGGAGGGCCAAATAAAAAATTTAGCTACAAGCCGAGGGCCGGACTGTTCGAATGTTCATTGAAAAATTTTTAAATGACGCATATAGTCTAGTGAACCTAATTGAACCTACTGAAAACCTAACAAATATATTCCAATATGATCAGATAAATAAAGCAATATTTTCTTATGGCTCTGTCAGTAATCTTTAATTTTCAACAGACACAAAAGACAAATTTCCTTTATATAAAAATCCCCATAACATGAACATTAAATGAAAGAAACCGGTATTCAAGGCACCATCAGTAGCCTATATTTTCTATTTTAGCAAAAGTGGGCTAAATTTACTTCAAAGAAAAAAACAATAATAGCAATTTTCTATCATCCACTCAACTGAAATATTTTTAAAATATAATTAAATTGAAATACAATAAAATAAAGTGCAAAAATCTATAAATCAAAAACAACACTTTGTTTAAGGAGAAGTAACATGCAGTGAAAACAAATATTAAACTTTAACTTTTAAACTTGAATTGAGTAAAAACTCTAAATATGTGATTGCACAGTAATGTTCACATTAAACCCCCCTCCTCCCTCCGTGGGAGGGAGGCGAGTTGGGTGCCCGAAACCCCCCGCTGGTTTCGGCCCGCCCCTTGGCGCGCGTGGCACGGCGGGCTCCGCGACCCGACGGCTGGCCCTCGTGGCTTGACGGCGGGCGCGTCCCGACGGGCCGCGCGTAGGGGTCAAACGCAGAAGTCTCAGGGCCTCGTGGTGAGGGGGTGGCCTGCGGGTTTCGGCCCGCTTGACCCCCCCGCTCCGCTTGGCGCGCGCGGCACATGACGGGTTCCGCCACCGACGCTCGGGCTGCAGCCCGACGGTGGTGCGGGCCCGGCGGTGACGCGCGGTTTGGGGAAACAAAGCAGAAGTCTCGGGGCCGGGTTTCGGCCCGCCCCCTTGGCGCGCGTGGCACGGCGGGCTCCGCGACTGACGGCCGGGCTGCAGCCCTTCGGCCGGCAGGCGCGTCCCGGCGGGCCGCTCGCCCCCTTTCGGAACCTTGGACCGGCATCCGCTTGGTGCGTGTAAAAGATCTGCGGTCTAAAAAAAAAAAAAAAAAAAAAAAAAAAAAAAAAAAAAGATCTGCGGTCTGCGGGCCGGTTCTAATAATAAATCAAGATCATCCCAAGGGCCGTAAAAAACCTTCTCGCGGGCCGGATATGGCCCGCGGGCCTTGACTCTGACATATGTGGCGTAGTGGGTAGAGCGGCCGTGCCAGAAACCTGAGGGTTGCAGGTTCGCTCCCCGCCTCTTGACATCCTTGGGCAGGACACTTCCCCCTTGCCCCCAGTGCTAATCACACTGGTGAATGAATGATGAATGAATGATAGGTGGTGGTCGGAGGGGCGGTAGGCGCAAACTGGCAGCCTCGCTTCCGTCAGTCTACCCCAGGGCAGCTGTAGCTACAAATGTAGCTTACCACCGCCAGGTGGGAATAATTGATGGGTTCCCCCTTCTCTGTGAGCGCTTTGAGTATCTAATAATAGAAAAGCGCGATATGAATTATTATTATTTAAATCATGGGTTGACTTCATTATATCCCTTATAGAAGGCTTTTAATTTTTAACGGCTCCAGACAGATTTTTTTTTTTTGTCCAATATGGCTCTTTCAACATTTTGGGTTGCTGACCCCTGCTGTATGACATTCTGCCAACTAATTTCCATTTGCATCAATATATTGTGGTCCTTTAAAAATGTTTGCAATGAACTAATTTACTGCAATTAATCACGATTAATCAAAATTCAAACCTGACAATAATTTAATTAAAACAATTAATCGTTTGACTCTCTCTAATTATCACCTGCTTCCAGTTAGCGACCTGCCTTCTATAAAGCTTTAGGACATTTTGGAGACACTCACTCTATGAAGTAGACTTCTCCTTTCTCTGTATATGCCATCTCCCAGTTGTCCGGCAGCGGCCCCAACTCGTCATTCGCCTCCAAATTGGGGAGTATTTTCGGGGACTGTGTCGGGTCATTGGGCGCCTCGGTGGGGACGTCGGCCATGTTGCAGGGCGGGGGCAAAGCATCCCCCAGAGTACTCTTGTCCTCATGTTCACTTGCCTCTGCAGAGAGAGAAAACGGAGGTGACGGCTGACATGACGTAGATGGGAGTATCAGGACCTGAGCAGAGGCGACGGGGAATGATCAGAAAAAGGCGCGAGGAAGCCGTCGCTCAGGGGACAGACGGAGGAAAGGAGGAGGTTAACAAGAGTGACAGACAATAGAGATTGGAAGACAAGCAGGCTGTCGTGGCCTACTTTGACTTGTGGGAGTGTCTCAGAGGGAACATGATGGAATAAAGAGTGCACGTGAGAACGAGGGCAATGAGGGTTTGGCTGTGAAAGCGTATGTGTCTCACAGAAAAGGTCCTCCATGTGTTCAGAGCTGATTTTAAAAAGCTAAGTTACCTGCACAAATGGCAGAGATGTTGCTGTTATCCGCATACTGGGGAATCCTGATTATCCCAGGGAAATCTGTTTTTTGTAATCCCCAATGACATAAACCGGGTTCCCTTGAAGAAATCAGCTTACGCTGTCAAGATGCTCGTACATGTGCGTACAGTAAATGAGCGTCATCTTAGGTTGTTGCTCATACTTCTGGGCCATATTTACAATATCATAGTGCCATCAATGAAAGCCTCCTACCTTGTTTGAGCTCCTTGTGGTAAAACCAAAACCTCATCCTCTCTGATAATAGTTCAACACTTGCATAATAAATCAACGAAACAAAAGGCGTAAGACAAGTTGTCGCGACCAGACGCCGAGACGTCCTGCTGCCAGGACTGCTGATAACCCCCCGCTGTGTGAGAGAGAGAGAGAGAGAGAGAGAAAGATTTGGACGTCTTGAGGGCATAAAACCAGCTTAGACGGTCACACGACCCGAGCGGGGTATTGGCTTGGGAATCAGAAAATCTAAGTCATAATGCTTCTTTTATGATCTTCATGTGATCATGTGATGCTTTTTTTAAAAAAAAAGAAATCTGAGTATGTAGAACATGCACAGGAGCAATGGGCAGAGACGTTTTCACTTCTGATACAACACCATGGAGCTTACAGACAATACCGACATTGATTGGATATCTATTGATATATATTGGGGGACGGCGTGGCGCAGTTGGGAGAGTGGCCGTGTCAGCAACCTGAGGGTTCCTGGTTCAATCCCCATCTTCTACCAACCTCGTCACGTCAGTTGTGTCCTTGAGCAAGACACTTCACCCTTGCTCCTGAGGGGTCATGGTTAGCGCCTTGCATGGCAGCTCCCGCCATCAGTGTGTGAATATGTGTATAAATGGGTGAATGTGGAAATAATGTCAAAGCGCTGTAGGTAGAAAAGTATAACCCATATCAGCAAAAATATGTGGCGAGGTTAGAAATTAGTGAAATTGGTCATAAAGTGTCTTTAAAGGCCTACTGAAATGACATTTTTTTACTTAAACGGGGATAGCAGATCCATTATATGTGTCATAATTGATCATTTTGCGATATTGCCATATTTTTGCTGAAAGGATTTAGTAGAGAACATCGACGATAAAGTTGCAACTTTTGGTCGCTGATAAAAAAAGCCTTGCCTGTACCGGAAGTAGCGTGACGTCAACAGTTGAAAGGCTCCTCACATTTTCCTATTGTTTTCAATGCAGCTAGAGCGATTCGGACCGAGAAAGCGACGATTATCCCATTAATTTGAGCCAGGATGAAAGATTTGTGGATGAGGAACGTTAGAGTGAAGGACTAGAATGCAGTGCAAGACATATCTTTTTTCGCTCTGACCGTAACTTAGGTACAAGCTGGCTCATTGGATTCCACACTCTCTCCTTTTTCTATTGTGGATCACGGATTTGTATTTTAAACCACCTCGGATACTATATCCTCTTGAAAATGAGAGTCGAGAACGCGAAATGGACATTCACAGTGACTTTTATCTCTACGACAATACATCGGCGAAGCTCTTTAGCTACTGAGCTAATGTGATAGCATTGGGCTCAAATGCAGATAGAAACAAAATAAATAAATCCCTGACTGGAAGAATAGACAGAAGATCAACAATACTATTAAACCATGGACATGTAACTACACGGTTAATGCTTTCCAGCCTGGCGAAGCTTAACAATGCTGTTGCTAACGACGCCATTGAAGCTAACTCAGCAACCGGACCTCACAGAGCTATGCTAAAAACATTAGCTATCCACATACGCCAGCCAGCCCTCATCTGCTCATCAACACCCGTGCTCACCTGCGTTCCAGCGATCGACGGTGCGACGAAGGACTTCACCCGATCACAGATGCAGTCGGCGAGACGGAGGAAGTTAAGGTGAGTTCGGCGGCTAGCCCGTCTGCTATCTGTCCTCCTGGTTGTGTTGCTGTAGTCCGCCGCTAATACACCGATCCCACCTACAACTTTCTTCTTTGCAGTCTTCATTGTTCATTAAACAAATTGCAAAAGATTCACCAACACAGATGTCCAGAATACTGTGGAATTTTGAGATGAAAACAGAGTTTTTTGTATAGGATTCAATGTGTCCGCATACTTCTCGTTTCAACGATTGACGTCACGCGCATACGTCATCATACATAGACATTTTCAACCGGAAGTTTAGCGGGAAATTTAAAATTGCACTTTATAAGTTAACCCGGCCGTATTGGCATGTGTTGCAATGTTAAGATTTCATCATTGATATATAAACTATCAGACTGCGTGGTCGGTAGTAGTGGGTTTCAGTAGGCCTTTAAGTTGAAGTGGAGTGGTAATTGTTTTTGGGTACACCTGGTTGCCACAATGATTCATTAAGTTAAGCTGCTGACACAGCAAGTTGAATGCTGTGGACGCGTTTGTTACTGGATACGTTCTACAACGCTTCTGGCTTGGAGACTTTGTATGTGTAAGTAATATGTAACTATAATTATTTGATACTTGTGTGTATTGACAAAGGTGTCTTTTTAGACAGCAATATTGTTCAACTAAGGAATCTTGTTACATATGTCTAGCATGTGTGTTATTCTGTGCTTCGCTTTTGTGTAGCTACTAGCTCCTAGTAGCCTATAGCCTACAATGTTTACCTTTTGTAAATGACTAAAATAGAAGCAAAGACCAACCTTGTGATCTTATTGGAGGACATTTAGATGTTAACTGGCTGTCCAGCTTTGAAAAAGCAGGACTGCTTGTATCGGACAGTTTACATTCAAGCTGATAAAACACCAATTTAAGAAACCCCTATAAATTAAAGCATCATTGAGTGGGCGCTTCAAAGACACCACAGCAGTGGTTTATTGGAGAAACCCTCCAGGTACTAGAAGACCCGCTCCGACTCCTGAGACTCATTGTCCCCTTTCCTCAATGAACACAACTTGTGCACTTAGGCAGCGATTTCCTGCAGGATACAAGAAGTTTGCAAACTACACACTAATCAGTGTTTCCCATACAGCCGTTTGGACCACCACAAAAGGATTTTGGGCTACCTGTTTAAAAGTCCCCATATTTATGCATGTTCATTATTTACTTACTTATTTTGAAACGTTTTTACTTTGAAGGTGTCACTTCTTCTTCAGGTTATGTTGCAATATTCTTTCGATTACTGCAGATGTGAGGGGGAGAATTTATTATTATGCGTCCGTTAGCATGTGACCTTGACCAATCATGCATATCAGGCGATGATGTCATCTAGTGCCAACCCCCCACAATTCAGTGCCACAGATAGATAACAGTCCTGTCAGAAACACTAATGTCATTAAACTGCATTCATATTTGGATATATGAGTAACCAATTAAAACTGTTAATCGGCCCTTGTCATTGTTGCCAGGCAACCACTCGGGAGGCTCCTGCACGTCATGACCTCGGTTTATGACCCCCGACGAGCCGAGCTGTCACTAAACCAAGCACTTTGACCTCTTCTACGCCGCCACCTGTCGGGTCTGACCTGGGGTGAGGGCGACGCCGTTGCCGTTGACAACAGGCCTCTCCTCCTCCTCGTCCTCTGGCGGCTCAATGCTGGCTTTCTCCATGTTGCTGACCGACTTGTTCCGCTTGCGCTTGCCCTCGGAGCTGGGTCTGGCGCCCGGCAGCAGCTGGTCCGTTACATTTAGCAGCGGAGTGCTGGGCTCGGCCGGAGGCTTGGGGGTGCCGTAAAAGTTATCTAGAACAAGGAGGGGCACAGGAATAAATACCTACTACAGTATCTGTATCTTCGACATGTACTAATAAATGGGAATGGATACTGAAATTTTATTCATTGTGCTGTTTATTGTGACGCTGTGCTGCCGAAACGGGCTGCTGAAGAGACAGGATGTAAAAGTGCATGCTCAGTAGTGGTTTTCTGTTATGCTAATTATCAACAAACAGAGAGGTAAGACTCGTGCAGGGCTGTTTTAAACTAGTAAGAACGTTTGTTTTGATTTATTGCTACTGCATGGATTGGTAATACGGCTTTAAAGCAGGCGATCAAAGCAAACAAAAACAATCAAAAGGTTGTATTAATAATATATAATTATAATAATAATAATAATGTAATACTCCATTTTGATTTTTTAAAATTATTTTATATATGAATTATTTTTCTTAACATATTTAGTATTTTATTTTCAACGTCTCTGTACTATCATACTATATACTTGTTCTTATTGCTTGTTTGTATTTTAACCCTGCAAAGCACTTTGTGAGCTCTCTCTGTGAGAAAATGCTATATAAATAACATTTACTTACTTACTTTATTTTCTCACAGCTGTCTTTAGCATCTTTCCATTCTGTTTTTTTCTTAAATTTAAAGGCCTTTTGTTTGGTATTTTGAGGCATATTAAATGAGGTTAAAATATGTGGAAAAATAACTGCAATTTATTCAAGATATTAAAAAAAAGATTTATTTTCAAAATGTGTCTTCTATCTTAACATATGTCGCCGTGTAGAAAAGCTTATGTGAGTCAGCATTTTGGTCCACATACTGTTTAAATGGATAAGTGTATTAAAAATCCTAAATAAACTTTTTGTATTTTATGGCAAAGTTTGTTCACAATAAAAAAAAAATGGACCTATTAGTTTGCAAGATCTACTTTCGGATGCCAATTTAATGTCCCACCAGCACTTTTTAATCACTTCCTGAGGAGCGCCATTGACAGCACAATGGACTGAGTTTGTGTTTGTGTTATCGTCATAAAGGCAGGGGCGTCCCCGGAGGGCTGGAGGGGGGCCAAGAGGATTTTTTTGGGAGTGTGACCACAAGAGATCCTGGAGAGGTACTGTTTGTTTTGATTACGCTCCAAAGACGTGTGTGATTGTGCGTGTGTGTGTGTCTTTTCATTCAGGATTTATAGTCCTCTCAGTGGTCTGCATGAGTGATGACATTTTTCAAGCATGGAGGATGTGTGAAGTGATGGACGCTCGCTCTGACTGCGACTTTGGCAGATTGACCACGCAAACGTCAAAAAAAGAAAAAAAAAAAAAGGAAAAAAAGGGAGAAATAACCACAATCCAAAATAAGTCGGGTTGTCGAGCGTGACCTGAGTCCATCCTTACCTTCATAGGTTCCGCTCTCAAGCAAGGCGCCGCTTTTTTCCAATTCCAGAAACCTCTCAACGGTCACAAAATTATAATCCACCCCCGGGACCTCTCCTTCCTTGGGTTGCCTGGTCGTGCCTGCGGGTGACAAGTGAATGGAGAAGACCCGTGAAGACCTAATCACTGCACACACTTTATTGGCACAGTAAGTGTGTTTGTACGATTGACTATGCTGGAAGCTGATCCATTAGGTCAGAGGTTGAGGTGAAACGAGGTCGCTAAAAAGTGTTCAAACTTTATGGTTTCATCAATATGAGTCAAAGTTAAAGGAAACCACAATGACATTGAAGATGTTGCTGCCTTTCTCGTCCAAAGACTTTTCTAAGCCTGGATTTTGGGCGCGGACCAAAACAACCAAAATTTACAGAATTATTTCCGATACATTCATTTTATTTGTGGCAGCCGGCCACAGATATAACATATTTGGAAATACCTGTTATGAATTCTCCATGTTTAAGCATGTTAGAGTAATGCGGAGACTCTTATTTTGAATTATTTAATTTGAAAGTGCCACTTCTGCTTTCAGTTGTTTTTCCGGTGCATAGGTCTTTGTCGAGTTTTGTGACGCTTGAAGATATATAGGAGAAACATTAATGACTTCTCCTAAGCTTGTGTGAGATGTTTTATTGATGTTATATCGTTACAGTCAGAATGACAGCTGTGCTTATTAGTAAATAGCATCTGGGGAATTTCTCTTATTTCGCGTCTGTTATAATATTCCATGCATAGCCAATCATGCAATATGAAACACTGAAAATGACAGTAAAAAGATGCTATGTCTGTCACCCATGCATATTGAATCATGCTGTTATCATCTTTGATCATGCACTTTGCTTTTCTTTGTTCCACACATCACAAGATGACTATATCTTTGGATTATTACAGTAGACCTCAGTATTACTTCATTCAGTATTACAGTAGTATCTCCGCTCATGCTTGAACGATACACAAGTCTGTGCTGTTGCCAGCAAATCATACAGTCGTTTGTACGAAGAAAAGTTAGAAAAGCATTAAAAAAAAATAATTAAAACAAATTTTGAACCCAGACTGAGATAAGGATCACCCCCAACATTTAATCACTTGTTTTTTATTTCATATCTGACCCTTCCTGAACGTATCATCGAAATCTGCCCATATATTTTTTAGCTATTTACAGCAAAATAAAAAAAAGAGGGAGGCTTTTTGTCAGTCATCCACTCTCTTTGTCTCTGTGGGTGGAGGCAGGACCACTACTGTATACACAATAAGGAGCTACGCCTTGTAACACAAATGTAAGGTAATGTAGTAAGAAAATCTAATCACTTATTCATTGTCCCATTTTGGACATTTCCTGAAAGTCTCATTAAAATCTGCTCATAACTCTTTGAGTGATGTTGCTTGCTAACTAACCATCCGTCCATCCATTTTGTACCGCTTGTCCCTTTTGGGGTCGCGGAGGGTGTTGGAGCCTATCTCAGCTGCATTCGGGCGGAAGGCGGGGTACACCCTGGACAAGTCGCCACCTCATCGCAGGGCCAACACAGATAGACAGACAACATTCACAGTCACATTCACACACTACAGCCAATTTAGTGTTGCCAATCCAATTCACTAAAAAATAGAGATACAACCATTACCTGTATTAATGATAAACCGCGGTAAAACTCCCTACCGTTAGTATTACTGTTTAAAAAAAAAAAAAGATTGTAAAACCGTAATTATTAAACGCACAGGCCGCTGACTGATTTTTAATTTCATGGAGAACCTTAAATGTTTAAATGCTAACATGAATACAAGATACATTACGTCTTTCCCCATTACAAACGTAATAACACAATCTAAATGGTTATTAACACATTACTGTCTGAGCAACTTTATTCAATTGTGCACTATTATGATTGGAGATAGCGGTGAAGAAACTGGAGAGTGAAGGAAGTCAACTGGCGTGACGTCACAGAAACTGGACGTGCAACAACAAACACTGTAAACATTTACAAATTAAAACGGAAGAAGACAAAAATATTTGATTATTGGAATAACAGAAAAAATGGCTCTTATGAAGAGTCTCCAATGTCTCTTCTGCTAAGGAAACTATATTGTGTATATTTCCTTCTTTCAAAAATATGGTTAAGAGATTGAAATGTGTGTAGAACATACTTGCCAACCCTTCCGATTTTTCCGGGAGACTCACGAATTTCAGTGCCTCTCCTGAAAATCTCCTGGGACAACCATTCTCCCGAATTTCTCCCGCTTTTCACCCGGTCAACAACATTGAGGGCGTGCCGTGATGGCACTGCCTTTAGCGTCCTCTACAACCTGTCGTCGCGTCCACTGCATCCCCATACAAACAGCGTGCCGGCAAAGTCACATGTTGTTTGCGGCTTTTGCAGACACACGTACTGTAAGTGACTGCAAGACATACTTGGTCAACAGCCATACAGGTCACAGTGACGGTGACTGTATAAACAACTTTAACACTGTTACAAATATGCGCCACACTGTGAACCCACACCAAACAAGAATGACAAACACATTTCGGGAGAACATCCGCACTGTAACACAACATAAACACAACAGAACAAATACCCAGAATCCCCTGCAACCCTAACTCTTCCAGGCTACAATATTCACCCCCCCTCCAACCCCGCCCACCTCAACCAGCAATGCATTTTCAGAGAGGGTGTTGAGCACTGTTAGAAAGATAGTGACAGAGAATAGAACGAGGATGGACAATTCAACCCTAAACTCAGTCATTTCCTGCAAATTAAATTTCACAGGCTGTGCTACTGGCTGCAAAGCATTGCACTTTCAAATACAACAATGAGTAGAGGAGTGTTATGTGTGTGTATATGTGTAAATAAATGAACACTGAAATTCAAGTATTTCTTTTATTTATATGTATATATAATAAAATAAATATAGATATACAGCTAGAATTTACTGAAAGTCAAGTATTTCTTTTATATATAAATATATATATATATATATATATATATATATATATATATATATATATATATATATATATATATATATATATATATATATATATATAAATAAAAGAAATACTTGAATGTCAGTGAATCCTAGCTATAAATATACTCCTTAACCCCGCCCCCCCCCCCCCGCCCCCCCATCTCTCGAATTCAGAGGTCTCAAGGTTGGCAAGGATGGTGTAGAAGTACTTTTGAGCACATTAAAAAATGCTGTGATAATAATAATACCATAATAACTATGGTTACAATAACTGTTACATCCCAACAAAACTAACCCCAGCGATCACATGACTTCTTGGCGAGCATAATATGATCAGGTTCTCAGTGTTATTTTAATTCAGGGGGAAAAATGCCTGTCCTCTAGGGGGGCATGATAGAAAATAATTGAGAAACACTGGATTCGGTCCACTAGACCCGCCTCCACCGACCCTCCAATCTTGTTTTCAGTTTTGTCGTTACTTGACGTGACCATCAACACGGCGACAAGGTTTTTACGATGTTAAACAGAGGCACTTTAGAAACACTTTTACTCGCTGACGTGCACTAATTAGACTTGTTAACACAATCCCCGGCTGTGATAACACTCGAGCCCCCCTTCAAGCTGCATGACAGGCTTTTTAAACCTCACGACTTGTTAGGTAGCAGTGAGTAGTCTTCAAATCTTCTGCCTTTATCATTTTGCACACAGCAAAAAGCCCTAATGAGAACTAAAGGTTAAACACCAGGGATGTAACTGTATTAAAATCTCACGGTACGATATTATCAAGGTATTAAAGCCACAATACGATAATTAAAGTTAAAGTACCAATGATTGTCACACTTTGCACACTCTGCATTTGACCCATCACCCTTGATCACCCCCTGGGAGGTGAGGGGAGCAGTGAGCAGCAGCGGTGGCCATGCCCGGCAATCATTTTTGGAGATTTAACCCCCAATTCCAACCCTTGATGCTGAGTGCCAAGCAGGGAGGTAATGGGTCCCATTTTTATAGTCTTTGGTATGACTCGGCCGGGGTTTGAACTCACAACCTACCGATCTCAGGGTGGACACTCTAACCACTAGGCCACTGAGTAGGTATATTGTGATATATGTCAAAAGAAAAAGACTTAACAATGTTAAAGTGTGTAAAATGAAGTGGCAGTAATGTTTCGGGTGAACACACTTACTGTAATTGAAGACAAACATAATGCTAAAATGTTGTCATATTTATTGCTAAAAACATATTTTTAAGTGCAAATAATTGTGCAGGAACATCCACTGTTTCAAGCTAATAAAGTTGAGTGTCTTTAAAGTGACAATGTAAACACCCAGAGTAAAATAATAATGTTCACTTTAGAGTCTTTCAACTTTTTTACTTTCTGAGAAGCAGTGTCCTCCACAGTGGACATTTCTATATCAATATAAAAAAAGTTTTTTTCTCTGAAAAGTTAACTAACAATAATACTTTTAATAATGTAATTACCTCACAAACTGATGTTTGGCTTCTCTGGCTTCAATTATATTTTCTAGGTGACAGTTTATAAGGTTGCGATCAAAAACCCCACCTTGTCTGCCCTGCGCTGCGCAGAGGATTCTGGGGGATGTAGTTTATTTTCAGACCCGGCCAACGCTAAAGCGGCAGAAAAAACTACACACCAAGTTTTTGTTTGATACCGTCACACATCACAGCATTGTGGTGAAGACTTTGGAACAGCAATACTGCGGTATATACAATAACATTACAACCCTATTAAACACAGAATCTTTGCTGTCAGCCTTTACAGCAATCTCAAAGTCACTCAGGTGAGTTCTTGAGTTTGGGACGGTTTTTATTTTGTGAACTATGCTTGTTTGTGCGTGCCCCAGTTTTTTTTAGTTTTTTTAATCAATTAACTACATTCTCTTTTAGTCATCTTCTCAGTAAATAACCGCCAGGGTCACTAATTGAAAATACAGTGACAATAAAAGATGTGGCTGTAGGCAAACTTCTGATGTATTTCTTTGTACTAATTTCACATGAGGGCAATAGTTGCATTTGATGTATCAAGAGTGGTCAGCAATCAGCAGCCTTATCCAGCTCTGCATGCGCTGTAAATAAAATGTTGCTACTGTAATGCTGAATAAGCAGTTTGCTCCTTATTACTACGTTGGTTCTGTTTTGTGCAACATGCTTGTTGATAAATGACCATGTGGTGGAAATGAGCTACAATATGTTATTTGCTTTCTAGTGCTTCCCAAAACTTTGGATTATAAATCATGACATTGTAGAGAGTATGGGTGCACAATTAATTATCATCACTTGAATAAACCTTTTCCAACATCCCACACAACAAAATAATAATAGTATGTATTAGTGTTGTCCCGATACCAATATTTTGGTACCGGTACCAAAATTATTTACTTTTTGGTACTTTTCTAAATAAAGGGGATCAAAAAAAATTGCATTATTGGCTTTATTTTAACAAAAAATCTTACGGTACATTAAACATATGTTTCTTATTGCAAGTTTGTCCTTAAAGGCCTACTGAAACCCACTACTACCGACCACGCAGTCTGATAGTTTATATATCAATGATGAAATCTTAACATTATAACACATGCCAATACGGCCGGGTTAACTTATAAAGTGACATTTTAAATTTGCCGCTAAACTTCCGGTTCGAAACGCCTCTGAGGATGACGTATGCGTGTGACGTAGCCCGGCGAACACGGGTATGCCTTCCACATTGAAGCCAATACGAAAAAGCTCTGTTTTCATTTCATAATTCCACAGTATTCTGGACATCTGTGTTCGTGAATCTGTTTCAATCATGTTCATTGCATTATGGAGAAGGAAGCCGAGCAAGCAAAGAAGAAAGTTGTCGGTGCGAAATGGACGTATTTTTCGAACGTAGTCAGCCACAACAGTACACAGCCGGCGCTTCTTTGTTTACATTCCCGAAAGATGCAGTCAAGATGGAAGAACTCGGATAACAGAGACTCTAACCAGGAGGACTTTTGATTTGGATACACAGACGCCTGTAGAGAACTGGGACAACACAGACTCTTACCAGGATTACTTTGATTTGGATGACAAAGACGCAGACGTGCTACTGTGAGTATGCAGCTTTGGCTTTTTTTTGCGTATGTACGTAACTTTTTAAAAATATATAAGCTTTATGAACCTTGGGTTAGGTGAACGGTCTTTTGGGCTGAGTGATTGTGTGTGTTGATCATGTGTTTGAATTGTATTGGCGTGTTCTATGGAGCTAGGAGCTAGCAGAGGAGCTAGGAGCTAGCATAACACGTACCGTACCGTACGTGCGCGTCACGTACGTAACTTTTTAAAAATATATAAGCTTTATGAACCTTGGGTTAGGTGAACGGTCTTTTGGGCTGAGTGATTGTGTGTGTTGATCAGGTGTTTGAATTGTATTGGCGTGTTCTATGGAGCTAGGAGCTAGCAGAGGAGCTAGGAGCTAGCATAACAAACACGCAGGTGTTATTATGCAGGATTAATTTGTGGCATATTAAATATAAGCCTGGTTGTGTTGTGGCTAATAGAGTATATATATGTCTTGTGTTTATTTACTGTTGTAGTCATTCCCAGCTGAATATCAGGTACCGTGAGTATGCAGCCTTGGCTGCTAAACATTCGATAACTTGACCGTATGTGCGCGTCACGTACGTAACTTTTTAAAAATATATAAGCTTTATGAACCTTGGGTTAGGTAAACGGTCTTTTGGGCTGAGTGATTGTGTGTGTTGATCAGGTGTTTGAATTGTATTGGCGTGTTCTATGGAGCTAGGAGCTAGCAGAGGAGCTAGGAGCTAGCATAACAAACACGCAGGTGTTTTTATGCAGGATTAATTTGTGGCATATTAAATATAAGCCTGGTTGTGTTGTGGCTAATAGAGTATATATATGTCTTGTGTTTATTTACTGTTGTAGTCATTCCCAGCTGAATATCAGGTCACCCCCGGCTCTCACAGCATCTTCCCTATCTGAATAGCTTCAACTCCCCACTAGTCCTTCACTTGCACTTTACTCATCCACAAATCTTTCATCCTCGCTCAAATTAATGGGGAAATTGTCGCTTTCTCGGTCCGAATCTCTCTCACTTCATGCGGCCATCATTGTAAACAATAGGGAACTTTGCGTATATGTTCAACTGACTACGTCACGCTACTTCCGGTAGGTGCAAGCCTTTTTTTTATCAGATACCAAAAGTTGCAATCTTTATCGTCGTTGTTCTATACTAAATCCTTTCAGCAAAAATATGGCAATATCGCGAAATGATCAAGTATGACACATAGAATAGATCTGCTATCCCCGTTTAAATAAAAAAAAATCATTTCAGTAGGCCTTTAAAGGCCTACTGAAACCCACTACTACCGACCACGCAGTCTGATAGTTTATATATCAATGATGAAATCTTAACATTGCAACACATGCCAATACGGCTGGGTTAAGTTATAAAGTGCAATTTTAAATTTCCCGCTAAACTTCCGGTTAAAAACTCCTTTGGATGATGACGTATGCACGTGACGTAGCCAGTGAAACAGAGGTATGGATGACCCAGTGAAGCCAATACAAATTAGCTCTGTTTTCATCTCATTATTCCACAGTATTCTGGACATCTGTGTTGGTGAATCTGTTGCAATTTGTTCATTGCATTATGGAGAAAGAAGCTGAGCAAGCAAAGAAAAATGTTGTCGGTGCGAAGCGGAGTATTTTGCGAGGGAAGTCAGCAACACAACACAGCCGGTGTTTCATTGTTTACATTCCCGAAAGATGCAGTCAAGATCGAAGAACTCGGACAACAGAGACTCTTACCAGGAGGACTTTGACTTCGACACACAGACGCCTGTAGAGAACTGGGACAACACAGACTCTTACCAGGATGACTTTGATTTCGACACACAGACGCAGACGCGGTACCGTGAGTACGCAGCTGCGCTTCCAAACATTTGATCGCTTGCCCGTACGTGCGTGTCACGTACGTAACTTTGGTTAAATATATACTGTAAGCTTTATGAACCGTGGGTTAGGTGAACAGTCCTTTGGGCTGAGTGATTGTGTGTGTTGTGCAGGTGTTTGAATTGTATTGGCGGGTTATATGGACGGGAGCTAGTAGCTAGGAGCTAGCATAACAAACACCTAGGTGTTTTTATGCGGGATTCATTTGTGGCATAGTAAATATAAGCCTGGTTGTGTTGTGGCTAATAGAGTATATATATGTCTTGTGTTTATTTACTGTTGTAGTCATTCGCAGCTGAATATCAGGTCACCCCCGGCTCTCACAGCATCTTCCCTATCTGAATCGCTTCCACTCCCCACTAGTCCTTCACTTGCACTTTACTCATCCACAAATCTTTCATCCTCGCTCAAATTAATGGGGAAATCGTCGCTTTCTCGGTCCGAATCGCTCTCACTTCTGGCCGCCATCACTGTAAACAATAGGGAACTTTGCGGAAATGTTCAACTGACTACGTCACGCTACTTCCGGTAGGGGCAAGGCTTTTTTTGTCAGATACCAAAAGTTGCGATCTTTATCGTCGTTGTTCTCTACTAAATCCTTTCAGCAAAAATATGGCAATATCGCGAAATGATCAAGTATGACACATAGAATAGATCTGCTATCCCCGTTTAAATTAAAAAAATTCATTTCAGTAGGCCTTTAAATAAAATAGTGAACATACAAGACAACTGGCGGACCGGTACTTTTCAGAGGCGGTATAGTACCGAATATGATTCATTAGTATCACGGTACTGTACTAATACCGGTATACCGTACAACCCTAGTATGTATGATTCATGATGATATCGCATCAGCCAGTACTCATAGCTCCAATATGGAAGTGAAACAGTTATTAAGAAGCAAGTTATCGGTATTGCCTGCTTCCAATCAATGTCTTATTTTCTATGTGGTTTGTGTAAATAATTAGGACAATTACTGAACTTGTTTTGGAAGAACAAGCTCCACTGTAAGTTACAACCACAATAACAAACATATTGTTGAATAAATACTGAGAACAGACTGTTTTTATTGATTTATGATGTAACTTTTGCATTTCCAGGAACATATGACGCCAATAAAGGAAAAGTGTTTGCCGCCACATTATCCAGTACATCCGCAGAGCCCTTTGTACGGTAAATAAAGCGCACTATTTTGAATGCGCCACCTTTGGAGTTCAGCGTCGCATTAGCACATCACAATGCAGAAAAACACAACAAGCGGGCCAGGATTTGAACTGCATGTGACTGCAGGAGGAATGAAAAAGGGACTAAAAAGAGACAATCTCTCCCTATTATAGTCAAATAATTCGCAGACACTGACAAGCAAGGGAAAACTTAAAGGAGAGGAAAAACAAGATGGTACACAAGAGAAAAGCAGGGTGTCGCTCTCTCAGATCGTCCTCGCTCGTGCCGCCGTTAAAACGTGACGCCTCGCTGCTGTTTGGCCAACAGTCAAGTTGTTAAGCAGCGCTTTATCTTACTGTATGTGTGTGTGTGGCCCATTAGAACACACACTAAAGTATACACACCATGGATATCTTACTTAGGCCCATTGGGCAAAAACGATTTAATTCAGTTCAAAAATGACTTAGCAGCAGATTCCTAAAAGCATCTGAGAACTTTTGTCAAGTACACATTTGTCCTTAAATTCCTTAAACCAGCAGAGTGCGCCTGTCATATAGAACAGGGGTAGGAAACATGTGGCTCTTTTGATAACGGCATCTGGCTCTCAGATAAATCTTAGCTGACATTGCTTAACACGATAAGTAATGAATAATTCTGCTGGCAATCACTGTGTTAAAATTAACGTTCAGAATATTAAACATTCTCATGCATTTTAATCCATCCATCCGTTTTCTACCGCACCTGTTCAAGGAGTCGCATTAATGGTAAGAAGTATTTTATTTATTATTAGTGAGATTCAGAATAACAACGTTATTAAAAATAATAACAGACTTATTATACTCTAAAAATGTTGCTCTTACTTAAAAATGCACGCATTTAGTTGTATTCAGTGTTAAAAAATATTATATGTCTCTCCCGGAAATACATTTGAAAATATATGGCTTTCATGGCTCAGTCAGCCAAAAAGGCTCCCGACCCCTGATATAGAGGATCCCTGATTAGTGTTTTTGCTGTAGGTTTTTGAAAACAACAGACCACTTCTGTCACATCCAGCATCTTTGACTCTTAATGTTCCTGTCATTACAGTGGTACCTCGGTTTTTGTACGCCCCACATTTCGTAGGATACTGTACTGTAAACTGCCAAATGTGCACAAAATTATTGCCGTGGTTAACATTAACTTTTTTGATTACCGCACAATCAAACATCAGTGCCTCCACGATTTTGATGACTTTTTGTGATTGTGACTTAAAATGCTTAAATTTGCAACAGCTTTTTCAGAAAGTTGCGGCAAAAGTTGCATCGTTTTAAGGCTTATATTTTTCCCCAATGAATTATTACATTTTTTATGAATTTGTTATCAATGTTTTAAGTGTTCCTTGTTTTTCAACAAATTTCAACAAAAATTGTATGTATTTTTATACCGCACAGACTTAAAAGTAGGCACTAAATGGCAGTAAAATCACATATGCTGGGCTTCTTGTCGAATTACTGTAATGTTTCAATTAATTATAACTAATATTAATAATTGATTACAATTATAGAAAAAAAAAACACAATTTGTGTTGGTAAAAGATGCTATATTATCATCATCACACTTCAACACCTCTAATACGTAAATGCTGCCTCTTTGCCAGGTCAGCTTTTCAAATGAGAATCTCTTCCTAAATGTCTTACCTCGGATCACTAAAGATTAAATACAAATACGTATAAGGGTTAAATACATATATAAATATATGTAAACCAGGAAGTGAGGATGCCAGTGTGTTGCTAATTTGTATAGACTACATTACCCAGAAGGCTTAGCGCTGTAAACAGGAATCAGAAGTAGGTCTGAGCTACACGGGAAGATGACAATTGTACTGATTAAGAAATAAAGAGTTGATATATTGTTACATGTTGTTGTTCTTGCTTCGTTTAAACAACAAACAAAGTTTTGGTTTGACATTTGACGTGCGAGTTCGAGTGGCGCTCAGAGACAAATTAAAAGGGCAAAAATGTTGCTGAATTGACAAACGATTGTGACATCGTAAAATGGAAGAACTGAAACATTACGCCTAAAAAAAATAGTCTGTTTGCCTGCGTGTCATTTTGGGGAATCAAAAACAAAAACTCCCACTTAATGACAACGTCGGACTCACTCTATAACCAAATAAAGTTAATAAAGAAGGTGAGAAACACTTTTAAATTCAATAAATAACTGGTAGCAAAGTATGAAGGTGGCATCTGCGTGGCTTTCCCTTCCTTCCTCTACGCTCATTTGCCAACAAGACCAGGGTTTCCACCTAATGTAGTTGAATGTGGCGCGCCACCACGGCATTTTCATTACTGCCACACCTTGAAAATGTGTTTTTTTTTGTTTTACTTAAAAACAAATTAATGTAATATAATGTATTGTAGCTCCCAGAAGAAATCACACAAAGTTTGACGCTATTTTTAAATTTTATTAAACAGCACAATTCCAACAGGTTTTACCTCAACCTCCCCCATACACACAACACTTCCAAATGCTCCGGCAATGACCTTTCACCTTGTACCAAAAAGTTGACCACCGAAAAAAGAGTTTGATTACTGAAAACCGCGCCACTGAAAGAGGATGTAAACAAAACGCACGCCATTGTCTGGAGCGTTGTCAGCATGTCTGCAAAGTCGGGACATGGAGGGACGGAAGTAGTCTTTAAACACGAGTACATTTTATAATAACACCAAAAAAATATGCTATATTTGTTGCTAGTTGTTTTTAATAATTAAAAAAAAAACTCATTAAAGGTCTCTAGACACTTGAAAAAATGTCAAAGTCTATTGTACAATACTCAGCAACAATTGAAAATATGGCAATACGATAAAGAATACTTGTTAAAACTAATTGATAAGAGATTTGTTTTTAAATGTATGTATACATTTGAGCCTTTTAAAAGAAAAAATATCATCACAGCAAATTATGCAAATTATTGACATCATGGTGACCACGCCCCTGACCAGAAGTATCTTGGCAGTCTGGGGGAAACCCTAAAGAGTCTTCAATAAAGGTAAAAGTTATGAGTGTTTATTTATTCGTTCATCATCTATATCAGGGGTGCTCACACTTTTTCTGCAGGCGAGCTACTTTTCAATTGATCAAGACGCGGGGATCTACCTCATTTATATATATAATTTATATTTACTTATTTATGAAATATATGTTTTTGTTAACAAGTTAAAGGTGTTTAATGATAATGCAAGCATGTTTAACACATATAGTTAATAAATTAAAGGTGTTTAATGATAATACAAGAATGTTTAATACATATAGTTAATATTGTTAACAAGTTAAAGGTGTTTGATTATAATGCAAGCATGTTTAACACATATAGTTAATATTGTTAACAAGTTAAAGGCCTACTGAAATGAAATTTTTTTATTTAAACGGGGATAGCAGATCTATTCTATGTGTCATACTTGATCATTTTGCGATATTGCCATATTTTTGCTGAAAGGATTTAGAATAGAAAAACGACGATAAAGATAGCAACTTTTGGTATCTGACAAAAAAAAGCCTTGCCCCTACCGGAAGTAGCGTGACGTGGACAATTGAACATATCCGCAAAGCTCCCTATTGTTTGCAATGATGGCCGCCAGATCTGAGAGCGATTCTGACCGAGATAGCGACGATTTCTCCATTAATTTGAGCGAGGATGAAAGATTTGTGGATGAGGAAAGTGCAAGTGAAGGACTAGTGGGGAGTGGAAGCGATTCAGATAGGGAAGAAGCTGTGAGAGGGATAGAGCCATATCGCTTTGAACCCGACGCTGATGAAGACGGTCAGGAGGACGCTGCTGCTATTGATGCTGGAGGAGCACACGACATAGATCGCCTTGAGAATACAGAATGGTAATATGTTATTTATTTATAGACTAGTTTTAGTTTGTGGCCTAGTCTTGCACTGTTACTGTTAGTGTTACAACTTACACCCCAGGCCTATCTATACACTAAGTATCTATCATTGACACAATGTGTTACTGTTAGTGTTACAACTTACACCCCAGGCCTATCTATACACTAAGTATCTATCATTGACACAATGTCAAACCTAATTAATTACCCATTATTTCTATGGGCCACAGCTCCATATACCGGCAATACTAAAAATATGCATGCAGATTAATAAGATCCACAACAAGACAATGATAATATTAATTATTCCACATGTTTGCAGATTGCAGGTGTCAATAATATGAATTGATTTACAAATATTATGAACATTTCTATTTCCAGGTGTACATGTCAAAACTGTGTGAACATGGAGACAGTGGCTGAGTGTGTCTGCTGTAGTGAAATAGAGGCAGTGACCAGAACGATGGAGGAGGAGGGGGTGAAGACGTGCATCATAGACCACCATGGCTTTCCATCTGTGTGTCTGGATGAATGGGTGCTGCAGACAGCGTATAACGCCTACAAACAGCAATATGGCATGCTGCAGCAACAGCAAAATGAGTGAGGCACTAATAAGTTTAAATAATTCTTTATTCTATCAACCTTTGGAAGATAAGTCAGAATGAGCACTTTCTTATCTTATTCTTATTCTGTGAAATGTACTGTGCTACAATGCACATGACATTATATATCATAGAAGTATTACATAGATGGACCGTAGATGTCAACAATATTTACAATTTACTGCAACAGTAAATGACAAATGAATAGAATGCATGACAATGTCTTTTGAATCTCAGAGAACAGTGAGTCACTGTGTATCCATGTCCGGATAATAACAGCTGCCATCATTTGCTACTTGCAGGCGGAGACGACACACAGCCTATCGACAGTTTGTCCGCTTCTGCTGGGGATATCTGGGAAAGGACATAAGGGTGGTACTACCAGCTTGTGTAGTACATAAGATTAGGACAACATTCCCATCGATGGACTACACGGGGTTCCAAGACGTGCAGTGACTGCAACAGAATCTACATGGCCACTGTACTTAATCAATAAAATCAATCAATCAATCAATCAGTCAATCAATCAATGTTTATTTATATAGCACTAAATCACAAATGTCTCAAAGGGCTGTACAAGCCACAACGACATCCTCGGTACAGAGCCCACACACGGGCAAGGAAAACTCACCCCAGTAGGACGTCGATGTGAATGACTATGAGAAACCTTGGAGAGGACCGCATATGTGGGTAACCCCCCCCCTCTAGGGGAGACCGAAAGCAATGGATGTCGAGTGGGTCTAACATATTAGTGAGGGTCCAGTGGAGCCAGCAGGAGGCCACCCCGAGCGGAGACGGGTCAGCAGCGCAGATGTCCCCAACCGATGCACAGGCGAGCGGTATACCCCGGGTCCCAACTCTGGACAGCCAGCACTTTATCCATGGTCACCGGAATAACCCCTCCACGTGGGGGGGGGGCAGAGGAGAAAAGAAAAGAAACGGCAGATCAACTGGTCTAAAAAGGGGGTCTATTTAAAGGCTAGAGTATACAAATGAGTTTTAAGATGGGACTTAAATGCTTCTACTGAGGTAGCATCTCTAACTGTTACCGGGAGGGCATTTCACACTTACCGAAGCGACTCCTGTGCTTGGCGATGGCTTCCTCCTTGTCTGGCTTCTCCAGTTCATCGCAGAGGAAGGGAGGCACATCCACAGTGACGCTGAGTGGTGTTCTCTCGTCAGGGGTCTGTCTGCAGCCAGCAACAACCTCCCTGATCAAGTCATCTACGTAGCCTGCAAAATACAATTGTACATGTTCCTGCTCACAACATAATATACTCATGGAGAGTGAAACTTGACAGTATTATTATCATGATACAAAGTGTCAAGTGTTTACATGTTTTGTGTCCTCTACACTTACGGTATGTTGGCTCTGTCGCGATTTTCTTGACCACATGGCCCCCTGCTTTATACTTCGGGTAGCGTACTGCATAGCGCTCAGCACCCGCTTGTGTAGTGGCTATAGGGCGGCTCGAATTTTCGTTCCAGTGCAGCCCAGCAAGCAGGTTCCTAGGTGTGGTAACAGAATAATGTAATAATTAGTACTAAAGTATGGCACACACTAGTGACACTTAGATTAGTGTGGAAACATACCTGCACAGCATTCCGATGTATGAGAAGACATACATTTTCGGTGCGAACTGTATAAGATAAAAGACACTTTATTCAGTCATGCGTCCATACAATGTGTGTGTAAATTTATAAATTGTTTGTAAATTTGAATACAAATGTTTGTGTATTAAACTGTTAATAGTCAGCTATTAAAGCTTGATCTCCTGCAGTAATGAAGCTGTTTTGTTTTCAATGTTAACACCACGCCAGAATTGTTTGCAATCTTTCTCACCAAGATGCCAGCCACTATGTTGGACCTCCAACATTCTCTTGCTTACACTGACTGTATCAAGGCTTCATTTAGTATGCTCTAGTATTTTGCTCCCTGGCCACCAAAGTCCTAGTGGCAGGTGGTAACCACCGACACCACCTACAGGCGATCAGTCTAATTCTCACCTGTATGACAAGGCTATGGAACGCCTCCACCTTGGAAGTCTGGTGTTCACCCGACAGCATGGCGATATCTTTTAGCAGGGACTTGTTGTTGACCACCTCCTCCAGTTTCACTGCTGAGCGTGAACCTAAACATAAATTTAAAATAGAACAACGTTTCTACAAAAATGTTCCAGTCAACTTAAACTGGTTATTTACTTACAAGTTTATCTGAATTTTTTGACTTTCAAAAGATGTGCAGGAAAATACTGCTAGTCCCTCACTGCTTTCGGGCAACTTATTTGCCTACTCACTTTGTTTGAGCCATTTCTTTTGCCGTTGCAGTTGTCCATGAGTACAAATTGGGAAGAGGTCGCCATGGTCCTTGTGGATGTTCTGAATGTGTCGCTCCACAGACTTCCACTTGGCAACCAGAAGTTCCCCCTCTCCAGGCGGTGTAGACACTGCTGCCCAGTAGAGGTGGTTGATTATACTTTGCACCCAGGGCTTCAGGTCTTCACAGTCCTTATGCTTGGCGATGGCCTTCAGTTTCTTTCCGATGGCTACAAACAGAAAAAAACAGAAATTTGTGGATTAAATACAATATCGCATTCATCTGATCACTGATATGTACACACTACTTCACAACTTGTCATGCATACAAATAATCCAACTAACATTTTGCAACATGCCAGATGTCATAGCAGTGCCGTGTATTGGGCATGTTTTCACGAATCCATTTAGCGATCTGTCTGTGTCTGTCTGTCACCAGCACCCCGACATCCAGGTCCCAGCTGATCAGCAGTTCCACCATCCTCTTCAGTCCTTCCATCTCCATATGGTAGCTGCCAAGACATTCGTTGCTCTGAAATATATATAACAGAAAAGGAATGAGCAAAGAAAAAAATGAAAAAGGGGCTTAGTATACATTGAAATGGTTAATGTTATTAGACAAATTTACTAGGATAATTCTGGAAAATCCCTTATCTGCTTATTGTGTTACTAGTGTTTTAGTGAGATTATATGGTCGTACCTGTACAACCTGAAGGTCGAGAACCACATTGGCCACAAGCTCCATTGTGGTGTAGGTACCGAACTTGGCGCTGTGTCCCGGACTGTCTGCTCGCCCATCACCACCAAGGACGAGGGGTCGGCCTTCCACCTGCAGCATGGTGAGGTGCGTCCGTTGCTGTTCCTCCCACACCTTTTTGATGGCTGGCTGCAGGATGAGCTCCTGGTGGTTGAAAAATGTCCTCTTCACATACGTGACCACTCCGATGCTGTTCAGCACTTGCAACACCTTGCCAGAAGATGCCCCAGCGAAGAGGATGCCAGCAGACAGCAGGATGTTGCCCGCGGCATAAGGGCCAATGTTTGGCTGGCTGCTCCAACTACTCCTCTGGTCACATGATGCACATTGAAGAGTCATGGTCAGCTGTGTACCGTTCGAATCCCAAGAAGGGCTTATGTCCTGGCTGCCACAGACTGGACAGTGACACCACTTGACGAGACTCTGGAGGCACGACTCAAAGATGATGTACTTCGGTTCCTTGTGGCAGCCCTCTTCATGCATCTGGTGAGTACATGGGCGATCTGGCGACCCGTCAGATTGACACGGATCCGATGTCGTTGACTCACTCGGCACATAGCTGTCATCGGAAGAACCACCAACAAAAGGCGCAGTGGGACTTGATGCTGGTCCTTCATCAAACAATGCAGGAGGTGGTCGTAGCTTGGCTTGCATTCCAGACACACCTGGAGCTGCTATGTTAGTCTGCATCTCGGGGCTGTCAGATGGAGCTGCTACACTTGACAATGGGACTTCACTAACCCTGGCCGGCCGAGCTCTAACCCTCTCGAGGATATCTGGGGTCACCTGGTGTCCTAGCAATAAAATCAAGCACAAGTTGTTTTATATAATCTGTTAAAATTAAACTAGAATCACATAATAATTATTGTCTTTGAATCACCTAATTTATCTGTCTACTCTACTCTGCACAGGCAGCGTGCAATGTGTACTGTGATGTGCAGAATCATGTTCGTCACCGAAATAGACATACCCTTTGATCTATGATGTATTTTCCCTGTTTGGGTGCTCTTGCTACTGGTCATTGCTGTTGGTGCTGTCCCAATCGGTACCCAGTCCGTCTGGCATCCTTGTTCTCTTGTATTTCCCTGGAAATGGAGAAACAGCTACATGTAATATGGATACCTCATTTACATTAATTATGAATACTTTTGGATTGGGCTTGAACTGTAATCCATTTGAACATTGATTAGGAAAACAAATCGAACCTGATCTTGATCGCCCTCCTCATCAGGCAAATCTAGTGCCATTGCCATTGGTTCATCCACCGCATCCGCCACTGATGCCGTAGTCGTACTGTCCATGATCTGATCTATTGTCTGTAAATGTACAAATGTACAATACTTTATATTATTGTCTATTGTAATCTATTGACAGTATTGACACTATTGACAGTAATGTCAGTAAATGTACGATACTTTATACTGCAGAAGAACTTGACTAGAACTTGAAGCAATAATTATATGTAGACTATTTTATTGTTAATTTATTTCATTGTTCATGGAGTAGTCCAGTGGTTCTCAAATGGGGGTACGCATACCCTTGGGGATACTTGAAGGTATGCCAAGGGGTACGAGAGATTTTTTTTTAAATATTATAAAAATAGCAACAATTCAAAAATCCTTTATAAATATATTTATTGAATAATACTTCAACAAAATAAATGTTTAGAATTAAGTTCATGAATCCAGATGGATCTCTATTACAATCCCCAAAGAGGGCACTTTAAGTTGATGATTACTTCTATGTGTACAAAATATTATTTATAATTGAATCACTTGTTTATTTTTCAACAAGTTTTTAGTTATTTTTATATCTTTTTTTCCAAATAGTTCAAGAAAGACCACTACAAATTAGCAATATCTTGCACTGTTATACAATTTAATAAATCAGAAACTGATGACATAGTGCTGTATTTTTTTTCTTTTTTTCAACCAAAAATGCTTTGCTCTGATTAGGGGGTACTTGAATTAAAAAAATGTTCACAGGGGAAAATCACTGAAAAAAGGTTGAGAACCACTGGAGTAGTCTATGACTGTGTGTGTTAGTTTTGGTTGATTGATTGAGACTTTTATTAGTAGGTTGCACAGTGAAGTACATATTCCGTACAATTGACCACTAAATGGTACCACCCCAATAAGTTTTTCAACTTGTTTAAGTCGGGGTCCACTTAAATTGATTCATGATACAGATATATACTATCATATATATACTATCATCATAATACAGTCATCACACAAGATAATCACATTGAATTATTTACATTATTTACAATCCGGGGTGTGGAGGTGGGGGGGTTTCAACAATTGAGAACAAAGAAATGGATATTGGAACAGTGTAGTCTGACTATGAAAACTGGATATCAAGATTCTTACCCTCTTCCTTTCCCTTTTGGCAAATGCAGACCTCATGTGCCCAGTCTGTCCGCTTGTGGAGGGGGTCGGGTGCTCCGGACTTGTCCGTGGTCTATCGAAAATAGTTGGCTTCGCACCTTTCTTCAGCACGAGTCGACGAGTGCTGATTCCCATTTCTGCCATTCGCAAGGGACCCTCTTCGAAACATGATCTTTCGAAATGTTCGCTGCATAATACACTGTACTTCGTATGTGTCGTCCAATCCAACCGTGTTCGCTTGACTTCTTTGTTCCATAGTAAAGCTTGGCCGCCATCTTTTGGGAAAAGAAACAATGAAACACCGGTTGTGTTTTGGTTTGTGTTGCTACATCCAGCAGCAACACACCGCTTCCCTACAACTCTCTTTTTTGCAGTCTCCATTGTTAATTGAACAAATTTCCAAAAGATTCACCAACACAGATGTCCTGAATACTGTGGAAATTAGCGATTAAAACAGAGCTGTTTAAATTGGGAGGGACCTATTCCAAGATGACGCGTTCAACTGCCTTCGTCACGCGCATACGTCATCATACCGCGACGTTTCAGCCGGATATTTCCCGGGAAATTTTAAATGTCACTTTATAAGTTAACCCGGCCGTATTGGCATGTGTTGCAATGTTAAGATTTCATCATTGATATATAAACTATCAGACTGCGTGGTCGGTAGTAGTGGGTTTCAGTAGGCCTTTAAAGGTGTTTAAAGTTAATGCAAGCATGTTTAACACATATAGATTCCTTTCTTTCATGAAGACAAGAATATAAGTTGGTGTATTACCTGATTCTGATGACTTGCATTGACTGGAATCAGACAGTGGTGCTGATAACGTCCGCATTTTCAAAAGGAGGAGAAAAAAAGTCCTCCTTTCTGTCCAATACCACATGAAAGTGGTTGGTTTTTGGCATCTTATTTGTCCAGCTTCCGTACTCCTTTGTATACACTTTACAAGAAATACATTGTCGGCAAACTCCGTAGCTTGCTGGCTTGTGCACGCCAGCTTTCTGAGACTCTTATGTTGTTAGCGCAGGCAGCATGAAGTGGCGCTTTTATTGTGCAACTGTGCAGTCGGTCTTTGGAGTTTTGACGACAGGTACGGCGCCAGAGTCTGTTGAAATAAAAAGTGTTTCTCGCCTTCCTGTCGGTAATTTTTTCTTAATAATGAGCTGGCAGCAGCCAGCGTCATCTCAGAAGACCCTCGAGGTGCCGTGAATGTCAATCAAGTGACGAAAGTGACGTCATAGGGAAGATATATGATCGCTCATTTTTAGGACTATTTTTTTAATGCCTGGCTGGGGATCGACTGACACACCGCTAGATCGCGATCGACGTAATGAGCACCCCTGATCTATATGTACTTCACATTGTTTTCTGCTTGTAAAATGATAAATATCTATAAAATGTATTATAGTCGAGGTGTCTGTGGTTCATCCGTTATACAGTGCTCAATACCGGGGTAGAGCGGAATATACGTTAGATCAGGAAAAAACATAAGAGGCTATATCATCCCTGTTTCGCAGGTTTCCCTGCTCGAGCAGGGAAACCTGCGAAACAGGCTTGTAGGGATGATATAGCCTCTTGTGTTTTTTCCTAACCTAACGTATATACAATGTATTATGTGTTTGGAACAAATTACTTGGATTTTCATTATTTCTTTTAGAATTTGTCAGGCCTTTTGGAACCTATTATTAATGAAAACCATTTACGATACAAAACTAATGTTATAATGTTTACCATCTAAAAAGTAGAAAGAAGGGTAAACAAGGTTCCTCCTCTGCCTGCGCTCTAAGCCCTCTGTTTTGAGTGTCCAAAAAGTGTCAGCAGGGTCTATTGTACGCCACATAATCTCGCCATTAGCCAATTAGGAAGTGAGGGGCAGCCCTAATGCCCTTGCATTAGTGGGATGGATTAGCTCGCCATTCAGCGCCCGGCCATTGTCTGTGGGCAAACGCGCGCCCGTGTAGGCTGCGCTTTGCCTCCAAAAGCTGCTTCCTTTGCACTTTGAGCGCGGCGATGTGCTTATTCACAGATCTGACTGATGATGCGGAGCGGGGACTTGATCAACTGTGATTGTATATCATTTATGTGCGTGTAAAATCCAGCCAGCAGGGAGAGCGAAGGAGGAGGCTGCCTTTTTAACTGATGATGAAAGTTAGTAACGATGCTTTGCAATCTAATCGTATTTTCCGCCCCGTGGCAGAGCACAGGTGCGTCACCTCTCTCTTGGTGCTTGACCAAGGATGAGCAAATTTTTAAAATCTTTTTCACTCCACTTAATGAGATTTCAGGTTCAGTCAAGTTCAGGCAGAGTGACTCTTGTGCTTAAATGGCAGCTGGTAATGTGTGACGGATTGCAGGATGACAGGAAGTGAAGCATCATGACAGCGTCCTTCATGAGACACTGATGGTTGCTGCGGCCTCGCAGATAATTAATCCAGGAGGGCATAAACACGCTAGCATCATTTCACTTCTGAACACCAAAACTCACATTCCAACTGTCAGCAGTCAAGAATTGATACTACAAAAAGTAACTTCAGAAGTGCTTCAGGCTAGTCACTGTGCAGCTTCTATATATTTGCACTCCACTGAATATGAGCACAGACACTATTGACTGAATATCTGGCAACATAAATGCCCAGCAAAATTCAGTGTTCCTTGTGAACTGTCTAGAAAAGGTCTGGGCTTCTGACCTCGGGATAGCTGTGGTTCATGGAGGCAAAGATTCACTGTCACATTGTGAAGCAACGCATGACACCCCCCACCCCCTCCCTTCCCCGAACTGAAGGAATGTATTATTTTTTAATACCTACACTTATTGCTAGCATAAACAAACACCCCATCCTGTTTCTGCTATTATACTGTATAAATAGGATAGGATAAACGCAGTTAAAAGTCTCACACAGTCCATGACACAAGGGTGCGAAATGTTTGCAGGCAGCAACCCCCACAATATCATCAAGATACCTGTTGCCATGGAAAGCTGAGTCAAACATTAGATGAAAAGACAAACCCCCTTCTTGAGGACAGTATTCATGACTAATTCAGTCTTCCTTCCTTCCAAGGATGCTGTTTGGGCTCCTTATTATTTTTGAAAACTGTCCAGTTTCCTACTTAATAAACACACATAATGGAATTTATGTTCCTCCTGAATGAACTGTGGCTTTCCCAATGTTGGCAGCACTCGTGCAGCCCCAGACCATGTCACTACCACAACAATACTTGATTACAGGCAGGACACAATTACAGTGGTGCCGTCCTAAACTTGAGAGTGCCTCAACATAAGAGCGTTTTGAGGTAAGAGCCGTTTCTCGGCTAACTGTTATGCTTTAAATTGTTAGTAAAAATTGGAGTTACAAGCATCAGCCATTAGTTGGAACACCGTAAGATGTGCTCAAAAATCTGATGTCACTTCGTAGTAGGGATGTAATGTAACAATATGAACATTTTATTTTACTGTTATTGTGAGTAAAATTACATTGGCTATCATTACTATCGTGGTATTGTTAAATGTGCTTAAAAAGTACTTACACACAGTGAGATCTTTTAACCAAGTTGTATTTTTTTTTTAAATAAGTAACTTGGCATATAAACATTAATATTACTACACCAGACTTCACATGGACAAAGATAAGACCTGCTGGAGGAAAGTTCTGTGGTCAGATGAAACAAAAATGTAGCTGTTTGGCCTCAGTACCCAGCAATATGTTTGGAGGAGAAAAGGGGAGGACTTTAATCCCAGGAACACCATAACTACCGTCAAGCATGGTGCTGGTAGTATTATGCTCTGGGCCTGTTTTGCGGCCAATTGAACTGGTGCTTTACAAAGAGTAAATGGGACAATGAAAAAGGAGGATTACCTCCAAATTCTTCAGGACAACCTAAAATCATCAGCTCGGAGGTTGGGTCTTGAGCGCAGTTGGGTGTTCCAACAAAGCAATGACCCGAAACACACGTCAAAAGTGTTAAAGGAATGGCTAAATTAGGCTAGAATTAAGGTTTTACAATGGCCTTCCCCAAGTCCTGACTTAAATGTGTGGACAATGCTGAAGAAACAAATCCATGTCAGAAAACCAACAAATTTAGCTGAACTGCACCAATTTTGTCAAGAGGAGTGGTCAAAAATTCAACCAGAAGCTTTCCAGAAGCTTGTGGATGGCTACCAAAAGCGCCTTATTGCAGTGAAACTTGCCAAGGGACATGTAACCAGATATTAACATTGCTGTATGTATACTTTTGACCCAGCAGATTTGGTCACATTTTCAGTAGACCCATAATGAATTCATAAAAGAACAAAACTTCATGAATGTTTTATGTGACCAACAAGTATGTCACTCTATCACAAAAAAAAAAAAAAGAGTTGTAGAAATGATTTATGACATTATGTTCTTTACAAGTGTATGTAAACTTTTGACCACGACTGTATGTATATATATATATATATATATATATATATATATATATATATATATATATATATATATATATATATATATATATATATATATATATATATATATATATATATATATGTATATATATAGTTGACGCAGGGGTAGATCTTGCTTTGGTTTTTTGACTGAGACCAGGGATCTTGGGCTCGAAAAGGTTTGTGACCATTGAGTTTAAATAAGACGTCCTCAAAAACATGACCAGGTGTGTTGCCAACTTGGCATAGCAATTCGAGTGTGTCACTGCTAGTCTGCACCATACTGAAGCAGGTGTGTTAAAACAATATCTAACCGGGGGACATTGAGCCATGAAAATATGGAGACGCTACTGATGGTGTGTTTGAGGGTGAAGCACCTTGTAAGTAAATTATTATTTTACGACTTCATTAAACTACTGCAGTTGTTGGTAGTGCATTTGTTTTCATGCAATATTTAATATCTAAAAGTTAAGTTTTTTCTTTAAAAGGCATTACGTGTTAAAACGTGTGCTGTAAAACTAAATAATTTTGAATTAATTTCACTGAGAGCTCCGTCACAGAACCAATTAAGCTTGTAAGTTGAGGTACTACTGTACTTTGATGCATTACTAGTGTGGATATATATATATATATATATATATATATATATATATATATATATATATATATATATATACAGTACAGGACAAAAGTTTGGACACACCTTCTCATTCAATGCATTTTCTTTATTTTTATTGTAGATTGTCACTGAAGGCATCAAAACTATGAATGAACACATGTGGAGTTATGTACTTAACAAAAAAAGGTGAAATAACTGAAAATATTCTTGGCATTCTCTTGATGAGCTTCAAGAGGTAGTCACCTGAAATGGTCTTCACTTCACAGGTGTGCTTGAAGCTCATTGAGAGAATGCCAAGAGTGAGCGAAAAAGTAATCAGAGAAAAGGGTGGCTATTTTGAAGAAACTAGAATACAAAACATCTTTTCAGTTATTTCACCTTTTTTTGTTAAGTACATAACTCTACATGTGTTCATTCATAGTTTTGATGCCTTCAGTGACAATCTACAATGTAAATAGTCATGAAAATAAAGAAAACGCATTGAATGAGGAGGTGTGTCCGAACTTCTGGCCTGTACTGTATATACTGTACATATATATATATATATATATACTGTACATGTACATATATATATATATATATACTGTACATGTACATATATATATATATATATATATATATATATATATATATATATATATATATATATATATATATATACTGTACATGTACATATATATATATATATATATATACTGTACATGTACATATATATATATATATATATATACTGTACATGTACATATATATATATATATATATATATATATATATATATATATATATATATATATATATATATATATATATATATATATATATATATATATATATATATATATATATATATATATATATATATATATATACACACACACACATATCTAGACAATATTTTCTGTGTGTCAACTCATTTTCAGTGGATATATACAATATATATTGTTACACTATATTTGCAAATACGCTTTCTAAAATGTGAGGGTCGCACACACAACCTGCTTGAATGAGTGAAAACAGCAAGAACACGACAACCAAAAGACTTTCACGTCTCAAGTCTTATCATTAAATTAAGCAAACATCTTTTGAATTCATGTTTCCACTTTATAAATGTTATTCTGGCTTTTTAACATTTTGCATGCCCTTTGCTATAGTTCTTTGTGGCTTGTCAGTTCACATTAGTCAAAACACGGCACGATAACTTCAAATCAACATGCGATAAAAGACGGAGATGTCCACGTAGAAGGAAGCAAGGCGCAGACCAGCAGTGAGATAAGAAACATACCCCAATGTCATTGCCAACATCTTTATTACCGTGGAATAAGGTCTCCTGTTGCTCTTTGTAGACAGACGTGGAAGGCTCCTTTCAAAGAACTCCTCCAGCTCCTCCTTTTGCTTTGCAACAAAAATAGATAATTTGATGAAAGATTCTAGATGACAAAAAGACGTCTAAGAGACGAGCCCGGGGGACATTTCAGAGAAACCACAGGCGGGAAAGCTTCTCTTATTGACGGCGGTCTGATGGTGAAAGAAGCGCAACGAGGATGCGAGACAGAGAGCGTGCACAGCTGATGTCATCTGTTTGGACGGCGCTTTAGGTGTCCATGGTGGGACGCCAAAGTGCTGCTGTGTCAGCCTAATCCATCGACTGGAGGCTCCAGCACACAATGACACAATCTGTTTGTCACGTTAATTCAAGCCTCACGCTCCGTCATGGCTACCTCGCACATCTACATGTTGGCTGTCCGCTGCCCTGCCCCATGACCCCGGGTCAGCACGTCAGGAGCAGCCTTTTCTGTGCTGCTGCTCGTTGGATCAAGCAGGGGGTCAAAGAGGCAGGGATAATCAAGGCACAGCACCCAGCGGTAATCATCTCATACCGAGACCTTGTGACTTTTTAATACCAGAGGCTAAGCTATCTCATAACGCCGCTACTTCCTGACCCGTTCCTACAATTAAAACACCAAGTTGACTTTAAATGCTTAATTGTCTTTCATTGTATCTATTAAATAATATCCAACTGTATTTACAATCCGCAAAGTATGTGAAATACCGTCTAAACATCACAAAATGCCACAAAGTCACCAATAGAAACGCTATGGATGGCTAGAAGACTTAACAGTACTCAAGTTGAAAAAAACCCACAGCAATAAATAGTTTATTTTTTTGTCCTGTCCACTACGATAAATAGAAGGAAACTGCAGCACCTGCAGTGAGCGAATTCGTCCAAAAGATGGCGCCAGAGCACAAACAATAAAACACCCTGTCAGTGTTTTTGCTTGTTTTTTTGTTAGTAAAATAATTGTTATTATTGCCTTCATCGAAGAAAAATCCATAAATTGGCCGTTTCGTTTTATAAGCTGCAGGGTTCAAAGTGTAGGAAAAAAGTAGCGGTTTATAATCCGGAATTTACTGTAAATTAGAGCAGGCAGCAGCTCACACATTCTCATACATTCTGTAACATCTAGCAAAAAATTATGAAGCTCCCCAAAGGAGCCCACAATTGTTTTTATTTAAATGTTAGGGTTCCTCTCGAGGAAACCTTACAATGCATAAATCCATAAACTGCTATAAAATTGTATAAAATTGAGTAGAAGCAGAGTTAATGTGATGTAATGTAATGTGATCCAATATTTTTACCAATTTTCCCAGAGATTTCCCAAATGTTGATGCTCCTTTGACCCACACCATTAGAGACACATAATAAAGGTGTAAGTGAAATCCTGTCATGTTGTTTGGTGCGAAATTAACAACATTCAAACTGCGCCAAATTTAAAATTATGTCGAAACTGGTTTGATGTTTCTTAAAAATTTTTTTTTAGAAATACAACTTAAAGCCTTGTCCAGCTACTTACTGACGTATACTATTCATGTCAGAATAACTTTTACTGTAAATTAAAGGCCTACTGAAATGAATTTTTAAAATTTAAACAGGGATAGCAGATCCATTCTATGTGTCATACTTGATCATTTTGCGATATTGCCATATTTTTGCTGAAAGGATTTAGTAGAGAACATCGACGATAAAGTTGCAACTTTTGGTCGCTGATAAAAAAAAGCCTTGCCTGTACCGGAAGTAGCGTGACGTCAAAGGTTGAAAGGCACCTCACATTTCCCCATTGTTTTCAATGCAGCGAGAGCGATTCGGACCGAGAAAGCGACGATTACCCCATTAATTTGAGCGAGGATGAAAGATTCGTGGATGAGGAATGTTAGAGTGAAGGACTAGAGTGCAGTGCAGGACGTATCTTTTTTCGCTCTGACCGTAACTTAGGTACAAGCTGGCTCATTGGATTCCACACTCTCTCCTTTTTCTATTGTGGATCACGGATTTGTATTTTAAACCACCTCGGATACTATATCTTCTTGAAAATGAGAGTCGAGAACGCGAAATGGACATTCACAGTGACTTTTATCTCCACGACAATACATCGGCGAAGCTCTTTAGCTACTGAGCTAACGTGATAGCATCGTGCTTAACTGCATATAGAAACAGACGAAATAAACCCCTGACTGGAAGGATAGACAGAAAATCAACAATACTATTAAACCATGGACCTGTAAATACACGGTTAATGCTTTCCAGCCTGGCGAAGCTTAACAATGCTGTTGCTAACGACGCCATTGAAGCTAACTTAGCAACCGGACCTCACAGAGCTATGCTAAAAACAATAGCTATCCACCTACGCCAGCCAGCCCTCATCTGCTCATCAACACCTGTGCTCACCTGCGTTCGACGGTGCGACGAAAGACTTCACCCGATCACAGATGCGGTCGGCGGCCCGGAGACGGAGGAAGTTAAGGTGAGTTCGCCGGCTAGCGCGTCTGCTATCCATCTCAAAGTCCTCCTGGTTGTGTTGCTGTAGTCCGCTGCTAATACACCGATCCCACCTACAACTTTCTTCTTTGCAGTCTCCATTGTTCATTAAACAAATTGCAAAAGATTCACCAACACAGATGTCCAGAATACTGTGGAATTTTGAGATGAAAACCGAGCTTTTTGTATAGGATTCAATGCGTCCGCATACTTTCGTTTCAACGATAGAAGTCACGCGCATACGTCATCATACATAGACGTTTTCAAACGGAAGTTTAGCGGGAAATTTAAAATTGCACTTTATAAGTTAACCCGGCCGTATTGGCATGTGTTGAAATGTTAAGATTAAGGCTGCAGCTAACGATTATTTTTCTATCGATTAATCTATAGATTATTTTTTTTCGATTAATCGGTTAATCTATAGATTATTTTTTCGATTCATCTATAGATTATTTTTCCTTTTACCGATTATTTTTTTAGTTAAAACGAAGATGAAAAAATAAATGTAGGCCTGTTTTTTCAAAAGACATGGCTTTTATTTACAAAAAAAAGAAGTATGGCCACTCAGTCAACATTGACAACAACATGACAAAATATTCTGTAACAATGTAAACATTTAAAACTTTTAACATTTAACAAAATGAAAAGTAGCTTATTTGCTTTTTAATGTGCAAATATAAAAGTAAACATCCAGTGCAAATCTTAATATTCTGCAATAGTATAAGCATTTCAAAAGTAAAAGTATTGCTTATTTTGCTTTAAAATGTGCAAAAATAAAGATAAACATCCAATACAAAAAAGTGCAAAACGAAATATTCTGTAACAACAGTGTAAACATTTCAACAAAAGTGAAAGTATTGCTTATTTGCTAAAATGTGCAAAAATAAAGATAAACATCTAATACAAAAAAGTGCCAATCTAAATATTCTGGAGCACTGTAAACATTAAGTATTGCTTTTAAAATGTGCAAAATAAACATCCAGTCCAACACAGTACACAATAACCAATTCTACTCATTCCAGTGAGTGACTAACAGTTGTAATGAAGAAAGGTTAGCATGTCTACATACTCTGCTTCTTTTCTTGTTTACAATATTCCCAGCAGCTGAAAATAGGCGCTCAGAAGGGGTCGATGTGGCTGGAACTGAGAGCTAATTACCGGTAGCCTTCACCTCAAACCAGGACTGCGAGCGAGCTGAGCTCCAGTTTATATTCCTAGAAGGTCAACAGGCTCATAGTGATGTTACTAGTAGTTGACTGGGAGGTGTTTATTATCATTTGGGGAGAGTCCGCTGCCCGATGCTCACCTGCTAAACACCTATCTGCTCCACGCTGAAGCGCTGACTACATGCGCTCTGAATACGCACTGCTGATTGGCTGATAACGCTTTGTATAACGCTTTGTGTGTACCAATCAGATGGTTGTGTGGGTGGGACAATGCTGCGTGCTGAGACAGAGGCAGCCGCAGAAGGAGCGAAGCAGCTTGTTAACACTTTAGCAGCTAAAGTTAGCTTTAGCTTAGAAACTCGTTCGGTACACCCCCGTACCGAACCGAAAGCCCTGTACCGAAACGGTTCAATACAAAACACGTACCGTTACACCCCTAGCAGATACAAATGACACATTCATGTTTTTGTGTAATGATGACAACGTATACTCGCGCGGACGATTGACTAGTTGATGGTTTTCTTTTCAAATGTTCGTTCATAGCCGTTGTGCTGCTATGATAGGCCATTTACGCTGGACACAGTGTGCATACAACAACATTATTAGGCCGTGTATTGAAATACTCCCACACTTTTGATCACTTTTGGCGTGATTTTTTCCCCCTCGCTCGCACAGTCTGCTTTGCGCTCCGCCATGACGGTAGTGTGACGTAAATATGCGACGCGTCGACGCACAAAAACGGCGTCGACGTATTTACGTAACCGATGACGTCGACTATGTCGACGCGTCGTTTCAGCCTTAGTTAAGATTTCATCATTGATATATAAACTATCAGACTGCGTGGTCGGTAGTAGTGGGTTTCAGTAGGCCTTTAATATCCGCTCAAAATATCAGTTCTCGGCCTTATTGACTACTAATAATCTGAAAAAAACATGTTAGTCGATCCCTACTGTGTACTATTAGGCTCATTGACCAGAATTGCATGTTTCGTATTTCTATCTGCATTATAAATAAATACATATTTGCTATTAATTTTAATTACAGGTCCAATGTAGTGATGTTTTCAATCCAGCAGATAGCACCATTATGAAACAGTATCAACAATGCAGTGTCAATACAGCTAGTGAATGTGCCTCACTGAGGCGCCATTTACCTATCACTAGTGATATGCTAACTACACCAGCCTAGGGACCTTAATACCCTTCCTATTTTCACATGACTGCGATTTATGGCGCCACCAAATGGTTGTGGTCAAAATGCTTTGGAAGACAGTCTTGCATACATATAATCAGTGAAGGCTCAAACAATGTAATGTATGTGTCACTTTAAGAAAAAAAGACAAGTGACTGATATAGCTGCTGTGTCATTTGACTGCGATGCACCAAAGTGTGTTCATCAGGAAGCTTATTTCGGCTCACGGATGAGTCCGAGGAATACCATGCGCGTTAGGCATGGGTTTTCGTCGCCATCACAGTAACACCAACTTCAAACTTCTGTCTTGGATACTGTAAATACTTCTGTAAATTAAAATGCAGTACAAGTATTGCACATTGTATTCAAACAAATAATCTAGTAAAACTAGGACTATAGTTTTAGTGGATAAACATAGGGTTCTTTCATTCACACATCTTGGCAGTGTGCAGAGTGACTGTTTTAGTAATTGTTCTCCAATGTACTTCTTTCTCATCAAAAATGGTACCTTGAGTAAATGATTCCAACACAGTAAGCTGCTTTTCAGCTCTAGTTTGTTGTCTTGTTTGCCTCGTAAAGAGTTGCGTTTTCCGCTTTCGGCTGGAGGTTTCGGTTTCATATGCTGAAATAAGTTTGTAGTGTCCGTGCTTTTTTAACCAAACTTTGACGCGTGCAGTCACGCAAATCTTAACTACAGACAATACTTCTCTTTTATTTGGAACAAATGTCTCGTGCTAGTTAGCGTTAGCATTGGCCTGGCTTGGTGTGTGAATCTCTGCTAAGGAAACAAGGCGGAGGGCCGAAGCTCCTGAAGACAAAAATTATGCCAGAGCAAGAAGAGACAAAAAACATAGATTTTTCAATCGTCTGCAACAAAAAATTTTTTATTTATCTAGGCTGACCATATTCTGAAATCCCAAAAAGAGGACAGATATATGCGTGCCAAGGCGGGCAGCACGCCAAGGCCGGGACTAGGTGAAAATTTACCAATGATACTCGAACTTGCTTTATAAATAATATATTTATTTAAATAAAGCATTTTTTCTCCTCTGTTGACAGCAGTGTTGGAGCTAGGAATTTTCAAAATGGGGTCCCAGGGACCCCATCAAGTCATAAAAATGGGGTCCCACAGTAAATTTTTTGGGTCCCACTTTTTTGTAAGCGTTTTGAAAACAAATGACAAATGTATGCATTATCCTGTTGTATCTCACATTTGTGTTTTGGAAAAAAGTTGTCATAAACGTTACTTAATTCATTAAAAAAGATAATACAAAAGAAAACAAATGTGTATACATATGTAAATTTATTCAGTTATAAACATTCATTCACTTTCTTCTTTCCTTCATGGATCTAAACTTTACCACTGCTGCTAGTTTTTTCTATGTTTTTATTTAATAAGTTGTAGGTGTATTTATTTCAGTATAAAAGTGTAAAAAGTGTTTTGCTTGGGTCATGAAATGATGATAATGGTGTGCCAGGGCATACATACATTTTATATTTAACGCTTAGATCTCTGGAGTCTACATCAACTTCGGATCTGTTCCTCATTTCAAAATGTTTTAGTTTTTTTTTATGTTGTTTTTTTTGTTTGTTTGTTTTCCGCCCTTTTTTGTCAAACAAAACTATGTTTTTTATGGCAAATAACACAAAATATGCAAAATTTAATCTTCCACCAAAAATATTTTTCAAAGTGGAATATTTGATGTGAAGTAATCGGAACCTTTGATGGGTCAATAATTCATAATAACATAACAATGACCGTTTGAAAGAAAAAACAACAACTTTGTTTTATTAGTCAACATTGCAACTTTTTCTAAATTACATTTCACCTTTAAGCTTTTTTATTTCACTTTTGTTATGTTTTTGTTAATTTTAATAGTATTTTTAGAATGTGTCGTGGGCCTTTAAAACATTAGCTGTGGGCCACAACTGGTAAAAAAAATTAAAAAAAATTAATAATCTGCGTCCTTTCTGATTTCAATGCGTTAAAAAGACACAAAAAGTGCGTTAACGCACTGCTTGACAGTATAACAAAATAAATCACACTTATATTCTGTAACATTCAGTTTTGGAAAAAAAAGTGCAGAGGTAGAAATATTCAAAATAACCTCTTGTATATAATGTAAACATAAATAATGCCTCAAAAGAAGTTAATTAAATTTAAACAAAAAACAGCAGACGAGCTCTCGCCCTGCACAGCTGTTTTGTGCTTTGTAGTGTCTATGGGCTTGTAGATCGTTGGCCCCTTTATTTGCCACAGATACATACGTTGCTGCTTTGCACACAGTGCATTCTGCTTTCCATGTGTCACGGCCAGGACGAAAACTCAAATACTTTTCCCGCAAATCATCCGTGAAGTTGCATTTACGTTTAGGCATTTCTTGTTCTCATGTCTCTCTCCAGTGTCTCCACTCACTAGCTCTCTCACTCTGTGTCTCTGCCCCTCCCTCACGAATGTTGCTACGTGCGCGCACCTTCAGGTTTTTTTTTTTTAACCCCTTCTTAACTTAACCCTGGACATACATTGAAAATACACGCAACCCTAATTCAAAATGCCGGACATTTGAGGCATTTAAGAAACCCCGCCCGGACACCCCCGCAAAAGAGGACATGTCCGGGGAAATGAGGACGTATGGTCAGCCTAATTTATTGATAAAATCGATATATCGCCAAGGCCTAGTTTGTACCTTAATCTTTGTTTAACAAACTACTAAATTTGTCCACGTATCACTCACAAGTGCCCCCCCCCCCAAAAAAAATCCCACACGTTAGTGATTCCGTCGCAGTACATTTTTTAAATTAAGTACGACTGCAAAATAATCCACCATTGAGCCAATAAAAGTTGCAAGTTATAGCGCTTTGATAAAGAAGGTGAGAAACACAATTCAACTCGCAGCAATGTAAGACATCCGTGTGGCTCGCCCCTCCTCTTCTTTTCCCCCCCACACACAATCTTCATCAAGAAGAGTCTTCAATTAAGACAAAAGTGATTTTAAAATGTTAAGTTATCAATTTCAGCTATTATTTACATGTATTCCACATTGTTTTCTGCAAGTAAAACAAACATTTTTCTCATCAAATATATATGTTTTTGTAAATATTTATAATATAATACCAAAAAGTATACATACAAGTAAATTGATGACGTGAGTCTTTGGTTAGCTTGGCTGGTTGTAAAGCAAAGAGCTGCCACGTTAAAAGCATCCATCACATTTGACATGCCGTGCGATGACAGCCTGTAATTATTATTTAACCACTAACGCGCCACTCATTGGCTCTTAGACAATCTACCATCCTCCAGAAATGTATTTCCACAAGACATCTTTCGAGCCCTTCTCCCCCAAGTAGCCATTAAGTCAATATCCAATTACGAGGCCTTGCTGCGAGGCCCCTCCCACTTATGTGATAGCTTTAGCCGACGGACGCATAGAATAATCCCTCGCTGGAACACTGCTGGCAGCGTCTGGCGCCCTTTAATTGGATCCTTTCATTAATAGTGCTCACTACGGCCACTCTCAGCCATGTCATTAGCTTCCTATAGTTTCATGCTCGCTGGACGCAAGGGGGACTTTAATCCAATTTCACACCATACATACTTTAACCAAGGAGCCACAAGACAACAAGCTCTCCAATGCAACCAATCACAAAAATAAAGGCTGAAAAAACATTCCCCGACTTGCAGACAAACAGGAGGATTTTTGCAATGATTAATTTCTGCCACTTGTGAGGTGATTATGGAGAAGCAATCAAATTAGTAATAAATGCAGGCATGCTCTACCAAAAGCGATGATATGGATGGGAAAATGACACGGTAGATCAGTTCAGTTCAAAACTTGACAGCGACTAACAAATTCCTGCAAACAACAAAAGCACTCCTGTCATGTCCGTCTGAGAACCAGTGTCCTCTGCAGTGGACATTTGGGAGGGTAAAATCCCAGCCCAATTTGTATTTTTACAATACATGTTTTATCATGCAAAATGTATGTTAAATCACTGTAAAATGATTATTGTTACGGGTGCACTGGAAAAAATGGACAGGAATTATGATAACAATTAAAAAAAAGCTCTGATAATTTTTTTTTAATGAAGCAAGTTTACCGTATTGTGCTGTAGGTGGGTTAGGGTGAGCAAATCAAGCGCTTCTTTTCTGTGCTGTGCTGTCAAAGGCCTGTTGTAAAATTGTACACAAACATTGGCGTCGATTATGCTTCACTGTTTGAGATGAGGACTTTTTGCGTGCTATTTGCACAAAAATGTTCTGCAAGCAGGTGGGAAAAATTACTTTGCACTTCAACACATCAAACCTTATCAGCCGCCGGAATCGTCAGCATCGCTAATACGTTTTTTTGAAAGCCTACGAAAGTTAAAGTTAAAGTACCAATGATTGACACACACACACTAGGTGTGGTGAGATTATCCTCTGCATTTGACCCATCACCCTCACCCTCTGGGAGGTGAGGGGAGCAGTGAGCAGCAGTGGTGGCTGCGCCCGGGAATAATTTTGGTGATTCAACCCCCAATTCCAACCCTTGATGCTGAGTGCCAAGCAGGGAGGTAATGGGTCCCATTTTTATGGTCTTTGGTATGACTCGGCCGGGGTTTGAACTCACGACCTACCGATCTTAGGGCGGACACTCTAACCACTAGCCCACTAATTTAACTACAGTTCAATTTTTATTGCAAAAAAAATAAATACAGTAGGGAAGGGATTTATATGGTTCCATTACTGGATATATCTCACGTGGGAGGAAGAAGGGACGGGTGTAGTAATTTTTCAATGCAGTCTGCTGAAAATGATGCCACTCTACATAGCAACTGACGCTGTGGTCAAAGTTGGAATTTCCACGAAACACTTTTTAAGATATTTAACACTCTTCTGCTATGTGGCGGCTGAGGTGGATAATGCAACCCCCATTTCGTCACGTTTCATGTGTCAGGTGAATCTTGATGAATGGCATATGACTACTGTAGGTATGAATAGGTTATCGCTTATCAGTATCAGTCTTGAGAAGTAGGAACTTATCTGTATTGGTATCGGCTTGAAAAAATGTTGTGCATTCCAACCTTTTGTCAATATGTTGTGAGCATAAATTCTATGTGGCTAACTTTCATCTACAGTGGAACCTAGAGTTTAAAAAATAACACAAAACGTCTTAAAATATATGTAAAAATAAAATATAATTAATAAAAACATAACATTGAGAGTATATTAGCAGTAAAAATATAAATAAATACAATTGAAAATAACAGAATAAGAACTAAGGACTTATTTATTAAATCAGTGGTTCTCAACATTTTTTCACCAAGTACCACCTCAGAAAACATTTGACTCTCCAAGGACCACCACAATGACTAACATTAAAATACAGTAGCGTAGTAGGCCTAAGTATTCATTAAAACAAGGCAGAGGTTTTACGTAACAAGTATATTTAGTATTTTTGGCCACTATAAAATTACACAGTTTGAACAGCAACACTGTGTTTGAATTAGGGCTGCAACTAACGATTAATTTGACAATCGATTAATCTGTCGATTATTACTTCGATTAATCGATTAATAATCGGATAAAAGAGACCAACTACATTTCTATCCTTTCCAGTATTTCATTGAAAAAAAAACAGCATACTGGCACCATACTTATTTTGATTATTGTTTCTCAGCTGTTTGTACATGTTGCAGTTTATAAATAAAGGTTTATAAAATATATATATATATATATATATATATATATATATATATATATATATATATATATATATATATATATATATATATATATATATATATATATATATATATATATTTAAAAAAAAATAAAAAATACAAATTGGCCTCTGCGCATGCGCATAGCATAGATCCAACTATTTTTATAATCGATTTTAATTGATTTAATCGATTAGTTGTTGCAGCCCTTGCTTGAATATTTAATTAAGTGATTCTTTGGCATACCACTAGATGCAGTCCACGTACCACAGATTGAGAATCATTGTATTAAAATGTTCACTAAAAAGCCTGGTTAAAAATGTCTGCCTTTAACACTTTTTTAAGCACAGATTAAATGGGTTTCAATCATTTCAATGGGTGACACTGATTTGCGATATGAGTGTTTTGAGTTACAAGCTGCGTCACAGAACCAATTAAGTTTGTAAGTTGCGGTATCACTGTGTTTACTAGTTCTATACTAAAAGTCACTGCTGTTACTTCGAAGTCCTGTTACTCAAATGTGTCATTTTCAGGTTAGAAACTTTGTCAAAAATTGAATAAAAACGAGATGAGCCAATACACATTTTGAGAAGTTCAGAATGTGTATTATCAGATATAGTGTTGGGGAAAAAAAGACTAGAAGGAATTTAAGTTGGCACCACCTTCTATACAAAATAAAAACAACAGTGAAGGGAGAATTGCAGCCCCCCAGTACTTAGCTTTCTAAAATTGTCCACCCCCCCGGATAATTTAGTGCAATAACCCTTCTGTAGATGCAGAGTAGATGATGGATCAGCCATCTGTCCCTTGCAGAAAGGACAAGCGGGAATTCTCAGTGACTGCTCTGACACTTCATACCTTAGCCACCCTGAAAAAAAGTACATTTGTTTACCCCAGAAAGTGGATTTCTGACGGGGTCGATCATGAAGACGGATCAGCCTGCCCTTAAAAATGACCGCCACCAAAAAGGCAGCGAGGCAGAAAGTCCCATTCCTGCCTTGAGCAGGGTCAACCCCGTTGACTTTCATGTAAGGTTATAATGTAAAGCATAAAACATAAGGTGGCATGAAATCACCCGAGCGAACATCTGCCGGCGGCTCTATTAAATACACTTGATTAGGTTTAAAATATGCGGCCGACATGGCAAATTCCATTTTGATTAAGAGCGTTTGCAAATGACGCACGCGAGGGCAGCACGAGCAAAAATAAAAAACGGTGTCCATTCATCACTTTGGATATGTTAACCTTTCTACTTCGCCCCACCTGCTGGAAAGCTCATCTGCCGCCTCCCGTTAGCCCTAATGACGGCTGAACGGAGCTACGCTACGAGGAGAGCGAGCCGAGTGAATAGTTTGTAAAGGTCGTGTGTGTGTGTGTAGAACGACAGTCCCCATTTAAAAGTTCACCCATCAGTGTTAATATGCAGGACATCCCAGGTAAACACATCACCATCTGTGCAACAGGTTCTTTGCATTTGTGCTGGAAGCCTCTAAACCAGGGGTCCCCAAACTTTTTGACTCGGGGGTCGCATTGGGTTAAAACAATATGGCCGGGGGCCGGGCTGTATATGTATATATATGTATGTATATATATATATATATATATATATATATATATATATATATATATATATATATATATATATATATATATATATATATATATATATATATATTATTAGTAATATATAGCGCACTTTCCGCGTGCGCGATGATGTCACGTTATCGATGAGAAAATGCATTTTTAGACAATATGATTTGCCTGAGCGGCTAGGAGACACCGTGAGTAGCAAGCGGTACAAAATGAAAGAAAAACAAATTTTTTTATTTATTTATTTTTTTTATACTTGGGACTTGGACGCTGTAGTTTGGGGACCCCTGCTCTAAATGGTAAAATACGGAAATTAGATTGAAAGAGAATAATATCACTCAAAACCTGTCGTGCTAATTTTTATGATAATTACTTTTTTTGCACAAAAGTAAGGCACAATATTTGACAACTACTGTTTGGAAAATAAAGGTTGAACTGTATCGATGTTTTTAAAAAAACGTGGACATTAAAACATATGTCCAAAACGACTTTGTAAAAGATTTCAGCATTATTTTTGACTCAACTCTTGTTTCAGCTGCATATTAAGAATCTTTCCTCTCCATAATATCTCTAAAATCCATTCATTTTGTCCACTAGTGACGCTGGGATCACTATACATGCCTTTGTTACCTCTCGTCTTGATTACTGTAACTAGAGATGTCTGATAATGGATTTTTTGCCCATGTCCGATATTCTGATATTGTCCAACTCCTAATTACAGATTCCGGTATCAACCGATACCGATATATACAGTCGTGGAATGAACACATTATTATGCCTAATTTTGTTGTGATGCCCCGCTGGATGCATTAAACAATGTAACAAGGTTTTCCAAAATAAATCAACTCAAGTTATGGAAAAAAAATGCCAACATTGCACTGCCATATTTATTATTGAAGTCACAAAGTGCATTATTTTTTTTAACATGCCTCAAAACAGCAGCTTGGAATTTGGGACATGCTCTCCCTGAGAGAGCATGAGGAGGTTGAGGTGGGCGGGGTTGGGGAGTAGCAGGGGTGTATACTGTAGCGTCCCGGAAGAGTTAGTGCTGCAAGGGGTTCTGGGTATTTGTTCTGTTGTGTTTATGTGGTGTTACGGTGCGGATGTTCTCCCGAAATGTGTTTGTCATTCTTGTTTGGTGTGGGTTCACAGTGTGGCGCATATTTGTAACAGTGTTAAAGTTGTTTATACGGTCACTCTCAGTGTGACCTGTATGACTGTTGACCAAGTATGCAATGCATTCACTTGTGTGTGTGAAAAGCCGTAGGTATTATGTGATTGGGCCGGCACGCAAAGGCAGAGCTTTTAAGGTGTATTGGCGCTCTGTACTTCTCCCTACGTCCGTGTACCACTACGTACAGCGGTGTTTTAAAAAGTCATACATTTTACTTTTTGAAACCGATACCGATAATTTCCGATATTACATTTTAAAGCATTTATCGGCCGACATCTCTAACTGTAACATATTATTTTTGGTCTCCCCATGTCCAGCATTAAAAGTTTGCAGTTGGTACAAAATGCGGCTGCTAGACTTTTGACCAGAACAAGAACGTTCGATCATATTTCGCCTATACAGGCCCACATGCAGTGGATACCGTCCCACTTAAGGAATGACTTTAAAGTTTTGTTACATATGTACGAAATACTAAACGGTTTAGCAACATCTTTACTTGCTTATTGTACCCAATGTTCCGTCCCGAAATCTGCGTTCCAAAGACGCAGGCTGTAGAGCAGGGGTGCCCATTACGTCGATCCCGAGCTACCGGTAGATGGCGGAGGGTGTGTCACTCGATCGCCAGCCAGGCATTAAAAAAATAGACCTAAAAATTAGCGATCATCAATCTTCACCAAGATGTCACTTTAGTCAATTGATTGACATTCGCGGCACACGAGGGTCTTGTGAGATGACGCTGGCTGCTGCGTGCTCATTATAAAGAAAAAATGACCGACAGGAAGGCGAGAAACACTTTTTATTTCAACAGACTCCCGCGCCGTACTTGCTGTCACCTACTGCACAGTTCCTATCTTCACAATAAAAGCGCTGCTTCATCCTGCCTACGCTAACAAAATAAGAGTCTCAGAAAGCTGGCGTGCACAAGCTAGCAAGCTACGGAGTTTGCCGCCAATGTATTTCTTGTAAAGTGTATAAAAACAAGTATGGAAGCTGGACAAATAAGATGCCAAAAACCAACCACTTTCATGTGGTATTGGACAGAAAGGAGGACTTTTTTTCTCCTCCATTTGAAAATGCGGACGTTATCAGCACCACTGTCTGATTCCAATCAATGCAAGTCATCAGAATCAGGTAATACGCCAACTTATATTCTTGTCTTCATGAAAGAAAGGAATCTATATGTGTTAAACATGCTGGTATTATCATTAAACACCTTTAACTTGTTAACAAAAATGTCTCCTTCATAAATAAATAAATATACATTATATAAATGAATGAGGTAGCTCTCCTCGACTTGGTCAATTGAAAAGTAGCTCGATTGCAGAAAAAGTGTGGGCACCCCTGCTGTAGAGTGTTTTCTATTCGGACTCATGTACTCTGGAATGCCCTAACTGCTTAGAGATGCTACCTCAGTAGAAGTATTTAAGCCATAAAGGGGAACTGCACTTTTTTTGGGGAATTTTGCCTATCATTCATAATCATTATGAAAGACATGATGCTGGATGGATTTTTTTAAAGACATTTTCAATATTAAATAAATTGATCAAAAGTCTGCTTACAATGGAGCCTATGGGAGCTGTTCAATACCAGGTGGTCACTTAATGCCTTTTAAAGCCAATCTAAAATGCTAATCCCTTCTGGCTGACACTGTATTTATTTTAGCTAATTATGTGTCTCCATACACAGTGTGGAGCCCCTCCCCTAAGCTAATAATAATCACCTCCATTCCAGAAAGTAAACTGCAGTTCTTAGTATCTTACACACCGAGAGCAAGCTAGGAAGAGGCATGCAACCGGTGTCAGTATCGGCTGATCCCACTCATGTATGTATGATCAGTATCGGAAAATCAAAAACCCTGATTGGAACATCTCCAATTATTACTGTATTACATTACTTCATAAGACGACTGTACTGTAGTTGTTTGTATTGCTATTGTATTGTTTTTCTGGTTGGCTGAAATATTGTGTCAATTATTTTATAACATGTTCTGGTCGAGTCGTCAATTACAGAATGATTAGCAGGCACAATATTACATTTTATTAATTAATAGAGAAGGTTAAAACATTGTCATGCAGCAATATGAAGGCACCCCCCCTGAAAATTATCTGTCTAGGGTACACTTATTAATGATGAAAAATTATACCTATCTGCGATTCATTTTGAGTTAATTGTGAACAAAATGCGATTAATCGCTATTAAATATTTTAATTTTTTGACAGCCCAAATACATATATATATATATATATATATATATATATATATATATATATATATATATATATATATATATATATATATATATATATATATATATATATATATATATATATATATACACAAACATACATAGATAAGTGTTGGGAGAGTGTTTAGCATTTTTCCCATCATGCATTGCAATGGATTTAAATGGGTGAAATGTAATTTTTTTAAGGTGATGGAACGTTTTTTTTAAATAATATCCACAAAGTTCAGTGAGCAGATTGTGTTATGTGTGACTTTTGATGCTGGTTGAAATTTTTTTCTTTGCACCATGATAAGGAAAGGTTGTTTGGCTTCTGTCATATAAGTATATGCTGTCCTTCTGACCTCATGTTCACTGACCTAAGTATATCACAATGTCTACAAGCGATATGACAATATGCCATCTGTCAGAACCCTGGGTACATTAATTTTATATGAAAGCATGGCCAGGTTGCGTTTTGAAATTGAACTTTTGCCGACGTCTCGAGGGCCAAACTGAAGATGCCGGCGGGCCAGGGTTTGGACACCTCTGGGCAAGACACTTTACTCACATGGTGACCTCACATAGGCATATTTTGGGCTTTTTAAACTACGTTGCAGCATTGTTTTGAAGTGTAGGGCTGAATAATAGTTCAGGTTTAACATGTATTCATGCTAAACTTTCACTACGACATGTTGGCACTGCAGTGCCGCGCCTTGATAACTGAGGATTACATTACTCGATGTTGAGAGTTGACTTTTAAACAGGAGGAAGAGTGCTTGTTACATTAACACCATGTCATTTAAATCCCTAAATGTGTGTACCACCATGCATGTGTGGAAGATGTTGCTAAAAAGAAACTCTGCGTGCATGTACAGTATGTGTGTGTAGATAACCGTGCAGCCCCACAGCTTAGCTTAGTGTTCACCTATCTTGCGCCGCCCCAGTGAGAAGCCAAGCGAAGCCACTTATCGGCGACCCTCAGAGCGCCACATCCTTCAACAACAACGTGAGAAGGCAAAAATAAAACGAGCGGAAAAAAAAGAAGAAGAAAAAAAACTAGAAAATATTATCTCGCCCCCCTTCGGATGCGGCCTGCATGCTCATTTGTCCTGGGAGTCGTTGGTTGTGAGACAGTACACAAAATGTGATACTGCAAAAAGTCAAGACCAGGTGGGTTTGATTGAAGTTAGAAGAAACACGATCATAAAAACACTAAAATTAGCGTTAGCATTAGCTTACATGGTGTTTCAATGCCTTGTTATTTTGGATAAATCACTGCCCTTAGCATCATTATGTCCAAAGTGGAAAACCATTAACACTCGCCTCCAAGGATTGCTGATGCATATTTATGACCAACCGCCTTCTGCTTGCCGTAATTGACGACAAGCTAAAGGCTTTGGTAAAAGACACTTGGGTTTCACATGGTGTGGAGGATCGCAAACATTGTCAAAGGGAAAAAAACGGATGAAAGAATAGTTTAAAATTGCGGATTTAAATTATATATATATATATACATATATATATATTCTTTTTTTTAAATATTATTTTATTTTATTCAACCTTTATTTAACCAGGAACAAATCCCATTGAGATTAAAAACCTCTTTTTCAAGGGAGTCCTGGTCAAGAGGCAACAAAGTTACACACAAAATTACATTCACATTACACATTAAAGGCCTACTGAAATAAAATAGTATTTAAACGGGGATAGCAGGTCCATTCTATGTGTCATACTTGATCATTTCGCGATATTGCCATATTTTTGCTGAAAGGATTTAGTAGAGAACATCGACGATAAAGTTTGCAACTTTTGGTCGCTGATAAAAATTCTATCAGTTTAGATTGAAAAGCATTTAAGGATAAAAATTCAGCCAGCTTCCAGTCTCTTTGTAACATGTTCCAAGCACAAGGAGCTGCATAGACAAAAGCTTTTTTTCCCCAGCTCAGTGTGAGCAAAAGGAACAGAGAGCAAAAGCTGATCGTTTGATCTCAGAGCATAAGAGTCCGTACTTCTTTGTGTAATCAATGTACAAATGTAATCGGGCAACAGTCCCAGAAGAGCCTTGTAAATAAAAGTGTACCAATGACACTGTCTCCTAGTGGACAGAGAAGGCCATCCCACCCGAGAGTATAAGTCACAGTGGTGAGTCATGGCTCTACAGTTTGTGATGAACCTTAAAGAAGCATGGTACACAGAGTCGACCATCTGAAGACACGAACGGGTAGCATTCATAAAAAAAAGATCACCATAATCTGTAGATAGATAAAAATGTGGCAGACAGGACGCTTTTTTATACCTAAATAAAAACATCTCTTATTACAGAAGAAAACCCCCAATTTAAGTTGTAGTTTTTTTCACCAGTTTATACAGTATACACAATAAAAGCATTAAATAGAAAAAGTCATCAATTTATATTCATGCACCACTTCTATGATATTCCCTTCAAGAGTGGACACTACCAGGGGAGTTTGAGGCACCTTTTTACGTTTGTAAAACAGCATACGTTTTGTCTTGTCAGCATTGAGCAGTAAAGTAAATAAGTGAATTCTGCACAGCAACAAAAGCTTTCTGCAGGGAATTAACAGCCTGTTCAAGAGATGATCCAGAGCAATACATAATTGTATCGTCAGCATAGAAATGCATATTAGCATTAGAGAAATGTTGTTCGAGATCATTGATGTACAAGATAAATAAGAGGGGCCCCAAAACAGACCCCTGAGGCACTACTTTATGAACTGTGACAAATTCTGAACAAAGGCCCCCGTAATAATACACTGGGTCCTGTTTTGTAAATAATTTGAAAACCAAGGGACCGTATGTTCAGACAGTCTAATGAGAAACAGCCTGCGTTTTAAAATAGCGTGAATCAATACTTTTCTAATAACATTGGTTGCCGACACCGCAGCAATAAAACACTCTCAGATCTTCTCAGTTTCTAGCCGATACTACATAAAAAATAACGTAAAATAACACAGTAACGCATCATGTAGTAACGGTAACTGAGTTACTGAATATAAAAAATAACGCGTTAGATTACTATTTACCGCCGAAAGTAACGGTGTTACACTATCGCGTTACTTTTGTAACGCGTTAGTCACAACACTGGTGATGAGTGATAGAAATGATGGAGTAAGACGGTTTTGTTTGTGTCTTAATCGTTCATTTTTGTGTCTACTTCCATTGAAGGCTGATAAACCTTTGATAACGGCTCGAGGCACCTCATTACAATATTTAATTAAGTGATTCTTTGGCGGACCACGAGATGGAGCCCGGTACCACTGCATTAGTGGATTGAGCCAATGGGAAGGCGCATTAAAGAATTTAGTGGGTCTGGTGTAGATGCTGATTTGCCAACTTTGGAGAAGATGACCACAGCATGAGCCGCCAACATCCGTCGTGTCGTGCGAAAATATTACGGAAGTATAGGGAGGGAGCTTGTCACACTCATGACGTCTGATAATATTTATAATATCTGAGAAAAGTGAGCACAATCCTCAGCATGCATTTGTATGACAGTATATCTTGTTGTGGGACATATTATAGAAATGAATACACTTTAAAGTAGTCAGTGAACAGCTTGTACTGTATACACTATAAAAGTATCTATAGATTTGACGGTTAAAACTGCCATCTCAGTCGCCGTCGTTTTTACACCAAATTATTGTAAATGGATAAATGGTACCACTTTTATTTTTATGGTAAAATTCTGGCGACTTAGGTTCCAGTTTCTTACAGTAAAATCTACAGTCGTTTATTTTACAGTGCATTACTGTAAATGAAAAACACGGTACCACTGTTAATTTTATGGTAACATTTTGGCAACTGAACTGTAAGTTTTTTAATGGTAAAATCTACTGACTTTTTTGTACAGTGTAGCATTTTACTATCCACTGACAATGAATCACCAATTAGCCATCATTGTTTAAATATCTTGTACCACAAGAAGCAAGATAATTCTGTCTGGTCTACGCACAGCAAATAAACCTGACGCTACCTGTTCCCCCTCGCTCATAAACACATTATAACGCACCTGGTCTGCCAGAGAATAGGAAAAATGAGCAGGGGAGATCATTATTGCCAACTTAGCAACTTTGCGGCTACATTTGACCAGTAAAATATTTTTTGTAAACCAGTAATTATAATCCGTAAATGTGCCGTTGTTGAGTGTCTGTACTGTCTAGAGCTCGGCAAAGTAACTGTGTAATACTATTCCATACCAGTAGGTGGCAGCAAGTAGCTATATGCTTTGTAGATGTCGGGAACGACGACAATGGTCTGCAGGTAAAAAGGTGTCTAATGCTTAAACCAAGAATAAACAAAAGGTGAGTGCCACTAAGAAAAGCCATTGAAGCTTAGGGAAGGCTATGCAAAACTAAAACTGAACTGGCTGCAAAGTAAACAAAAACAGAATGCTGGACGACAGCAAAGACTTACAGCGTGTGGAGCAGACGGCGTCTACAAAGTACATCCGTAAATGACATGACAATCAACAACAAAATAGGAGCGTAAGACAAGAACTAAAACACTACACACAGGAAAACACCAAAAAAATTCAAATAAATCACAGCGTGATGTGACAGGTCGTGAGAGTACACCTACTTTGAGACAAGAGCTATAGTGATGCATGCTTGGTTATGGGTGGAATTTATATCAAACAATTGCGAGAACGACTTTTTATTGTCAATATCGGCTGCTGGGTTTCATTTTTCAATGTTTTCGGCTGGTGGTGTGCCTCAGAATTTTTTCAATGAAAAAAATGTGCCTCGGCTCAGAAAAGGTTGAAAAACACTGCTCTAGATACTCTTTATCACAAAATAAATATTTTAAATGCATTTCTTTTGCTTTCATATTTTTTCCTCACACACAAACTCGATGACTATGTCATTATATTATTTGTTTCAGACAGGCTTAACAAGTTCCAAGAATGATCAATTTCTGATCTATTATTTACACCATACATGTTGACACCTACAGCATTTCGTTGGCTTACATTTTGAAGTTCTAAGAATTATCAATTTCTGATCCATTATTTACAGCAGGGGTGGGCAATTCATTTTTACCGGGGGCCGTATGAGCAACCTGAGCACTGCTGGAGGGCCACACCGACAATATTTCAATTAAATTTTGCTCAAATTATTTTTTATGTACCGTAAGATAAATAATAATAATAATAAAAATTGTATTTAACCTAACTTAACTTTATACAAAAGCAGATTGCTTTTGATGGTTTTATTTTTAACACTGTCTTACACAACACTTCCTGATGTATAATACAATGCAAAAATGTCAATTTCTGTCACTTTATCCTGCATCCTCTTTAAAAGTCCAACATTTTTCCCCGTCAGATTTGGACAACCATCTGTTGTCACACCTGCCAGCTTGTCCCATTTCAGTCCTAACATGTCCAAACACGCATTTACCTATGTGAACAAGTCATTACCTCTGGTTGTCTCTTTAATTGACTGCATGGCTGCCAGCTCCTCCGTGATTTGAAAGTCTGCAGTTATCCCACGTAAGAAGATGAGCAGCTGGGCGGTGTCACGTACATCGCAGCTCTCATCCAAAGCCAGCGAAAAACAGTCAAAGTCGGCCGTTCTGTTCTTCAGCTGAAGCCCCAAGTTTCCAGCGATGGTCTCAACCCGCCTCGTTACAGTGTGTCGGGAGAGTGACATGTTCTCAAATGCGCCCCTCTTCTCCGGGCATATCAGCGCAACAGAGTCCAATAAGCACTCCTTAATAAACTCTACGTCAGAAAACGCCATACTTTTTCTGGCGATTTTGTGAGAAATGACGAAACTTGTCCTGATGGCTGCATTTCTGGGGGTGTGAAATTTGGCAAAAAGTCCTTGTTGGCTTTGCAGTTTTACCATCAACACATCAGCCTCCCTTGCGCGCGCTTCATCAGACAGATTCCAGTATTTTTCCTCGTGCTTCGTCGTGTAGTGGCGATTCAAATTATATTCTTTAAACACAGCAACCTGTGTACCACAAATTAAGCACACGGCTTTACCTTTAATTTCTGTAAAGAAATACTTGGCAGTCCATGTCTTGTTGAAAACACGGCATTCGTCATCAACTTTTCTCTATTTAGCGTCTCTGGGATACCAGGGCATCACTTGTCGCTGTGCACATTCACTCACAGGTTACACACGGACATACGCCCATAAATAACACTTATCAAAATAAAAGCAGCACAGTTGTATTGCACGCATGACATAGATGTATTTTTAAATGTATTTTGTAATTTGTGATTGCCGCTGTTCACATTCACTCACAATCGCGCATGAGCATACGTCCACACGGAAGTAATACAAATAACGCTTTTCAAAACAAAAGCAGCACCATTGTATTGCACACTCGACATAGATACTTTTTAAAATGTATTTTGTAATTTATGATTGGCCTCACGCGGGCCGGACAGGGACGCACAAAGGGCCGGATGTGGCCCATAGGGCCGCCGAATGCCCAGGTCTGATTTACACCATACATGTTGACACCTACAGTATTTTGTTGGCTTACATTTGGCTACATTACATTTTGTTCACTTATTGTGTCAAGAAAAGTGTTGGAAAACGATTAAAATAATAAACACATGGGTGTTTAAACTATGAGAATTTGTGTTAGGAACAGGAAGGAATCAATATGTTGATATAAAGTAAATATTTAATGAGAATAATATGATAAGATTCAATTGTTAATATTAAAATAGAATGTCATTTATTCGTAATGTATTAGAACATTTAATTAGTAGATACATTAAATAAAGACAAAAACATTCACTGGAGGTATATATGTGGAAACTGAAGTGAAAACTGAATTGATAAGTTATTTCTGATATGAATTAAGCAATAAGTTATTGGTGATGATAGATTAATTTGCTCAATTTAATGTAAGCCACTAAAAAGGAGGGAATGTGCGGACCAGAACCCGACAGGCTTAAATGGCTGTTCGCCTTGGCAACTGAAGGCCTCCAAAAGTCTCATGGCCTGAATAATTTACCCCGGCCTCTGTGAGACGAGGACTGGCTGCCATGGCGAGGATCTCATCAATGTCAAAAAGAAAGATAGAAAGAAACATTGTGACTGATGTACATACAGACTTTGTAAAAGTTTGGCAAGTCGGGGACAATAATGCCGCCTTTGCACATCAAAGCTTCACTGTGACTCTTCATGCTTTATTAGCCCAGCCTCGCTTGTTGTTGCTACTTAGTGCGTGTGTGCATAGACATTTGAAGGAAGCCTAATTTGCATCCTCTTAAAGGAACAGTCTTTACCTACAAAGCAGTGGACTTGTTAGCCATTTTGTTTTAGCAAAGTTCAAATTAAAAGGGGACAGAGGAAGTCGAGCAGAGTCATGATAATCATCTGTCTTGAATCCAGACAAACATCCTCTCAGCATCTCTGCGTGGGTCTTTTTTTTGTCTTTCATAAACATAAGTGGATGTGACATTGCATAATCAACCACACGAGGGCTTGTCTGGATGTAGCGAGTGGTGACCTTCGAAGGAATTATGTACAATAATGTAAGCACTATAATGAGCTGGTGATTTAACAACCTTGCTATGCATTTTGATGCCTAAATTCAATTTCCACGAGCGGCATGAAGAGTGATTGCGTGTGTTGGGTTTTTAATGTGTTCTGACATTTGGATTTGCATTGTGCGCCATTACACCTCTCTCAAAAAAAAAACCCATTATTGTTAGGGGTGCAAGTTATAATAATCGGATCGATATTATGACGTGCAGACTTCACACCGATAAATCCAATAGCATCAGAAAATAGCCCCGATAAAATAAAAAACAAACGATGAGGAGAGCTTACCCGCACTGTGCTGTAGGTGGGTTTGGTTGAGCAAATCAGGCGCTCCTTTTCTCCTACATGTGTGCTGTAAGCCTGTCGTTAACTTCCCCTTGGCTTATTGTAAACAAACATTGCGTCAATCATGTGGGGCTTCTTCGCTGTTTCAGAGGAGGCTAACATTTCACAAGGAGAAAAAAACCCATCCAGTTTCAACACATCAAACCTTCTAAGCCACCTAAACCTCCAGCATTGATGGTGTTTTGAAAGCCCAGGAAGTTTCCTGCTGCTAGAGAAGCAGCCGCAAAGATGGTTTGCTTCTTGTGCCGTGGACTTTGAGACGATCCGAGGACTAAAGCAATCTGTGACATCATCATGAAAAAGACGGTGCTGGACAACCAGTCCTTTATCAGGTATGTTTCAGTCCCCGCACTGCGTGTCGGTAAAAGCTGTCACTGTAGAATTACCCCAAACTGAAGATTCATCGCTGGTTGTATATATTTTCATACTTTGAATACTGGTTTATTGTGTTTGGCAAACTTTCCCCTTCAATTTGTTATCAGATATATGGTACAATATATGGTAAATATTAGGGGTGTCTTTATCCTATATTTATATGGGATATATGTCTGATATACACAAAAAAATAAACTTGAATGTCAAATCTCCAAGATAAGCACTCTGTGTGAATGTGAGCGTGAATGTTGTCTATCTGTGTTGGCCCTGCGATGATGCAACTTGTCCGTGGTGTACCCTGCCTTCCACCCAAGTGAAGCTGAGATAGGTTATGTTATATAAGTTTGATCATATTACGCCTATACTGGCTCACCTGCACTGGCTTCCTGTGCACTGAAGATGTGACTTTAAGGTTTTACTACTTACGTATAAAATACTACACGGTCTAGCTCCATCCTATCTTGCTGATTGTATTGTACCATATGTCCTGGCAAGAAATCTGCGTTCAAAGAACTCCGGGTTTATTAGTGATTCCCAGAGCCCAAAAAATGTCTGCAAGCTATAGAGCGTTTTCTATTCGGGCTCCACTACTCTGGAATGCCCTCCCGGTAACAGTTAGAGATGCTACCTCAGTAGAAGCATTTAAGTCCCATCTTAAAACTCATTTGTATACTCTAGCCTTTAAATAGACCACCCCTTTTAGACCAGTTCATCTGCCGTTTCTTTTCTGCTCTGCCCCCCTCTCCTTCGTGGAGGATGAAGCGCTGGCTGTCCAAAGTCGGGACCCGGGGTGGACCGCTCGTCTGTGCATCGGTTGGGGACGTCTCTGCGCTGCTGACCTGTCTCCGCTCGGGATGGTCTCCTGCTGGCCCCACTGTGGACTGGACTCTCACTATTATGTTAGATCCACTATGGACTGGACTCTCACAATATTATGCTAGATCCACTCGACGTCCATTGCACCGGGCGCCCAGGGGGGGACCTCACATCTGCGGTCCCCTCCAAGGTTTCTCATTGTCCCATTGGGTTGAGTTTTTCCTTGCCCTGATGTGGGATCTGAGCCGAGGATGTTATTGTGGCTTGTGCAGCCCTTTGAGACACTCGTGATTTAGAGCTATATAAGTAAACATTGATTGATTGATTGATTGATAGGCTCCAGCCCCCCGCGACCTCTAAAGGGACAAACGGTAGAAATGGATGGATGCATGGATGATACAAGCAGTCCTGCAACTTGTGCCAGAGTCATGTATAAAGAGAGTATGGCCAACTCGGTTCTAGACCGTCTCCTTAATGATTGGTCAAAAGGCACTCAGGTGACTACAGGGCACCATGACTGCTACAACTTTGAGCTAATGCTATGTGTGTGCGGCGCTTCCTCGTTAGTTTTTTGACGTGTAAAAATGGGGCTGCTCCACCCGCGATGGTAGATAAGTGTGGGAAGTGAAGGTTCACCATCAACCATGGAGAGCCACCGATTACAGCGTCTTGTGCCAGGTTAGCACAAGTGTCACGACAGTTGAAGAGAAAACAGACAGATGCTAATACAAATAGTAATATTTAAAATGAGCACATTTAAGAGATGGTTTGACAAAAACAAACCATCTTTGAATCTCAGTAAAACTAAAAAAATGCAGTAACAGTAGAAGAGAAAGTCAAACACTAATACAAATAGGCTTTGAAAGAGTAAATGAAACCAAATTTTGGGTGTAATAATAAATGAAAAATGAACTGGAAATTTGCAGAACTGGAAGTTTGCAGATGTCGGACTGATCACCGGGGGAGCTAAGGCAGCATACAGAAGGGAGGTAGCGGAACTGGTGGCCTGGTGTCAGGATAATAATCTCTCCTTGAACACAGACAAGACCAAGGAGATGATTATTGACCCACGGAGAAGGAGTACACACTACACACCTCTGTACATAGGGGGGACAAAGGTGGACAGGGTGAAAACCTTTAAATTCCTCGGGACCCACATCAGCGAGGACCTCACCTGGGATCACAACACCCAAAAAACAATAAAGAAAGCCCAGCAGCGACTGTACTTCCTAAGAAGGCTGACAAAATTTGGCATGCCATCCAAAATTCTCAGCAACTTCTATAGAAGTACGGTTGAGAGTGTCCTTACTAGCTCAATCACGGTCTGGTATGGAAACTGCACTGCTAAGGACAGGAAGGCACTCCAGCGAGTGATTAAAACTGCTCAGTACATATCAGGAGCAGCCTTCCCCTCACTACAGAACATGTACTCTACCAGGGCCACCAGGAGAGCACCCAACATCATAAAGGACAGTACACACCCCCAGCACAGTCTCTTCAGCCTCCTACCATCAGGCAGACGATACAGTAGCCTGAAACCCAGGACTACGAGACTGACAAACAGTTTCTACACACAGGCCATCAGGCTTGTGAACGCTAACTTGTGAATGCTAGCTACCCCCCCTCCCCCGTTTTACTTTTGTCTTTTTGAACAAAAGACAGCTACCATGACCACCCCCGAACTGTGAACGATCACTGTAAACACTTTTCACCTTTGATCACTAAAGACACTTTAACTGCTGCTGTGACCAAATGTCACCTCCATATTTATTTATACTGTTGACTGTCAATCAGAATGTGCAATAATGTTATGTTACTTACTGTGCCTTGTATATATATTTTTATTTTTATTTTAGCTAAGTACAGTGTGACTTGTTGAATGGTGGACTATCAAAGTAAGATTTTCATTGTACGGCAAACTGTCTGTTTAACTATGCATATGACAATAAACAATCTTGAATCTTGAATCTTGAATTAAAAAATATACACCATATTGTGGGAAGAAATACGTCAATAATGAATAAAGCAAAATATGTACTGGACCAAAACTCGATTGACAGTTTTACCATATCTGAGTTATTGTGCAGAAATATGGGGAAATAACTACAAAAGTACACTTATTCAATTAGCATGTTACAAAAAAGAAAGATCAGTTAGAATAGTACATAATGAATGATATACATACAGTGAAATACATCGGAGGCAGCCACCACAGTTGAAATAAAGTTAAAATTTTCCCGTGATTGTTGGTCCAAATCTAATGAAGATTTTGGCAAAATGAGCGTAATACGTAATTTTTTTGGTCGTTCTATGTATTTTTTCATTTATTGCGCCGTTGGTTGCGTGTTAGAGTGCCTGCTTGGTCACAGTCACTGCAGGAATTTAGCAGCAGAGTGCGTCAAATACGGCAACAAAATGATACTTTCACAAAATAAAAGCATGTTTTATTGTAAGTTTATGAACTGGAGAGTGTTTACAACTATTTATAGACATGTTGGTTTATTTTGTCAGAGAAACAAATGTCAAAACGACATCAATTGCATGCACCCAGACAGAGTCGCACACGTCCTTGGTAGCAGTCATGGCGCCTGATTTTTATATGGCCATACTCTTTTTATACATGACTCTGACTTGTGCAAAGCTGGACAGCCAGTTAGCATTTACATGTCTTCCAATAAACATACAAGGTTAGTCTTTTTATTTTATTTTAGTCAAGGCATTTACAAAAGTTAAACAAGGTAGGCTACTCTGAGCTAGCAGCTACACAGCACACAAGCTAGACTTGCGTAATAAGTGTTCTTAATTGAACAAGGCTCCAATATTGGTAAAATCCTCTTATTGGGACACCGTTAGTAAATATGCTACAACATTTTGTAACACTCCTACATTTACCATCGTTGAAAAAGACTGTCAGAGAGACAAATCTACACATACAGTTTGTCAAATCTGCTTGTGTTGGACTCTCTTACTTCCAGGGATGCACAAACAACACTTAAATCTGAATAAAAAAATATATAGATACAAATAGGTTATTGGTTATTTGTATCCACTTTGAGAAGCAGGAAGTTATTGGTATAGGCTTAATAAATACAGTGCATCCTTAATTTCTGTCTTTTTTAACTCTAAATCTGAAACACATATTGAACTCAAAATGTGTATTTGCCCAATTCAGTCAACATTATTTAATTTTTGTACACGGTAACTAAGCCGAAGATGACCCATATCAGTAAGAGGACTGAAAGTGAGTGATTTTTTAGCATATAATTAGTAAATACATGAAATACACTTACATGGCATTTAAGCTAACTGCAGTTTGACACAAAGTACATCACAGGAATTCAACAAATAATTTCTTTTAAAAATGTATATAAAATAATTTAGGTAACAAGACTGTGCTGAGATTTTAACAACTCATTAAAAGATAATCAAATATACAAAAACATCAGGGAATAAAATGACTTTTGACCTTCCCATGGCATGCAGGAGGTGGATGATGATAAAACTTGCAGAATTTAATTGAATATATTACATTGTGAAGTCTAATGCTATGATGTTAGGACAGGCAAAAAATGCTGTTTTTCCAGTGTTCAAGGTAGTTTAAGTGATTTATGGAATTTTTATTGATGAAATATGCAATCAGATCAATGTGCAGGACACTTTGCTCGATATTCTCTTAAATCAAACAGTTAATTTTATCATGTATTAATACATTTTATTTCCTGATTATACAAAAGGCACAGATTCAGTAGAGTAAATGAAGACTGTGCAGGTAGGTATATCTTTGTTTATCTACCTGTAAAATGAAGCCACATACAGCAGCAGCGTCTAATAACCTTCCATCTGTCAGACCTCAGGCTTCCAACCCCACCAAGCTAACGAGCACCCGGCGCGGACAAGCAGGAGGAAAATCCTAAGGTTAAACGCCACGCCTTGCAAAAAAACCCCAGATGTCATTGTCCCCTCTCGTCTTGGCGACGGGATCTAATTCGCTAATGTGACTTTATTTGCCTCAGGGGTCCATTTTTCCTCTTTTAAGCTGAACGGCGCTCTGGATGGTGACTGTGCTTCGTAATTGCGACTCAGCAGAGCATCAAGGATGGCCCATCTAGACTTTAAAAGGGCGCTGCACCCCCTCAAAATAGCCGAAGCACCTCAGCCAGCTCCCTACCTGCTGCCTCATAATGCTTTTTTTGAACCTGACATATTTTCTTCCATGACCAAGATGACTTTGGGACAAACATAACCGGCCGTCCATACTACCTCCTTCTTCTAAAACTGGGGGACGGGGGCACTAACATGCATCTTGTAGGGTCCGCATGTAAAGTACATGCGTGCTGACCTGTGAAGATTGCGGCGTCTTGCCGTTGTTATTGCCTCTGGGACTCAGGGACTTTGGGATCAAGGAAGGGTCCAACGTCTCATACGTTCACATTAATTAGAGCTGAAAGCGGATGCCAGCTGATGAGTTGCTTTTGGTCAGTGCAGAGAAAAGCAATCAGCAACAGTCTTAATAACGCGTCTGTTTTCTTTATTTCAAGATGTTAGCGTCTAATTGTTTTCAGGGGGTGAAATCTTGGTGACTTCTAGTTGGAAAACGTTCCCTGCCTATCAAGTCACAGCCTTTCAGACGGTAAATTATGAACCAAACACTAACTTTCAATGTGGATCACAAAATAACTTCAACGTCTTATTTGCTTAAATTTCCAACTCACCTGCTGTTAAGAAATATTGAAAGTACAATTATCCATTCCAATGGTTAAGTAAGTAACATTTTTGTTAGTGTAAAAAGCTGAAAAAACACTCAAATGTGTAGCTAATCTTACCTTTGATTAGGGGTGTAACAATCAGTATGTGTCCATGCACTAAATTAGTCTGATTTCTCAAAAGTTTGGCTCTTAATTAGCATCCTACAACCCATGAAAACACCCTAATCTGATCGTGTTCAGTTTTTGAAAAGTCGGACTAACACACCTTGATTATGCGATTGGAAACCAGATTTCTCAAGGGGGAGTGTGCCGGAGAGGGCCCTTTGTATCACGCATGCGGCAGTCTCAACGTGTGGGATACAACCCGGAAGCAGATACCATTCAATAAAAACATAGCGACAATTGGAATAAAGAGGAGGCTGTTAATTTACTTCACAAATTAAAAAAACAGAACATTTAAAAGTGTATCAATGGTAGAAAAAAAGGAACAGAGATTTAGCTAAGGAAATGTAACATACCTGCTTAATTAGGACTCCCGAACAAAATACGAATAAGATGAAAGATAATGAAGCAGGCATAATAAAGACGAATAATAAAGCGTACACAAACCTCTTCACGCTGCATTTATGCACTCAAAACCGATTAACTTTCCACACAACGGGCAAGACAGTCCAGAACAATAGCAACCTTCCTCTGGATATCAGTCGAGGATTTAAAACTACTTCAATTAATCTAGAGCCTTATGAATGAACTTCATTAATTCATTCATTCAAAAGTTCTGTTTCCATGATTATCGTCCGAAAATTCCTTCGAATAAACTCTTCCGCCGCCTTTCTTTGCATCCGACCCGATACATTCTTGGTAGTAGCTTCATGTCCGTAGCGCAATCCAATACCATTTATTGATGACATCTGCTATTTACCATCAGCATAGCCATTAATCCAGTGTTTCCCACACATTCATTTATTTGTGGCGGCCCGCCACGAAAGAATTACGTCCGCCACAAATAAAAAAAATAAAAACATATTTTTTTGTTTTTTTTGTTTTTTGTCCTCTCCAGCTTGTCAGGCAAATCATATAGTTGATGTAGATGCCCATATCGGCTGTTCAGATTTACTTTACAAAAGAGAAGTGTAGGATACTTCTCTTGTTGCCTTATTTGTATTTGACTTTATTAAATGTATTTATATTACAAACACAACATGTGTATATAACAAAGGGTGCAAAGTCTGCAGGCAGTAGGAAACACATGGTTAAGTGTCGGGAGTAAAACTGATGGCAGTCTAAAGTTCAAGATTTTTGGAGCTCTTTGTTCAGTGGATCAGATGTTTGATGAAGCTCTGTGTCTATCTACCACCACTACTGTTTTCTGTTTATTTGTTACTGACTGTGGCAGGACACCTCTGCCTCTGTTTCACTTTATGTTGCTGGTAAATAATATGGTTGTAGTAGTAGGCTAAAGTTAAATTATTTAGTATGCACTAATTAAAGGGGCAGAGCTTTATGAGACATTTGAGCTTTTATATTTTATAAGATATATTTTTTGTAAGAACCACAATTAATAAATATATTTCAGTGAATAACTTATTGTTCAAATCTGTATATAAATATGTACATAAAGTGTTGTAATTATATTGTAAAATGGATGGATGGACGTTTAAAACAAAACTGTTATTATTCATTAGTAAGTATACATTTTTTGAGCCTTTTTAGAGAAAATCATATCATTGTAGTAAATTATGCAAATCACTCGATGATGTCATGGTGACCACGCCCATAGCCACGCCCCCAGCGCCACAGGTATCTTGGCAGTTTATGGGAAACACTGTAATCTGTGCCAATATTACAGCGGACATCACTTAAAACAAGTTGTAAGGATCCGCAAATGGTTAGGGTGACGTCATAGGTCAATCGGAAAAGTAATTCAGTTATTGGCGCTAAAATGAAATAAGCGCCCCCCAGTGTACATAGCGTATGACCAATAATTGCATTTGAGAGTGTGCATGCACACTTGGACGTCACATGAGGGTGTGAAAATACAAAAAAAACATCTATTTGAGAAATCAGACTAATTTAGTGCATGGAAACGTTGTATATACGAGTATATTTGTATTCAGATTTTTTCACACGGTATATATTTCTAATGAGAGACATTAAGTGTACTCCACAAGCCCAGAGAGTGGGCCTTAAAAGCAAACAAAAAGGCAGGAAAGCAGAGATTTAGGTGGATGAAAAAGGTGCAACCTAGGCTTTGAATAGCGGGAGTCATGACTAGCGATAGTGCCTAAGGGCAAGACAACTTTCTCAGATGGGTTAGGGCAGTGATTCTCAAACAGTGGTACGTGTACCACTAGTGGTATGCGGGCTCCATCTAGTTGCACGCCAAAGATTTGATTCATTATATTGTATATTTCCATCCATTTTCTACCGCTTATTCCCTTAGGGGTCGCGGGGGTGCTGGAGCCTATCTCAGCTACAATCGAGCGGAAGGCGGGGTACACCCTGGACAAGTCGCCACCTCATCACAGGGCCAACACAGGTAGACAGACAACATTCACACTCACATTCACAAACTAGGGCCAAATTAGTGTTGCCAATCAACCTATCCCCAGGTGCATGTCTTTGGAGGTGGGAGGATATTTATTCATTATATTCACAATGTTTTATGTTCCTATATTCAAACACAGTGTTACTGTTAAAACTATGTGTAAAGTTACTGTGGCCCAATTCGCTGTGTCCTTGGGCAAGGCACTTCACCCTTGATCCTGATGGGTCGTGGTTAGGACCTTGCATGGCAGCTCCCGCCATCAGTGTGTTAATGGGTGATTGTGGAGTACATTGAAGGTAGAAAAGCACTTTACAAGTATAACTACTTCACCATTTACCATTTAATGAATACTTAGGCCTACTACGCTACTGTATTTTAATCGTGGTTATTATATTGGTTTGCGAAACACTGGGTTAGGGTACTTTCAAATGAGGCTTTGAATTTCAGAGGCACTTTTCCCCCAGAATTGACACCAAAGGTATTGGGGCCAATCTACTTGTATCCAAGAAAGTCCAAAGTCTAAGATTCAGTTGAACCTTAAAGGGCATCTCACCCCGAAAAGTCTCAGGGCCCCACAAACTAGGACTAAACCCTTAAGGTCCCAAGGTTACACCAAGGCAAGGCAAGGCAAGGCAAGGCAAGGCAACTTTATTTGTATAGCGCTTTTCATACACAAGGCAGACTCAAAGTGCTTCACAGACAACAAAGTGAAATGAAAATAAAAGCAAAATCAAAATGCAGACAATAAAAATAAAAACAGTGCGGACGTTAAAAGTTAAAAGATTAAAAGATTTAGCTGAAAGCTAAGGTGAACATAAAAGTCTTCAGTCTAGTTTTAAAAGTAGTCAGAGTTGGGGAGAGTCTGACTTCTTCAGGAAGTTTATTCCAGCTATTTGTTGCATAGTGACTGAATGATGTGCTCCCTTGATTTGAGTTTACTCTGGGAACCGCTAACAGATTGGTCTCAGAAGATCTTAGTGATCTAGAGGGCTTATATAGTGGGAGCATATCAGTGATATACTTGGGCCCTAGACCATGTAGTGATTTATATGTGAGCAGGAGGATTTTGAAATAAATTCTCTGATGTACAGGGAGCCAGGTTAGAGTATCCGCCCTGAGATCGGTAGGTTGTGAGTTCAAACCCCAGCATCACACCAAAGACTCCAAAAAATGGGACCCATTGCCTCCCTGCTTGGCACTCAGCATCAAGGGTTGGAATTGGGGGTTAAATCACCAAATGATTCCCGAGCGCGGCCCACGCTGCTGTTCACTGCTCCCCTCACCTCCCAGGGGGTGAACAAGGGGATGGGTCAATTGCAAGGGACAAATTTCACCACACCCAGTGTGTGTGACACAACCAAGGGAACTTTAACTTAACTTAACTTAATTTAAATTAAAACGACTGAACCCTTAATCTGGCGGGCAAGGGTGCAGTTTGGACCCATTGCTTCGTTGGAAACCGGATAAGGGTTAGGGTTAGAAAAAAATATTAAGTCAAATGCCAAGGAGGATCCACAGCCTGGAGACCCTCTTCTTTCATTAGAGTTTGATGATTTTGAAATACATAAACACACAAGTACAAGTGGAGAATGGCGTAACAAGCTGACATTATTAATGCTGTACCATCGGTAGCAAGAAACTGGTCCCTTACAGAACTGAAAACCTAAAACTGAAACATGTCCAGAATCGTGATTATGCTGTAATCTGTGGGGCGGCGTGGCCCTGTTGGTAGAGCGGCCTTGCCGGCAATTTGAGGGTTCTAGGTTCGATCCCCACTTCCGTCATCCTAGTCACTGCCGTTGTGTCCTTAAGGCAAGATACTTTACCCACCTGCTCCCAGTGCCACCCACATTTGTTTAAATGTAACTTAGATTATGGGTTTCCCTGTGTACAGCGCTTTCTGAGTCACTAGAGAAATATGCTAATTAACTTCACTTCACTCTACTGTTACACACAAAACTTTGATGCATATTGCACAAACCTAATGCATTGTTACAATTGTATCTGCAGAAAGTCAAATAAAGCCTAAAAAAAAGCCCTAAAACAGCTGTTCTGGGACTCCTTGTTGAATCCTGTTCTACAATATTGTTTGACTTTTGGAACATAAAGCATATCGCACATGAGGTGATCCTTTTTTTTTTTTAAACAACAAAATCATAGATAAAATAAAGCTGTGTTTTCAATATGGGTGAAATAGATTGCGATAAAAAAATAATAATAATTGCATTTCCTAGATGCTGCTTTGATGACTCAGCACACTTAGAATATAGAACATTTAGTGTTGCGCGATTGACAATACAAATTATATAAATGTATATCATTAGCGCTTTAATTACTATCCTTATACAGAATTGTGATAATGCAAACTTGACAGTCCTCAACGCACTGTTGTGTTCTTGCGAGCAGTTAACGTCCGTTCACAATGCAAAGCCGTTTCTAAATTAGCCATCATTGCCTCCATGGCAGCAAAAAATCGGATTCTTGCAGGTATCATTATCACTATTATTATGACAACAAGCTCATGATGAGTGGATCGATACAAATATCAACAGTAACGATACCAAACATAGTATCAGTACATTGTTGATGCAACAGTGATTTGCAATTGCAATGGATATTTTATATTATTAGAAAATATTCTGTTGTTTTTCTTACTGTTTACAAACTCAGGTTATAACTCCTTGGACTCAGGAGGACTTTGAAAGCAAAAAACAAAGGATTTAAATCTGAACCGATATCGGAAAATAATTGTGATCAAAAATGTAATCATTCAATGATCTTGACATTTTTAAGTATCAGTATTGTAGTATCACCCAAACTAATGAAAAATATTGAAACAACAAAAGAATAAGTTCTTATAACATTTTAACAGAATTGTAGATAGAACCATGTTACAAGAGAAAGTAACCAGATATTAACAGTAAATCAGCAAGCAGATTAATAATAGTTTTAAGAAAATATTAACCAGAAATAATGCAATACATTACCGCATATATCAGCAGCCAAATTAGAAGCCTTTTTAACCTGTTTTGAAATTCTATTATAATTTACATGCCAAATAATATATTGTGATATATATCGTTATCGTAGGAGGCTGCAATATATATTGCAATATAGATTTTCAACCATACCACCGATCTAGGGATGGGAATTGATAAGATTTTTCCGGTTCTAATTCCACTTTTGATTTTGGTTAACGATCCAGTTCTTTACTCGTTCTCTAATCGATTCTTATTTAGAAAAAAATAGAACAAAAAGGTAGACTAGCATCAATTTAGTTTTGTTTGAATCGAGGTAACATGACAAAGTCTACAGTGAGGTCTAAGAGGCAGATACGTAGAATAGAAAAAAATGCCTCTTTTGAAAATGTATATAAAAATTAATATTCCTCTGTAGAATTTAACAACATAAAACGTGTGTGGAAATTCCACAATAATGTAATATTTCGTAACGTGATATTAACTCATTAATTGTAAAGTGAGATATGTGAAGCCTTTATTTATTATAATTGTGCAATTATTACAAGTAGCGCTGTGGCAATCTTTTCTTGTAAAATATAGCCAAACTCTGGAGTGTTTGGAGTGGTTCCGCGACCTGGGCGCTTTGTTGCTGTCTGACGTCACTTTGCAAGTTGCGTAATGACGTCATTCCCACCCGGAAGAATCGCTAAGAGAATCGTTTGAAGAAATGGAATTGATAAACTGGGAACCAATTCTGAACAAGAACCGGTTTTCGATTCCCATCCCTGCGCCCATTCCTAAAGTTTTATTTTCTATTCGGGTCAATATTTCTTGCAATCCCAGTTTAAACTCTTTAAGTTCTCTCCATCTACCCCAGTCCAGAATATTCACAGTTCCATTTAGGCAAAAAGCAAAAGCTGCAATCCTTCGCCAGAAAGTTTCACGGTTTGCTGCTGCGGTAAAGAAGAAGAAAAAGAGTGTGAGTCAGAGGGTGTTAGGGAGAAGTGGATTCAGTTGTCAAGAGACATAATCGAGGCCAATGCCGATGCTGCATTGAGCAGCGATGAGGCTCGACATGCATTTTCGCAGAGGCACGAACTACTTGACATTTGGAAAGACCTTTCTCCCTCGCTGCCCGGAAAGGAACGGGAGCAGGGGGGGCGAGGAGACGCTCAGCCCGGACTAAATGCTTCCATCCTGGGTGCCATCAAAGCGTGTTGGTGTGATGGGGAAGGCTCAGGCAGGCTTGGTTTCCACAGATTCTAGTAGATTCTGCGCACCACTTTGAGGAGTTAGATTCTGATGGACCGAGCAGGTGCAATCGCCTCCTCTTCTTATCCCCCCTTACACATTCTCATCTCGTTTCCTATTTTCTTTTCCATTAACTCATCCCAATGTTTCACACGTTAGGCTGGCGGAAACATTGAGATAGCAGGGTTTGTAAAAGATTTACTTTGCAAAGTAATGGTTGGGGCTGCAGTGTGTGTATGTAAGCAGCGTGACAGTCATTATGGAATGGAGTGTTAAGATAACGACCTCCGACAGCGAGGTTATGGTCATTGCTGTTTGTTTGTTTGTTCGGAGGCAGAATAATGCCAAAACTACAGACTTTGTGGGAGAGACGGGCCGGCTCACTGCCATATGAGTGCTAATAAACACGTCAGTGTCTCTTGCATCCTGGAGGTTTTAGTGCCATGTGAAGGCCACTTGACTTCATTCAAGATGTCTCATCAAAAGGACTTCAACCCCCCGAGGGTGTCCAAGAAGCCGTCTCAGAAAAGTCCAGATGCCTTCATGTCGCACTTAGATGTTTGGCATCAACAGGGAGCGTGGTGGCGAGTGGCGCTAACTGTTGATTTGACACATGACTGTTGGCAGAGCTGCCGGGCCCTTTGGCAGGACAACAGGCCACATGTCAGCGCTTCATGGCGGCATGCAATGCTCACACTGGCACAAACACGTAATCGTGAATCACTGTGTCTCGACTGGTGATATGGCTGCATTGATGCACTTGAACCCAGACAAAGGGTGAAGAAGGCCACCAGGGGGGCACTCTTTGGAGTGGATGGCAGATGGACCCCCAAGGCCCATTTACACTGAACACCAAATCTGATTTTTTTGCCCTCAACTGACATATATCGTATATTTTTTTGCCAGTCTAAACACTCCAGAGTGCTTCAAATCGGATATTCTCGCATCAGATTCAGGCTACAACAGGATGTAGTCCGAATCCGATTTGAATCTGATCTTTTTAAATGTGACTACATTATACAAACCCCGTTTCCATATGAGTTGGGAAATTGTGTTAGATGTAAATATAAACGGAATACAATGATTTGCAAATCATTTTCAACCCATATTCAGTTGAATAGACTGCAAAGACAACATATTTGATGTTCAAACTGATAAACTTTTTTTTTTTTTTTGCAAATAATCATTAACTTTAGAATTTGATGCCAGCAACACGTGACAAAGAAGTTGGGAAAGGTGGCAATAAATACTGATAAAGTTGAAGAATGCTCATCAAACACTTATTTGGAACATCCCACGGGTGAACAGGCAAATTGGGAACAGGTGGGTGCCATGATTGGGTATAAAAGTAGATTCCATGAAATGCTCAGTCATTCACAAACAAGGATGGGGCGAGGGTCACCACTTTGTCAACAAATGCGTGAGCAAATTGTTGAACAGTTTAAGAAAAACCTTTCTCAACCAGCTATTGCAAGGAATTTAGGGATTTCACCATCTACGGTCCGTAATATCATCAAAGGGTTCAGAGAATCTGGAGAAATCACTGCACGTAAGCAGCTAAGCCCGTGACCTTCGATCCCTCAGGCTGTACAGCATCAACAAGCGACATCAGTGTATAAAGGATATCACCACATGGGCTCAGGAACACTTCAGAAACCCACTGTCAGTAAGTACAGTTGGTCGCTACATCTGTAAGTGCAAGTTAAAACTCTCCTATGGAAGGCGAAAACCGTTTATCAACAACACCCAGAAACGCCGTCGGCTTCGCTTGGCCTGAGCTCATCTAGGATGGACTGATACAAAGTGGAAAAGTGTTCTGTGGTCTGACGAGCCCACATTTCAAATTGTTTTTGGAAACTGTGGACATCGTGTCCTCCGAACCAAAGAGGAAAAGAACCATCCAGATTGTTATAGGCACAAAGTTGAAAAGCCAGCATCTGTGGTGGTATGGGGGTGTATTAGTGCCCAAGACATGGGTAACTTACACATCTGTGAAGGCACCATTAATGCTGAAAGGTACATACAGGTTTTGGAGCAACATATGTTGCCATCCAAGCAACGTTACCATGGACGCCCCTGCTTATTTCAGCAAGACAATGCCAAGCCACGTGTTACATCAACGTGGCTTCATAGTAAAAGAGTGCAGGTACTAGACTGGCCTGCCTGTAGTCCAGACATGTCTCCCATTGAAAATGTGTGGCGCATTATGAAGCCTAAAATACCACAACAGAGACCCCCGGACTGTTGAACAACTTAAGCTGTACATCAAGCAAGAATGGGAAAGAATTCCACCTGAGAAGCTTAAAAAATGTGTCTCCTCAGTTCCGAAACGTTTACTGAGTGTTGTTAAAAGGAAAGGCCATGTAACACAGTGGTGAACATGCCCTTTCCCAACTACTTTGGCACGTGTTGCAGCCATGAAATTCTAAGTTAATTATTATTTGCAAAAAAAAAAAAAAGTTTATGAGTTTGAACATTAAATATCTTGTCTTTGTAGTGCATTCAATTGAATATGGGTTGAAAAGGATTTGCAAATCATTGTATTCCGTTTATATTTACATCTAACACAATTTCCCAACTCATATGGAAACAGGGTTTGTAAATGGAAATGCAACCTGAAATTGTGTGCGCAGGAAAAGACGCGACTCGCCAGCGGAAGTGGAAACGTTCGGTTTTGGTGAGCAAAGCATTTTTCCGGTGGCTGAATTTACGGCACTAGTGCAATATATATATATATATATATATATATATATATATATATATATATATATATATATATATATATATATATATATATATATATATATATATATATATATATATATATATACTTTTATTCTGAAGAAATAGCACGATGGTAGAAGTACACTCTGACGTATTTACTTATATGTTACTTACAATGCGTGAGTGGTTTACGCAAGTGAAATATAGCAAACTTTGAATTATGCTGATGTTATTGTTGCCTCTACTTAACAGCCATAAAAAGATTAGCGCTCTCCTAAATTTATTACACTATATATATCCATTCATACATTACATTACTTGTATTTAGCATCAATTTCCTTGTTCATTTACGGAATTTGGTCAACTTACTTTGTTTTCACTTTATCAAACTGCGCATGCAAGCGACGTCGAGACCACATTGGGGCCTGTGCGTGTTTATACTGGAGTCTGATAAAGATCACATTTTACTTGTAATCTAGAGTCAGGTAGAAAAAAATTCTGATTTTGAAAAAAATCATATTTGGGCCACAACGTAGTCCAACACGCCGTCCATTAGTTAACTCACAACGCCTAATTTAATTCAGATGATTCAGGTTTAACCCCATATGGATTTCCTTTAAAACCTCCTCTAAACCCGACGGAACAAACAAAATGCTCACTGTTTAAAAAAAAAAAGAAAAGGTTTAATTAAAGCGCTTAAAAGCAACTTAAGCAGTTTATTGTGCAAATACGGGTAAGTATAAGCTGATGTTTTCATCTTTCAGTAGGTAGTCTTGACATTGAATGGGAATGGCACCAATGTCTTAAATACCATGGTGGTAAGTTTTGGAAAAGTTAATAAACAACCTGAAAGTAATAAAGCCATATTTTAGGGAGCTGCTGTCACAATTTTGGTTGAGTGTTTGCGTTCTTGTCTCATTGTTGCACAGTAATCTGTGTTAATTGCTGTTAATTGGTTCTGGGCCTGACAGTGTAAATTAATTTGCATGAAGTACAATGTATTAATTTTAAATTGAATATTTTCATAGCCAGATATTAAAAAACAAAAACAAACAAAAAACAAAAACAACCTTTTAAATAGGTTTCTTAATATTATGAGAGCCCTCTAGACATGAAATACCACCAACATAGCACTTCATTCAGGATTTTGCAATGTTGCAATCGTTTCATTTCACGCTAATTCAACAACTTTATGAAAAAATTAATTATGCTAAGAGTATGCTAAGATGTACTACAGACACATTTTAACACATGCTCTTAATGTGCGGGGGTAAATGTGTTGGAAGATAAACAAATGTTTTAGACAGACAAACACTTTTCAAGCGTAAAATAAACAAAAAGAATGTCTGACAAAGTAGACAGAGGACAATAAGGAAGTCTTTGTTGATGTTTCTTTCTGTAATTATAATTTTCTATTGTCATTATTATTAATAATTAATTAAAATAGTACGATCATTTAACAATAACATCTGAGATATTGGGCAGCACGGTGACACAGGGGTTAGTGCTGGTGCCTCACAATAACAAGGTCCTGGGTTGGATCCCTGGGCTCAGGGTCTTTCTGTATGGATGTTCTCTCTCTGTATGCATGTTCTCCACGTGACTGCGTGAGTTCCTTCCGGCTTCCTCCCACCCCCAAAGACATGCACCTGGGTAGGATAGGTTGATTGGCAACACTAAATTGGCCCTAGTGTGTGAATGTGAGTGTGAATGTTGTCTGTCTATCTGTGTTGGCCCTGTGATGGGGTGGCGACTTGTCCAGGGTGTAGCCCGCCTTCCGCACGAATGCAGCTGGGATAGTCTTCAGCCACTTTTGGGACCCCGAGAGGGACAAGCGGTAGAAAATGGATGGATTGATCTGAGTATATGTGCTTTTACTGCCATCTAGTGTCTACTGGGGATGCAACGATTATAGATTTTTACTCTACTATAATAGTCTGAGTAATCACAGTTTCATGGCTATCACGATTATTATGCCTTCAATAATTTTACAACAAAAAACGTGTAAAATCACATATTCCTTAGAGATTTTGATGTTGTTTATTACTGTCCGAAATAAGTGATCAAATAATAACATTATAATAACAGTACAAAATAATAAATATAAACAAAAAGAATGATGAATAATAAATATATAAATTAATAATGAAATTATTAATACAATAACTTTATTGATCCACCAGGGGAAATTTTTATTCATACGGGTTATAGATTCAAGTGTCATCGTCATCAACTGTGATCCATGCCTATTTATTCATTTTCAATAACATATATATATATATATATATATATATATATATATATATATATATATATATATATATATATATATATATATATATATATATATATATATTTTTTTTTTTTTTAATAACATAAATGTGATGTGAAAGGTGTTTAATAAAGATACAAACATGTTAAGAGCATATACTATAGATTCCCTTTTTTCTTGAAGACAAGCATATACAGTATTTTTTATACCATTTAGAACAGGGGTCATTAGGTACCGAGATGAGATCCTTAGACCCCTTGTGAGACCATATGCTGGTGCAGTTGGCCCCGGGTTGCTCCTAATGCAAGACAATGGTAGATCTCATGTGGCTGGCAGTTGGCCCTTGGTTGCTCCTAATGCAAGACAATGCTAGATCTCATGTGGCTGGAGTGTGTCAGCAGTTCCTGCAAGACGAAAGCAATGATGCAATGGACTGGCCCGCCCGTTCCCCAGACCTGAATCCAATTGAGAACATCTGGGACATCATGTCTCGCTCCATCCACCAATGCTACGTTGCACCACAGACTGTCTTAGGAGTTGGGGGATGCTTAAGTCCAGGTCTGGGAGGAAATCCCTCAGGAGACCATCTGCCACCTCATCAGGATGGAGGCCTCGCACACTACTAAGTCTCATTCTGACCTCTTGATCGATCTATATCGAGTATGGATTGGTCTTGCCCCACCATATCTCTCTGAGCTGCTCCACCTCTATGCCCCCACCCGGTCCCTCAGGTCAGCTGATCAGCTGATTCTGGAGGTACCCAAATCAAAGCGCAAGCTCAGAGGGGACAGAGCCTTCTCTGTTGTGGGTCCCAAACTCTGGAACGATCTCCCTCTCCATGTGAAACAGGCCCCTTCTTTGGCTATTTTTAAGACCCTTCTTAAAACCCATTTTTATTCACTGGCTTTTAACCCAGCATGAGACTTTAAACTGTTTTTAACTTTTATTAAACGTTTTTTAACTTTTTAACTTCTTTTTATCTAACAAATTGTTCTTAGGGTAATTTGTATTTGCTTTTTCAATGTGTATTTTACTTCTGTTTTAAATGCTATTTTTTAGTCTGTCCTTTGCCTCTATTTCTTTGTGGTATACAGCCCTTTGTTCTTCAACTGTGCTAGTTTATAAAGGGCTTTATAAATAAAGTTGGTATGGTATGGTAATGTCCGATTGGAAAGTCATGAATCGGTTGATTGGAGCTATGCTACAAAATATGGCCGCGCTAGTCTTCCGAGACTTCTGTGATAAAGTAATACAAGAGTTACGTTGTTGTTTGCAACTTACCACAGCAGAGCAACATGGCAGACGGCACCGAAAGAGTTTTACAATCAATGCACCCCTGAATCTTAAATCTAAAGTGGATTTGGATATTTATAAAAGAAAAGGTCAGTTGGATAAAAGTATGGCCAGTTGTAAAGTTTGTAAAGCAGCAATCAAGTAACAGTAGCACAACTAAACTGAGCACCCACCTGTAACGGCACGGAGACTTAAGTGGGCAATGTGGGAGCTAGGGATGCGAATGCTAGCAGACGCAAGAACTCGCAAGAAAAGGACACTGATTTGAAAGACTTCCAGCCAAAGCTTAGCCACAACTTTGCAAGGTGATCACAGCATGTATTACACTGTTTTTGATTGATTGATTGACACTTTTATTAGTAGATTGCACAGTACAGTACATATTCCGTACAATTGACCACTAAATGGTAACACCCGAATAAGTTTTTCAACTTGTTTAAGTCGGGGTCCACTTAAATCGATTCATGGTACAGATATATACTATCATCATAATACAATCATCACACAAGATAATCATCAGGGTATATACATTGAATTATTTACATTATTTACAATCCGGGGTGTGGGATGTGGAGGGGTAGATTAGGTTTGGTTGATATCAGCACTTCAGTCATCAACAATTGCATCATCAGAGAAATGGACATATAAACAGTATAGGTCTGACTTGGTAGGATATGTACAGCAAGTAGTGGACATAGAGAGAGAGAGATCAGAAAGCATAAGAACAAGTATCTACATTTGATTATTTACATTTGATTATTTACAATCTGGGGAGGCGGGATGTGGAAGGGAGGGTGTTAGTTTAGGGTTGAAGTTGACTGGAGGTGTTCTTTTAGTGCGGTTTTGAAGGAGGATAGAGATGCCCTTTCTTTTACACCTGTTGGGAGTGCATTCCATATTGATGTGTTCATTGTGCTAAAGATAATGACCTAGCTGCACAGTAACCGGCAGAATGGCACTTTGGAAAGTATTTCAGCTTCTACACTAAAGTTGATGTTTAGAGTACTTAATTGTATCTTGCACTTGTGTTACTGTGGTGTTGTAACACGTCTGCTTGATGCACGGCTTGCTTTATTTACTCTGTAATTAATTGTTGCTACTAGGGTTATCAGGATCTCAATATTTTTGTACCGGTGCCGGTACCAAAATGCATTTCGATACATTGATAATTTTCTAAATAATTAAACATTATTGGCTTTATTTTAACAAAAAAATTGGGGTACATTAAACAGCTGATTCTTATTGCAATTGAAGAACAATTTTGTCCTTAAATAAAAATAGGCTCCAGCACCCCCCGCAACCCCGAAAGGGACAAGCGGTAGAAAATGGATCGATGGATAGAAAATAATGAACATACTAGACCACTTGTCTTTTAGTATTAAGTAAACAAAGGCTCCTAATTTGTCTGCTGACGCATGCAGTAACATATTGTGTCATTCCCCATTCAATTATTTTGTCAAAATTATAAAGGACAAGCTGTAAAAATGGATTATTATTCTACTTGTTCATTTACTGTTAATATCTGTTTCTTTTCCGATTCAACATGTTCTATCTACACTTCTGTTCAAATGTTATAAACACTTAATCTTCTGTTGTTTGGATACTTTACATTAGTTTTGGATGATACCACAAATTTAGGTATCAATCCGATACCAAGTAGTTACAGGGTCATACATTGGTCATAATTTAAGTTATCATGTGTCCAGGGACGTATTTCCTGAGTTTATGAATATTATATGAATAAAAAAAAAAAAATAATAAAAATGTTTTTGTCTCGATAAAAAATATTGATGTAATCATAGTAGTATCGGCTAGATGCGCTCTTGTACTTGGTATCATTACAGTGGATGTCAGGTGTAAATCCACCCATGGCATTTGTTTACATTGTGACGCCAATGAGCTATCGTATCCTCCTACGTAGTGAAGCATGTTTAGATACTCCTCATCCTGCAGGGATGATACTTGTAAAAAAACTCTCTTTATTTGTTGCCATGGAGGCGAGGATTAATGATTTAGAAGAAGCTAAAACCCTGCCGACAGCGGCTGGACTTTAAATGCTAACTAGCTAGCCATGTTTTAAAGCACCTCTTCCTGTGGGCGTTTCAGTGTTATTGCTTCACTTTTATCTTTAGTTTTTAAGCCAAAATGTGTCCATTCTCCCTTTTCTGTCTGTCTTGTAAGTACTCATTGATTGTGCGGTGCCGAACATGCTCCTCTGCTCGTAAAACCAGCAATGTCACAACGTGACAACGACGCGCCGTCATGCCTGCAAAAAAAAATATATGGCGAAGTGGTACTTTTCAAACAGAGTATAGTACCGTTTTTGATTCATTAGTACCACAATACTATACTAGTACCGGTATACCGTACAACCCTAGTTGCTACCTTAAAAAACAACAGTAACTGGTGAATGGGTTATAATTGAATTTTGTATTTCTACAAAATACAAAATCTGGCAAGACACCAACACACAGTAGGCAATTTTTTTTATTGTCATTAAATGATGTCCTTGTTGTGTGAATTAGTGAATTATATTTATATAGCGCTTTTCTCTAGTGACTCAAAGCGCTTTTACATAGTGAAACCCAATATCTAAGTTACATTTAAAGCAGTGTGGGTGGCACTGGGAGCAGGTGGGTAAAGTGTCTTGCCCAAGGACACAACGACAGAGACTAGGAAGGCGGAAGCGGGGATCGAACCTGGAACCCTCAAGTTGCTGGCACGGCCACTCTATCAACCGAGCTATACCGTGATGAACTGCTTAAAAAAGCATAATGTTGATAAATTATATCTATCTGCGATTATCACGATTAATTAATTAATTTTGAGTTAACTATGAACAATGCGATTAATTGCGATGAATATTTAATCGTTTGACAGCCCTAAAACAGGGCTTGAATTTAACCACGGTAACTGCGGCAAAAGCCGCCCTCTTATTTGCTGTAATGCCCTAAAAAAATTGACCAACATTTGCGGCAACAACATGCTGTGACCGCCCTTGACTTTTTACTTGTTAATGGACTGGGGATGTGATGGTGAACGGTATAATGATCATTCGCAACGAAGTCAGGCAATAGCGTCATTTGGCTTGATAGTCATGGCGGTTGGACAACACAAACTTTGCTCCGGAGATATCCCCTCAGAGAGTAAACGGAGTCTAGCGCTTGGTTGAACGTCATGTAGCGTAGGACGGAATAATAATGGTATTTAGTTGAAGTTGACAAGAAACGCTGCCACTCTGTATGGCCATGGTCAATTGGTGATCATGTTTGATATGAACATACACTTGCAAGTGAATGAAGGTCATACTTAGTCAACAGCCATACATGTCACACTAAGGGTGGCCGTATAAACAATGCCAACACTGTCATAAACCTGTGCCATATAATGAGACCACACTAAACAACAATGACAACACATTTCGGGAGAATATTTGCACCGCAACCCAACAAACTCAACAGAACAAATTCCCAGAATTCCTTGCAGCACCAACTCTTCCGGCACGCTTCAGTCATTTTCCCTTGCTTCCCGCAAGACAGGTGTGGACAATATTGGAGACAGACGCACTTGTCCCCACACTAAAAGTAAACAGCGAAGGAGAAAAACTATATGATGTTGCTTTCATTTTGACAATACATCCTCCATCAGCTGCTGTGACTGAGAGTTAATGAGGTGAGGAAACAAGCAGCAGGTGATGTGTCGTGAACGTTGTCACAACTTGTTTATAAAGTCTTTAGTTCGTTTACTGGGATATTTACTCCTCCTTTATTTAACTGCAAACTGTATCAGTGTTCAAATAACATCAGTACTAGCTAAAATGTTTTGTCATCTCATCAAATTGAACGCTGGCTGCGAAGATTGTGTTTTCGATAAGTGATGTGTCACTCCTGTTTTTTTGTTAGACTTTATCTTCATTAGCCAAACTGCTTCGTGTTTTATTTTGATATGATAGGGACGGCGTGGCGAAGTTGGTAGAGTGGCCGTGCCAGCAATCGGAGGGTTACTGGGGTTCAATCCCCACCTTCTACCATCCTAGTCACAGCCGTTGTGTCCTTGGGCAAGACACTTCACCCTTGCTCCTGATGGGTGCTGGTTAGCGCCTTGCATGGCAGCTCCCTCCATCAGTGTGTGAATGTGTGTGTGAATGGGTGAATGTGGAAATACTGTCAAAGCGCTTTGAGTACCTTGAAGGTAGAAAAGCGCGATACAAGTATAACCCATTTATCATTTATCATTTATATCACAAAGTAAACGCCTTGTTACTTGTGTTTTTTTCATGTCACAAAGGTATTACTTTAAAAAACATTTGACACATAATTTTGTTAATGTGTTATTGTGTGTAGTTAATTCCTATACAACATATTTCTGTTCAAACTCTTAATGGATCTGTCCCGATACAGCATCTACATGTACATATAAATATACATAACTTAAAAATAAGTAATAAAATAATACTTTCCTCTATCAAAATGTAAAAATAGAGATAAAGGCATCATGAAATGACAAAAAGATGACACGTTTATATTATTAATAATATAAAAATGTAAATAAACTAAACCAAAATAAAACAAATAAATAAATAAATAAAATATATATATATATATATATATATATATATATATATATATATATATATATATATATATATATATATATATATATATATATATATATATATATATATATATATATATATATATATATATATATATATATATATATATGTATATGTATGCATGTATGCTTTGGAGCCCCTGCCTCGAAATAAATAATGTTTGCTTTGGTGCCCTTCTAACTGGCCTTGGTGCCCTAAAATATGAGCCCTCCTTTAAGGCAACACTTGCCTTGACCTTACAAAGTTAAAATTCGAGACCTGCTAATATATACACATATATATATATACACACACACACACACACACACACACACACACACACACACACACACACACACACACACACACACACACACACACACACACACACACACACACACACACACACATATATATATATATATATATATATATATATATACACACACACACATATACATATATATACATATATATATATATATATATATATATATATATATATATATATATATATATATATATATATAGGGCTGCAACTAACGATTAATTTGATAATCAATTAATCTGTCGATTATTACTTCGATTAATCGATTAATAATCGGATAAAAGAGACAAACTACATTTCTATCCTTTCCAGTATTTTATTGAAAAAAACCAGCATACTGGCACCATGTTGTGGACATTGGGGGTGCAGCATACACCAACAATAACACAGAAATGTAACTCATCAGAACTGAATCAGATATTGTGCACGTTTCTGTTGTGAATAATAAAGGATTCATTTTCGGCTGCCACTGAATAATAGCATGAAATATTCCAGCACCTTCATAACGTTTAGTTATACTAAAGCGTCACTCAAATCTAAATATATTTATATAGCTTTATCGGGCCTGGCTGCATTGATCCATTATGAAACCAACCTGAGATATTTCTGTCCGTTACGTTTATTTCGAAATTGGTAACCATGCGTTTTCTCTCTCAAAACGGAGTCAAATGTGCCGGAGACACATTATCAGCCCCGCGTTGCAACAAAGGCATAACTTTAACTTTACTCACAAAAAAGCTGAACTCATGAATGCTTGTTGCCACTATGGACTTAAAAAGTTACGTACTGTGAGTTCTTCCCTTCATCCATGGCTCCAACATTTTTCTTCTTCAGGTGCTCCTGAAGCAATGTTGTACTTCCGTGCCATTTTGCAGGAAACGGTCTTCTTTGAAGTCTTTAAAGTGAAGTGTTCCCACACTTTTGACGACTTAGGTCGTACACTTTTCTCCATTGAAGCAATAACCTCAAGATGTTTCTCCGCTAAACTATCGGTAGTGTTTTCCTGCGCCATTTTTCGAATTTTTCCAGCAAAGGAGACGCCGTCGTCACGTGAGCTGCACATGACACATCATTGGCTAGCTTACGCCACCTCATGAGATGTAGCCTCACCGCCGCCCTGGCGCTGTTTTGTACTGTTTTTGTACTTATTTTGATTATTGTTTCTCAGCTGTTTGTAAATGTTGCAGTTTATAAATAAAGGTTTATAAAACAAAAAAAAACAACAACAAAAAAATAACCCAAAAACAAAACAAAACAAAAAAAGCCTCCGCGCATGCGCATAGCATAGTTCCAAAGAATCGATGACTAAATTAATCGCCAACTATTTTGGTAATCGATTTTAATCGATTAGTTGTTGCAGCCCTAATATATATATATATATATATATATATATATATATATATATATATATATATATATATATATATATATATATATATATATATATATATATATATATATATATATATACACAGTGTATATATATATACACTACCGTTCAAAAGTTTGGGGTCACCCAAACAATTTTGTGGAATAGCCTTCATTTCTAAGAACAAGAATAGACTGTCGAGTTTCAGATGAAAGTTCTCTTTTTCTGGCCATTTTGAGCGTTTAATTGACTCCACAAATGTGATGCTCCAGAAACTCAATCTGCTCAAAGGAAGGTCAGTCTTGTAGCTTCTGTAACGAGCTAAACTGTTTTCCGATGTGTGAACATGATTGCACAAGGGTTTTCTAATGATCAATTAGCCTTCTGAGCCAATGAGCAAACACATTGTACCATTAGAACACTGGAGTGATACTTTCTGGAAATGGGCCTCTATACACCTATGTAGATATTGCACCAAAAACCAGACATTTGCAGCTAGAATAGTCATTTACCACATTAGCAATGTATAGAGTGTATTTCTTTAAAGTTAAGACTAGTTTAAAGTTATCTTCATTGAAAAGTACTTTTCCTTCAAAAATAAGGACATTTCAATGTGACCCCAAACTTTTGAACGGTTGTGTATATATATATACTGTATGTCTATATACACACGCGCGCGCCCACACACACACACATAAATAGATAGGCCCAATCTTTTTAACCCAATGTGGCCACCGAGTCAAAAAGTTTGAAGACTCCTGCTTTCAAAAAAATGCAATAGAGGCTAACTCTGTAGCTCGCTAGCTTGTGTAAGCTAGTTTTCTGTTAACCTTACTTTGTTGGAGCAACACTTCAAATGTAAAGACAGGAACTGTAAGGTTGGTCTTTAGACTCTCGACGGCAGGTGTGTGGGTGAGAGTCTGTGTTGAAAAAAAGTGCGTATCTAGTTTCTGCCTGACGTTTTTCTATACTGAGCTCTCAGCAGGTCATCTTACAAGACCATTTGTTGCCGTGTGTGTCAATCAAGTGACAAATGTGACATCATTGTGAAGATTTATGATAGGTAATGATGTTAATTTTTTTAATGCCTGGCGATCTACCCTCAGTGATTGAACAGTAGCTCGCAATTGCCGTAGTACTCCATGCCATAGCATTTAGCCGCAACTTGCTTCTGGCAAAAACATTTTGAAATCCTGTTTTAGGTTAAAGTTACAGAGAACATTTACAACATTGATAACAAATTCATGAAATCACAGAAATTCAATATCATTGCAAACAATTATACATAAAACATCACAATCTTTTCCAATCTTTCTGAAAAACCTGCAGCAAAATTAAGAATTTTAAACCACAAACAATGACAAAAAAGGCCGCGAAATCCTGGAAGGACTACATATAGTCACCTTTACACTCGTATAGTGTAATACAGTAATGCTGCCAAAGGCTGAACCAATCAGCGGCCATTATACAGAATACAATTACTTAACATGTATTTTTAGGGCTGCAACGATTAACCTATTAAATCGATTTTTAAAAAAAGCTTTGATTTTTAATTCTGTTGCTTTGTTTAATCGTTTAATGAGTGTAACTAATAAAACATTAAAAAATCTGGACCGCATGGGGTACCCGGAGTTTTTAAATACGTGGACATAACTTCTGCAGTATAGCACATGGGAGCGGTAGTGTGTGGGTGCCGTAATCTGTGTGGCGGTGCAGTTTTTTGTTTTTATTAACACACTAGTTAAAGGCCTACTGAAATGAATTTTTTTTATTTAAACGGGAATAGCAGATCCATTCTATGTGTCATACTTGATCATTTCGCGATATTGCCATATTTTTGCTGAAAGGATTTAGTAGAGAAAATCGACGATAAAGTTTGGAACTTTTGCTCGCTGATAAAAAAAAGCCTTGCCTGTACCGGAAGTAGCGTGACGTCACAGGAGCTAGTATTCCTCACAATTCCCCGTTGTTTACAATGGAGCGAGAGATTCGGAGCGAGAAAGCGACGATTACCCCATTAATTTGAGCGAGGATGAAAGATTCGTAGATGAGGAACGTTACAGTGAATGATTAGAGAGGCAGTGATGGACGTATCTTTTTTCGCTCTGACCGTAACTTAGGTACAAGCTGGCTCATTGGATTCCACACTCTCTCCTTTTTCTATTGTGGATCACGGATTTGTATTTTAAACCACCTCGGATACTATATCCTCTTGAAAATGAGAGTCGAGCTCGCGAAATGGACATTTAAAGAGACTTTTATCCCCACAACAATACATCGGTGACACACTTAGCTACTGAGCTAACGTGGTAACATCGTTCTCAAATGAAGATAGAAACAAAAGAAAAAAAACTCTGACTGGAAGGATAGACAGAAGATCAACAATACTATTAAACCATGTACATGTAACTACACGGTTAAAAATTCTCAGCCTGGTAAGGCTTAAAAATGCTGTTGCTAACGACGCTAAGGCTAATTTAGCAACTTAGCAACCGGACCTCACAGAACTATGATAAAAACATTAGCGCTCCACCTACGCCAGCCAGCCCTCATCTTCCCATCAACAGCCGTGCTCACCTGCGTTCCAGCGATCGACGGCACGACGAAGGACTTCATCCATGGGTTTGGCGGCAAGCATCGGCTAGGCGTAGTAAGTAGTCCTTGTTGTGTTGCTGTACGTATTGTACTTAGCCGCTAATACACCGATCGATCCCACCTACAACGTTCTTCTTTGCAGCCTCCATTGTTCATTAAACAAATTGCAAAAGATTCACCAACACAGATGTCCAGAATACTGTGGAATTTTGTCGAAGAAAACAAGAGGTTTTTGTATCGGGTCGATGGGGTACAACCACTTCCGTGGATTTTGTGACGTCACGCGCATAAATCACGAGTTTTTCAACCGGAAGTGTGGCGGGAATTTTAAAATTGCACTTTATAAGTTAACCCGGCCGTATTGGCATGTGTTTCAATGTTAAGATTTCATCATTGATATATAAACTATCAGACTGCGTAGTCGGTAGTAGTGGGTTTCAGTAGGCCTTTAAAGGCCTACTGAAATGATTTTTTTAAATTTAAACGGGAATAGCAGATCCATTCTATGTGTCATACTTGATCATTTCGCGATATTGCCATATTTTTGCTGAAAGGATTTAGTAGAGAAAATCGACGATAAAGTTCGCAACTTTTGCTCGCTGATAAAAAAAAAATCCTTGCCTGTACCGGAAGTAGCGTGACGTCACAGGAGCTAGTATTCCTCACAATTCCCCATTGTTTACAATGGAGCGAGAGAGATTCGGACCGAGAAAGTGACGATTACCCCATTAATTTGAGCGAGGATGAAAGATTCGTAGATGAGGAACGTTACAGTGAAGGACTTGAAAGGCAGTGATGGACGTATCTTTTTTCGCTCTGACCGTAACTTAGGTACAAGCTGGCTCATTGGATTCCACACTCTCCTTTTTCTATTGTGGATCACGGATTTGTATTTTAAACCACCTCGGATACTATATCCTCTTGAAAATGAGAGTCGAGCATGCGAAATGGACATTTAAAGTGACTTTTATCTCCAAGACAATACATCGGTGACACACTTAGCTACTGAGCTAGCGTGATAGCATCGTTCTCAAATGAAGATAGAAACAAAATAAATAAACCCCTGACTGGAAGGATGGACAGAAGACCAACAATGCTATTAAACCATGTACATGTAACTACACGGTTAAAAATTCTCAGCCTGGTAAGGCTTAAAAATGCTGTTGCTAACGACGCTAAGGCTAATTTAGCAACTTAGCAACCGGACCTCACAGAACTATGTACTCTCTCCTTTTTCTATTGTGGATCACGGATTTGTATTTTAAACCACCTCGGATACTATATCCTCTTGAAAATGACAGTCGCGCACGCGAAATGGACATTTAAAGTAACTTTTATCTCCAAGACAATACATCGGTGACACACTTAGCTACTGAGCTAGCGTGATAGCATCGTTCTCAAATGAAGATAGAAACAAAATAAATAAACCCCTGACTGGAAGGATAGACAGAAGACCAACAATACTATTAAACCATGTACATGTAACTACACGGTTAAAAATTGTCAGCCTGGTAAGGCTTAAAAATGCTGTTGCTAACGACGCTAAGGCTAATTTAGCAACTTAGCAACCGGACCTCACAGAACTATGTACTCTCTCCTTTTTCTATTGTGGATCACGGATTTGTATTTTAAACCACCTCGGATACTATATCCTCTTGAAAATGAGAGTCGAGCACGCAATATGGACATTTAAAGTGACTTTTATCTCCAAGACAATACATCGGTGACACACTTAGCTACTGAGCTAACGTGATAGCATCGTTCTCAAATGAAGATAAAAACAAAATAAATAACCCCCTGACTGGAAGGATAGACAGAAGACCAACAATACTATTAAACCATGTACATGTAACTACACGGTTAAAAATTCTCAGCCTGGTAAGGCTTAAAAATGCTGTTGCTAACGACGCTAAGGCTAATTTAGCAACTTAGCAACCGGACCTCACAGAACTATGATAAAACATTAGCGCTCCACCTACGCCAGCCAGCCCTCATTTTCCCATCAACAGCCGTGCTCACCTGCGTTCCAGCGATCAATGGCGCGACGAAGGACTTCATCCGTGGGTTTGGCGGCAAGCATCGGCTAGGCGTAGTAAGTAGTCCTTGTTGTGTTGCTGTAAGTATTGTACTTAGCCGCTAATACACCGATCGATCCCACCTACAACGTTCTTCTTTGCAGCCTCCATTGTTCATTAAACAAATTGCAAAAGATTCACCAACACAGATGTCCAGAATACTGTGGAATTTTGTCGAAGAAAAACAAGAGGCTTTTCTATCGGGTCCGATGGGGTCCAACCACTTCCGTTGCTTTTGTGACGTCACGCGCATAAATCATATCCAAAGGAGTTTTTCAACCGGAAGTGTGGCGGGAATTTTAAAATTGCACTTTATAAGTTAACCCGGCCGTATTGGCATGTGTTGCAATGTTAAGATTTCATCATTGATATATAAACTATCAGACTGCGTGGTTGGTAGTAGTGGGTTTCAGTAGGCCTTTAAAGTACAATTTCAATGTCGATGATCATTTATGAGAATTCAATCGAGCAAACTAATCGATATACCAACTCGATTACTAAATTAAGCGATAGCTGCATCCCCAGTTAATTAAGGCGTTTTTATGCTTGAAATACATGAAGCATACTGGAAAAATTTTATAAATTAAAACCTGAAAGAGAGTGAAGCCGCAAACTGTGAAGTGCGATTTGGTGATGGACAACATTAGTTCTCTCCATTTCCTACACAAATGTAAAAAAATCTTAACAAACAATAGATCAATGATTATGCCCACCCCTGCACGTTAACATCATTACCATTGACTGCACTTGTCAATAATACGCACAATTGCTATCTTTGCTTCTATATTACAACACGTCACTTGTCTCTGAAGAGCGCGTGCAAAACGGCGGCATGATCTTAAAGCTCTGTGACACAAAGCAGACCGAGGACAATTCCACGCTGCGCTTGCCTTTTTATTCACCTCAATGCAAAGAGGCATGCGTGGGATAAACATTCTGCCGGAGAGCCTAAGGTAAAACAAAAGCGTTGAAAAACTCCTCCATTGAAATTGATGCTTTACTCCAGCACTTAAGACAGACAGAGAGAAGGAGAGAGAAACACAGAAAGAGAGAAGGAGAGAGAAGGAGAGAGAAAGAGAGATATTCTACTGTAACTACTGGAAGTAGGACTGGGGTATAAATGAAAAAACCTTGTATACATGTTTCTCTTGTAGCATGGAGAGCTCAATTTAGCTAAACATGGCAGCAGGGACCTCATTTAAACTCTTGTGCTTCTTTCCGCCTTTGAATACCCAATTAGGACTTGTGACACTGTTGATTCTAGCCTCTATTTACCTCTTGGAGGACGTGAAACAAGCGGACATTAGGAGAAAGTGAAAGCATGTCAAGCTTTATCCGGCCACCAATTGATCACTTTAACAACTTAGCATGGCACTCCACTAGTGCCACCATAATTGACAGATGACTCAATTATTTACAAGCCCAAAACCATGTTACACTTTTATGCATTGGTGATTCCCTTTCAACTAATTGGCAATAAAACTCACTAAGCTACAAACTAGTAAATATATATTGATAAGTGGAAAGAGATGTTTTGAAAACAAGGCCACAAAAAAAAAAAAAAAAAATACGGCAAGATTATGTAGACCAGGGGTCACCAACGCGGTGCCCGCGGGCACCAGGTAGCCCGTAAGGACCAGATGAGTAGCCCGCTGGCCTGTTCTAAAAATAGCTCAAATAGCAGCACTTACCAGTGAGCTGCCTCTATTTTTTAAATTTTATTTATTTACTAGAAAGCTGGTCTCGCTTTGCTCGACATTTTTAATTCTAAGAGAGACAAAACTCAAATAGAATTTGAAAATCCAAGAAAATATTTTAAAGACTTGGTCTTCACTTGTTTAAAAATACAACCTTAAAAATGATTTTAGGATTTTTAAACACATATACCTTTTTGCCTTTTAAATTCCTTCCTCTTCTTTCCTGACAATTTAAATCAATGTTCAAGTAAATTTATTTTTTTTATTGTAAAGAATAATAAATACATTTTAATTTAATTTTTCATTTTAGCTTCTGTTTTTTCGACGAAGAATATATGTGAAATATTTCTTCAAACTTATTATGATTAAAATTTTAAAAATTTATTCTGGCAAATCTAGAAAATCTGTAGAATCAAATTTTGAATCTTATTTCAAAGTCTTTTGAATTTCTTTTAAAATCAATCAATCAATGTTTATTTATATAGCCCTAAATCACAAGTGTCTCAAAGGGCTGTACAAGCCACAACGACATCCTCGGTACAGAGCCCACATACGGGCAAGGAAAAACTCACCCCAGTGGGACGTCGGTGAATGACTATGAGAAACCTTGGAGAGGACCGCATATGTGGGTAACCCCCCCCCTCTAGGGGAGACCGAAAGCAACGGATGTCGAGTGTTTGTTCTGGAAAATCTAGAAGAAATAATGATTAGTCTTTGTTAGAAATAAAGCCTGGTCCAATTTGTTATATATTCTAACAAAGTTCAGATTGGATTTTAACCTATTTAAAACATGTCATCAGAATTCTAAAATTAATCTTAATCAGGAAAAATTACTAATGATGTTCAAAAAGATTCGAATTAGCTAGTTTTTTTCTTCTTTTTTTCGGTTGAATTTTGAATTTTAAAGAGTCGAAATTAAAGATAAACTAAGTTTCAAAATTTAATTGTCATTTTTTTCGTGTTTTTTCCTCTTTTAAACCGTTCAATTAAGTGTAAATATCATTAATTATTAATAATAACATAGAGTTCAAGGTAAATTGAGCAAATTGGCTATTTCTGGCAATTTATTTAAGTGTGTATCAAACTGGTAGCCCTTCGCATTAATCAGTACCCAAGAAGTAGCTCTTGGTTTCAAAAAGGTTGGTGACCCCTGATGTAGACGCAGTTGACGCAGTAAATCAGTATTGGTAATAGGGCATTTTGTATTTAGCCTGGCAATGCAAAAAAACAAAACCTAAACAACTTAATGAATCTATTTGATGTCTGTATTTTCCTGAAAGCTAACATTGGAAGATTATGGGACTCAATCAGATTAAACTCATTTATACTATAATATAAGAGAGCACTAAACTCTGGTGTATTTAAAAGCATATTTGGCAAAGTTTATTTACGATATTTTAACCATCGCTTGTTAGTTAAAATCTACTAAACAACTAAAGGAAGAACTAATTAGATCAGGAGCCTGAAGGGGTCGATGCGTCGCTGTAACTTGCTCCGCTGTTACTTCCGTTGTGGCTTAAAGTTGTGTTGCGGCTTTATATTATTGTGTTGTGTCGTTTGTCTTTGTTGTGGCTTTTGCGATTGTGCTGTAGCTGAGAGTTTTTGTGTTGTAACTAATGATATTGTCTTGTGGCGTTTGTGTTTGTTTTGACTTTTCTCGACCCCCGTAGCTAGACGTCATTTTTTCTTTGATGACGCTGCAGACGTGCGGAAAGACTTAACGTTTAACGTCCTTATTATTAAAAGTGCCAAACCTAATATAAAGTCTGCCGTTCTTAAATCCAATGTTTTCCTTATTATTGTAACGATAAAATCGATTGATTCCCTTTTAAAACCATCTTGGATCGATACCTATTTTCCGGAACTACAGATCAGTGTAGTTGAATCTAAGGAATTTAAATCGATATATCGATTAATTGTTGCACCTCTAGTATAGACTTGAACAACTTCATAGATTCTTTTGTACGTAAAGTATTTATAATCTAAAAGTTAATTTTTTTTTTTTTTAAAGTATGTTACATGTTAAAATGGTGCTGTTTTGTAAGCACAGAATAAATTGATTTCAATGAATTTCAAAAGGCGGCACTGATTTGTGTTCTAGGTTACAAGCTCAGTCATGGAACTGATTGCTATACAGTAATACCTCAAATTATAAGCTCAAAGGTTATTGACGATATTTGGTTGGTTGGCTAGCCTGACAATACAAAAACTGAAGATACAACCAATTATATCGATGTGTGGGTTTACTTTCTATGAGAATTAGATTCTGGTCCACATTAGGATTGTTCAGTCAAGTGTATTTTTTGGACAAATGTGGTAAAACAGTACAGAAGAACTCCAAATGCCCTCCTTCAGTTTTGTGTAGCATTTTACAGACACATTATTTGCCGAGTTGAATTCTGGACAAGAACAAAATAAAGCGCAATGGACTGAGTCCATTCAATGATCCTAAAATGTGCTAGTCCAGAAGGCAATTTCTACAAGAAAATTGTTTCGTAGAAGCAAAACATTGATCTTTTATAGAGTTGTAAAAGGAGCCTAATAAACTTTTACTCATTAGTAGTGAAAAAAATTAATTAAACTACAATTCCAAATGATCCTGCCCCTCTAAATGATAACACTCCAGGATGCTCCCGCTAAAAAGCTGGCTGAGAATTTATCTCATTCATTGTCCATCCTGGAGAAGAAAAACATTTTATTTTGTTCACCGGGTGGCCCTAATGTGCGCTGTAATGACAAAGTGCGACGCGAGTCACCTGCTGCGCGGCTCCAATCTGACATCACGTCTGTCTCCATGGCGATGTGAAAGAAACCGCTGGTGTTTTTGGGGAGGGGGTGAGTGAGGTGAGAGAGGGGGAGAGTCGGAAATCCTCAGGGAGAGGCGTGAAGGAACATAGTGTCAAGAAGCTACCACGACTGAATACTAATGTCAAGGAGGGAGAGGTAAGCGCTGGGATTTTTTTCCCTGAGTTTTGCCAACAGTCAGCTCGGCATCAAGTAAAAAAATAGCCTTTGAGCGAAAATGTCAAAAGGAGCCAACGGTGACATTAGAGTCTTTTGGGCCAAAACGTTGAAAGACTCCTTCACTGCTACCGGCCGAGAGGTGGGAATAAAAGGACACGGCGGGGCGAGTGGCGGCCAAAACAGAAGAAAGTGATAACCTCTGCTCGGATCTGTCCCGCGAGGTTTCGCTCCAGTTGGGGGAGTGCTGCTGCTCAAGATGAGCTTTCAAGGGTATCCCCTTCATCAATGCTATGCTTGTTTATTATTCATTCTTGATGGTTTGAAATGCAAAAAGAAAGTATTTGTTTTTCCGGAATTAATGAAAATGACTTTCACATACAGGCTTGTTTAAACAGACGGGGGAGGGAGGGAGCAGAAAGGCAGCTTAGCCTGAGGCTCAGAGCTAAGCCTGCGCACATTCAAATGCACAACCTAAGTGTTGCAAAAATAAAGATCTTCTGATGCGTGTTGAGAAAAACAAGCATGTCAACATGTTTACTAACAGTTTATTTAGTAACTACTAACTGGGATGAAGGGCTCGACGATTATTATAATCCCGTTTATTTGGATTGATATTGAAATTAGAGCTGGGCGATATATCGATATACTCGATATATCGCGCGTTTGTCCCTGTGCGATATAGAAAATGACTATATCGTGATATTCGAGTATATGTTCTCACACAGTTGCTTTTAGCTGAGGGCAGTACACTGCATGCGTTTCTCACTCTTTCTTGTCTCTCCTTCTCACAGAGACATAAACAAGCGCTCCTTCTTACATGCGTCACGCGTGCAACGTCACACGCCCTCTCCGAGCAGAGAGGTAGCTACATGGGTAACATTAGCTGTGATGCTAACTGTGCGTTGCGAGTGGTAATACGAGAGAGAGAGAGAAGGTGCCAATCTGGTAACAAATGAAGGAAGAATTAATTCCCAAGAAAAACAGCACGGCGGTGGTTTGGCTTCAAACGGGAATATGTTGAACAATTATGCGGCAAAAGCGTTGCTACAAAAAGTAGCAGCACTGCTATTTGATTTCCTATTATGCAGCTCATTTTTATTTGACACTTATTGAAATATCTTGTGTGACATGCGTGACTTTAAAAAAGTGCACTTTATTTGTTTTAAATTATTGTAGTGGCGTTCTGTACAAAAAGTGCACTTTAATTTAGTGTTGTTTTGATATGCCATCTTAGTGACATCATGCACAAAAGTGCACTAATAGCTTGTTTTAAAATATCTCTGACAATCTTGCACTTTCTGTTTTGGAAATGACAAAAATGTTTGTGCCACTGCTTAATAACTGTTTAATAAATACAGTTTTGCTAAATTGACTTAGTTGTGATTTCCCTCTCTGCAGGAAAGTTTAAAATGAGCATATATTAATGCAGTATGAACAAGAATGTTTTAATGTAGACACATAGAATCATCATACTGCTGTGATTATATGCATCAAGTGTTCATTCAAGGCTAAGGCAAAATATTGCGATATATATCGTGTATCGTGACATGGCCCAAAAATATTGAGATATTAATAAAAGGCCATATCGCCCAGCCCTAATTGAAATCACGATTGATAACATTTATTTATAAATGGTTGATTTATATAGGCTAGTAAGGTAAAGTTTTGTACATGACAAGTTTCGGCTACCTTGCTTCCGCAGCCTTCATCAGAGGTGTCACGTGATGTTAGCGTGACGTCGTCTGTGGCGTGTTATATGTATTACGGTGTCCCCTGGCGTGCGTCGGGCGTAGGGCGGGGCGCCCCCTGTCGTCTGGATGTCTACCAAACGGCCGGGGGCGGCCCTGCAGGACTGTGTCCCAGGTGTGGGATAGTTGGTAGGCTCCTTCGTCCCTGTTGACAGTCTTAATAACACGTCACAGACGACGTCACGCTGACATCACGTGGCACCTCTGATGAGGGCTGCAGAAGCAAGGTAGCCGAAACTTGTCAGGTACAAAAGTTTACCTTACTAGCCTATATAAATTAACCATTTATAAATACACATCAGTAGGCTAAATGAACCTCTTCAACATACGATTGATAACATTAGTGTTAATTAATTTGATGACACGAGTACTTATTGTACCACCAAAACTCAACTTTACAATGTTTTAAAAGAACAACAGTAGATAAATTAGTAACACAAACGAGTAAAATAATAATAATAATAATAATACATTTAAATAATGGCATTATGAAAAAATTACATTCAGTTTTTCCGTTTTAATTTTTTTGAAAGTTAGTTTTTCACGTTTTACACCAAAACTCAACTTTACAATGTTTTAAAAGAACAACAGTAGATAAATTAGTAACACAAACGAGTAAAATAATAATAATAATAATAATAATAATAATACATTTAAATAATGGCATTATGAAAAAATTACATTCAGTTTTTCCGTTTTAATTTTTTTGAAAGTTAGTTTTTCACGTTTTACACTTATCTGACCACTACAGAGTGTGTGCTTGTTGTGTCGTAAATAAAATTTGATAAAATGATAGTTAATTAAATACAAAAATCCTCACATTTATTGGTGCAATACATCTTTGGACAATTTTCACCAGCATTTTAAGTCAAAGCACAATTATTTCGTAAATGTATCATTGTATGTATAAATGTATGCTTGTTTAAGGTACTTTTTGTGACCTTTATTTTGTTGTCCTCTCATGTTGCGACTGCTCTTCTGTTTGTACATTAATCTTACATTAATAATGCCATTTATAAAAACACAAGCAGATGAGATGTGTTGGTGTATGGATTGTTCTTGTTAGCTTTAGGGCATGTCTACACTAAGTCGTTTAACACCATAAACAAATAATTATTTAGCCTAAGCCCCGTTTCAGCCACACTAAACCATCGTTTAAGGTCCCCCTCCTTGGACAATTTTTTACACGGGTAAGTCAGCAGGGTTTCCCACACATTCATTTATTTGTGGCGGCCCGCCACGAAAGAATTACGTCCGCCACAAATAAAAAAAATAAAAATAAAAATAAAAAATAAAAAATAATTTTTTATTTATTTATTTTTTGTCCTCTCCAGCTTCTCAGGCAAATCATATAGTTGATGTATATGCCCATATCGGCTGTTCAGATTTACTTTACAAAAGAGAAGTGTAGGATACTTCTCTTGTTGCCTTATTTGTATTTGACTTTATTAAATGTATTTATATTAGAAACACAACATGTGTATATAACAAAGGGTGCAAAGTCTGCAGGCAGTAGGAAACACATGGTTAAGTGTAGGGAGTAAAACTGATGGCAGTCTAAAGTTCAAGATTTTTGGAGCTCTTCGTTCAGTGGATCAGATGTTTGATGAAGCTCTGTGTCTATCTACCACCACTACAGTTTTCTGTTTATTTGTTACTGACTGTGGCAGGACACCTCTGCCTCTGTTTCACTTTATGTTGCTGGTAAATAATATGGTTGTAGTAGTAGGCTAAAGTTAAATTATTTAATATGCACTAAATAAAGGGGCAGAGCTTTGAGACATTTTAGCTTTTATATTTTATAAGATATATTTTTTGTAAGAACCACAATTAATAAATATATTTCAGTGAATAACTTATTGTTCAAATCTGTATATAAATATGTACATAACGTGTTGTAATTATATTGTAAAATGGATGGACGGGTGGACGGATGGACGTTTAAAACAAAACTGTTATTATTAATTAGTAAGTATAAATTTTTTGAGCCTTTTTAGAGAAAATCAAATCATTGTAGTAAATTATGCAAATTACTCGATGATGTCATGGTGACCACGCCCCCACCGCCACAGGTATCTTGGCAGTTTATGGGAAACACTGGTCAGCCTTGTATTTCTTGAATCTCCAGCACTTAGCTTTGTGTGGACTCATTGATTGTTTACAAAGTGAGTTCGGAGAGGAAGTGACGCCAGAAAGACCCCGCCCACACAGGAAGTGACGCCAGAAAGACCGCGCTCCACACAGGAAGAGACATCAGAAAGAACGCGCCATAGTCAGCTTCATAACAATTGTTAAAGATCCAGACATGCCCGTGTTTCTCTTTCTTGTACATGTACAGACGCTTTTGGAAATCACAAATCAATACCTTAAGAGAAGGCAACAGGCGATTGCAGCTATTTCGGATACAATACATCTCAGACGGCAAGAGAACTTTCAAATGTCCGGGTCAGCTGTGAGTCTATTTACCGAAAAACTTGGTCCCTTCCTCCCGTGGATGTGATACAGGCAGTGTGTGACTACAAATATTGCTTTATGGATGTGCCAGTGAAATGGCCAGGCAGCGCGCATGATGCCCGCATCTTGGGTAACTCCGCCATTAGCGCGCAGCTGAAAGATGGAACCATCACCTCGTGTCCCAAATAACTGCTGGAAGATGAAGATCTGCTCCCTGTTTTTATTTTGGGTGACCCAGCTTATCCCCTGACGCCATATCTCACAAAAGAATACCCCAACGGCGGAGTCAACCCACAACAACAATACTTTGGGTATTCTCTGTCTAGATTAATTGTTGAAATTGTTGTAAAATGTTCTTTATCGCATTGTCTACTTTCTCATGTCGATTAAAGATTTGATTCATGTATGATGTCCGGTGTGATTCACGACAATAGGGCCCCACAGGGCACTGGATTCTAGTTAATTGAAATACCACAACACTGGATATTGTTCAAAGGAGATACATTTTAATTTAAAAACTTGCACACAAAACACAGCAAACAAATGTAAAATGCACAGCAAACGATTTACAATACAGCTCTTTTAAATAACTTCACAGTGAAGTAAAGTCATCTACTGGACAGCTTGGAGTACTAGGTCGCGTTGCGCCGGCGGACGGAAGGGGACGGGGGTCTTAAACGGTGGCATTGTTATGTGTGGACACGGATAAGGTTAGGTGTGATTTACCCTGGATAACCTTATCCGGCTTAGTGTAAACGGGGCCTTAGCCTTGTAGTTTAGTTGCTGTTTAAAGTGGTCGTCTCAAAATTGTTTAGTTAAGGACGTGGCAGTGGAGTGTTTCAGGGATAAATAAGCGGTCCCAGATACATTATTTTTCCAAACAAATGTTCCTTCTCCTCACAATCATGGCATTTCATTTATATTTATTACAATTTTAGTGATATTCTGCATTTAAGAGCAGATTCTGTTTTATTGCCCACTTCAGTGATTCCGTTCACATTACGGAGAAAATCATTATTTGTGTTATATGTTATTTTTTTGTGGATTTTAGTGAGAACCGATTAGGCCTACTAGCGCTATTTCAAATAAAAAGTAGCAACCGTGGTGAAATCCCAAACTTCTAGAAGACGAGGCCTTTTTTAATCTATACGCTCACTCATCCGTTTGACCGTTACAAGCTCAGGAATTTGCATGTATTGTTGCATTTGAAGCGATAGAGTTAATTATTATTATTATTCATTCATTATCAATTGCTCCATTTGTAGTGCAATAATGTTCATTGTCATTTCTGTGTTATTACTCACTACTTCAGTAACTGGTTATTTGCTATAATGTTGTACATATCGTATTTGCTAATGTTGTTCTGTTGTTGTTGTTGTCTCTCTGTCTTATCCCCCTCTTGTCCCCTCAATTCCCCCCCTCTGTCTTTCTTTTTTCTTCTTCTTTCTACCCCCTCCTGTTCCGGTCCAAGTATCAAAAAAAAAGAAAAAGATTTTCAAATAAATCGTGATTCTTATTTGTAACAATTCCTAATCAATTAAAAAATGTTTTATTAAAAAACTATATATATATATATATATATATTTTTTTTTACCTGTCCTGTCAAACCACTCAGGAAAATCATATTGTTGATGTAGATATCTATATCTGCTGTACATATATACTTTAGAAAAGAGAAGTGTGGGATACTTCTCTTGTTGCCTAATTAGTATTTGCCTTTATTAAATATTTGGGTAGAATTGTTCTAAACAAAACCAGTTTTATTTTAAGTCATACAGAAACTTATCACCGTTTTTTATCTAGGAATGAAGTTAATCATACAATTGGTACCCAATGTTATTAAAACGTATTGATTTTTGAATCGAGAATTGTTTTGAATGAAGGGGTAACAATTCGTTTAGGAATCAAATCGTTATTATAAGGCAACAAGAGAAGTATCCCACATTTCTCTTTTGTAAAGCAATTATGTACTGCAGATACTGTATGGGCACCTACATCAACAACATGATTTGCCTGAGTGGCTGCACATGACATATTTTAAAAAATTTAAAAAAGGAATATGCATGCACGTTGCACGGTTGATTAAACGTTTTTAGCGATTATAATATTTCATGATTGTGAGAAGCCACAATCGAAATCGAGATTAAAAATGTATTAATTGCCCAGCCCAACTGGGAGCCTTGTGGAACCTCACACCGTTCACGCACCATTTTTTGCTCATGGTTTGCCATTAAGGCAGCAAAATATTTAGGTCTGAATGAATTCTAGGGGGCAGCACGGTGGAAGAGGGGTTAGTGCGTCTGCCTCACAATACGAAGGCCCTGAGTAGTCGTGAGTTCAATCCCGGCCTCGGGATCTTTCTGTGTGGAGTTTGCATGTTCTCCCCGTGACTGCGTGGGTTCCCTCCGGGTACTCTGGCTTCCTCCCACCTCCAAAGACATGCACCTGGGGATAGGTTGATTGGCCACACTAAATTGGCCCTAGTGTGTGAATGTGAGTGTGAATGTTGTCTGTCTATCTGTGTTGGCCCTGTGATGAGGTGGCGACTTGTCCAGGGTGTACCCTGCCTTCCGCCCGATTGTAGCTGAGATAGGCTCCAATGCCCCCCGCGACCCCGAAGGGAATAAGCGGTAGAAAATGGATGGATGGATGAATTCTAGGGACAGTTTCTTTCCCAGCTGGGATGTGCTAAGTCTGTATTTAGGGAAACTCACTCCATTCACTTCTTCCATTATTTCACCGATATCTGCAAGAATAGTCTGAGACTAGTCGACTAATTGACAAATTAATTTGGAGTCTGATTAAACCATCAACCTCATAGTTGAACCGTTGGATAATGAACCCCCCTCCTCCCTCAGTGGTACAGCTTGTGAATCAGCAGGATGTACAGTGATGGGGGACACAGGGCCCAATTGGATATGAAGCCCACTCTGCCATTACTTTACATTGGTGGGACTCACCGGAAATGTAATGCATCGTTGCCGGGATGTAGCTTAAACCAGTTCACCTGAGCAGGAAGTCAGCAGTTACTTTTTTTATAGTCCAGTTTGATCGTTTTCGTCCACCAGAACCGTAGCTGACACCAGCAGGTGGCAAAAGCCAAGGACCATCCAATCTCTACAGTTTATCTCAGTGTTTTAAGCTTTTCTTTGGAGGTATAAAAAGTCACAAATGAGATCTATTTGTGATTATATGTGGTCTTAAAAAATATATTTGTCCTTAGTCGACAGTCAAAATTTAAAGAGAAACTGCACTTTTTTTGGGGGGGGGTTAATCCTCATGAGAAACAACAACACCATTTTTTTTTAAAAATGCATTCTAACTCATAAATAAGCATAAATAAAAGTCAACTAACAAGATGTCATTGCATTTATTGCGCCCATAAACCCCACTAAAAAAACATCCAAAAAGCGGCAACCATGCACCATTTACATTTCGTGACTTGAATATTAACCAAGTATCAGTGATATTGTTATTATAAGCGCCAACGTTAAGGACCTACTTTTAGTGGCACATTGATCACAGAGGGGTAAACTAGTTTATGTTGCTGTATTGAAATCATGAGCCAGTGAGCTGCTCTTTCGCCTCTGAGCTGGTGAAAATTATTTCTAGATTATAAATCATGTCTCTCACCTGAATAGTAGAAGATCGTGGACATAAACCGATTGGTTGGTAAACTTTGATATGCAGCTTAGACCCGAAGACGGCGAGAAAGACGCGCAGTGTTTCCCACACATTCATTTATTTGTGGCGGCCCGCCATGAAAGAATTACATCCGCCACAAATAGATTTTTTTTATTTTTTATTTTTTTATTTTTTTATTTTTCCCTGATTTAAAATTTTTTTTTTTGTCCTGTCCAGCTTCTCAGGCAAATCATATAGTTGATGTAGATGCCCATATAGGCTGTTCAGATTTACTTTACAAAAGAGAAGTGTAGGATACTTCTCTTGTTGCCTTATTTGTATTTGACCACTACTGTTTTCTGTTTATTTGTTACTGACTGTGGCAGGACACCTCTGCCTCTGTTTCACTTTATGTTGCTGGTAAATAATATGGATGTGGTTGTAGGCTAAAGTTAAATTATTTAGTATGCACTAATTAAAGGGGCAGAGCTTTTGAGACATTTTAGCTTTTATATTTTATAAGATATATTTTTTGTAAGAACCACAATTAATAAATATATTTCAGTGAATAACTTATTGTTCAAATCTGTATATAAATATGTACATAAAGTGTTGTAATTATATTGTAAAATGGATGGATGGATGGATGGACGTTTAAAACAAAACTGTTATTATTAATTAGTAAGTATACATTTTTTGAGTCTTTTTAGAGAAAATCATATCATTGTAGTAAATTATGCAAATTAATCGATGATGTCATGGTGACCACGCCCATAGCCACGCCCATATTTACGCCCTCACCGCCACAGGTATCTTGGCAGTTTATGGGAAACAGTGAGACGCGTGAAATGCACTCACTTTTTTTTTAACCTTCCGCAAGGATTCTGATTATTTCTTCATCTTAATGGGAAGATATGAACATCCCATTTGTCGGCATCCCAGTGAGGGCAGACATTGTACAGTCAGTGTTTGTTTTATTATGTTTGTTGTGTCTTCTGAAGTCTGCATGATTAGTAGTAGTAGTTGCTGTTAAAGGAAAAAGCAAAGGTGATGCTTTGTGAAATTAATGCGCCGCTGTACGTTTAAAATGATCAAAATACGTAAATATCACATGTTATTATCAATGTGCTTGTTACTACATTACATATATACTTACAGTGTGTATATAAAACCTTGGTTATGTGTGTTTTTGGATGTTTTTTAGAGTGCCTAATCGACGTAATAGAGCGACCCCCTTAGGCTCCATTGTTAGCTGACTTTTGCCAGGGTTTACTTACGAGTTAAAATGTATAAACAAAGAAAAACATATGTTTTGTTGTCTTACGTAAGGATATTAAATGATTCCAAAAGAAGTGCAGTTCCTCTTAAACTAATCAGATTTAACTAAAAGTGTCTTTAGTCAAAGACAGCCCTAGTGTTGTCACACTCACTACACTGAGGAAGGACGTGACTTGTTATTTTTTAGTTAGCTTTGTAACTTTAACCTCTATTTTATCCCCGAAGCATGAGGCATACTCTTCTGGGAGCAACAAAAGGAAAGTGAAATTAAGAAGTAAAGTGTGATTAAGCTTTAGAAAATCTCAGTGGAGATCTGGATATATTAACATAGGCAGCATGGCCTTCCAAGCCGCTCAAACATCACGACCATCATCAAAGGTCAAAGATGGTATTTTTGGACATGTGAACAGACCTTCTACTATAAAATGGACAGTGATAACTAAGCAGTGTTGTGATCTCATTATTGAGACTTACTCCCTCCCTCCCGCTCTCCTTCCCTCTTTTAATGTGCAAGAAAACCACAGGACTGCATCCAGTCTGAGTTCAGGACGCAAGGAGTTCCACAGGTTAGAGCAAGGTATTCAACAAGTGGCCCGGTGGCCAAATCTGGCCCAGCAATGACACCAGACCGGCCTCCAAGTTCAATTGCAGCAGATTCCTAGTGCTTCTGTTGTACAGAGGAACTTGGACCAGTGTAAAGATATTGGCAAAGCCTTGCAATGACATGTTATTCTTCTGAAGGCCAGCATCCACTGCAGTGGACAGTTTAATTTTGCATAACATGGCTATTGTGTCCTAAAATGTGTAACTCTGACAAAAGAAATGTTGACGACAGAGAATGCTGGTTCTCATAATAGTGAAGGGAAAGTCTGGCACTTAGCTTTCTGGAAATGTGGCCCCTAGAACAATTTAGTTGAATAGCCCTGGGTCAGAGCCATGGACAGAAAGGGCTGACTGTCCAAAACCTGTTTTTCTCAAAGGTACTCTAATGTTTTAACTGGAGGCTCTTCTAATAACAAAGCACACTGCTCCAAATATACAAGCTTACTGAGAAGGAGGTCCTCGCTTGTATTAAATATTTTACTACTGTATTTTATATATCCTTCTTTGTACAGTATGAGTGACTTAGCTGTTCATGTAGGTATGATTCAGGTATAAATGCTCAACTTTCATCACAGTTGTAAAAACAGAACGCGTTTGTAACCCAAGATTTGCATGTACTGTTCAGCTTTCCAAGGCAGATAAATCTGAATCCACTGCAACTGTGATTGTTCCTAAAAACCTTCAGAAGAGATTTTAAAACTTTCCCAAAAAGTCTGATTCTGATCATGCATTATTTTCAATTCAAAAGTAATTTACTCTCCCCCTCCGGGCAGGGGAACAATAGTGTTGACTTAGCACAACCTTTGCGTTACGCTGAAAATGTCAACATTCATGAGCATTGAGCTCAAGTTCTATTGTGCCTCTTCAACGCCAGCACACTCTCCGCCTTCAAAAATGGTATCAGCCATGTGGACAGTGCCTGACCTTACAAAGTAGCGCTTCCAAGAAACTCAAAGCCATGAATCTGATACTCATGTGGATACTCATGCAGTTCTCGGTCGGGATATCAAATCCGGAACAGATAAATCCATGTTCTTTTCTCATGGGTTTGATCGATGTGCAGTTAACACAAACTAGCAGAACGTTTGTTTTGATTGTAATTGTTCTTTTATTTCACTGTGCATTGAAGCTAAAGAGGATTGTTCGCAAAAGCAGACTGAATCTTTCTGAGACTGTGTAAGGCATGTAAGAATGCTTTTTTTGTTTGCAAGATCATTCCGCCTGGATTAAGGACTGCCGTGCGACTGGGCCATACTTTGACAAATATTTCTGGCTGAATTTCCCATTTGGACAGCTGTACCAAAATGAGGATTTAATAACAGCGATTACACATGGCAGTGGCGATACAGTCGCAGATTTACGGATTTTGGATTAAACCTGAATCTCTTCATTGAGAGAGCGCCGACACATGCTGAGCAGCAAAAAACCTGGCCAAGCATTCAGGCTTGGCTTTTAAGCTTGTGGAAGAGTCATGAGGAATCCTGCCCAATGTGATCTTGTGTATTTCTCAACAGCCTTGACCTATTTGCTTCGTAAAGTCACCTATCTAAAAATAGGCCTCGGACGGGGGTGTGAGAGAGACAGCAAAGGAGAGCGGAGGCAGAATCTGATTTAAATCCACATTTTCTTTCCCCCCCAACGCTTACACAGACAAGGCAAACACACATTTTGTCCTGCTTCCCGGGCTATTTTACCTGCCTTTATCTTCTCTCCACCAAGCATATTAGGGCTGGTGTTTGCCGCACAGGGAGGGAATGTGCAATTGAGCAGATTCAGAAGCTGACTTGGAGACATATAAGTGCACTGAATGCTTTTGTTTTGTTATGTTTGGTGCATCAAAGCTCTCTCTGCAGGCTTCATGGTAGGTAATGATTCTTTGGCTGCCTTTCTTTGTGTGCAGTGTTTACCCTGCTTTTATATGGGGGGCAATGCGGTAGGATAAGCGTACCTATGAACATGACATGTATTTATTCTGTGGGTTATGATTTTGTAGATTATTTTGGAGTATTTCTATTAAACAAAGGCCCAGTGGAGGCCGCTAGACACTTTAGTTTGTTAAAGAGTTTTTACCTTTCATCCACAGTGGTGTGGTGTTTAAAAAGCATACAGTGCATCTGGAAAGTATTCACAACGCTTCACTTTTTTTCACATTTTGTTATGTTACAACCTTATTTTAAAAATAAATTAATTAATTTTTTCCACAAAATTATATGGACAATACCCCATAATGACAATGTGAAAAAACGTTTTATTTTTGCATATGTATCAAAAAAGTATATATATATATATATATATATATATATATATATATATATATATATATATATATATATATATATATATATATATATATATATATATATATATATATAAAAATCATATGTAATCACAGGTTTTGCCCAATACTTTGTTGATGCATCTTTGGCAGAAATTACAGCCTCAAGTCTTTTTGAATACGATGCCACAAGCTTGGCACATCTGTCTTTAGGCAGTTTCGACCATTACTTTTTAGAGGACCTCTCATGCACCATCAGGTTAGATAGGCAGCGTCGTTGCGCAGCTATTTTCAGATCTCTCCAGATTTTTCGGATTAAAGTCTGGGTTCTAGCTGGGTCACTTAAGGACATTTACAGAGTTGTCCTGAAGACATTTCTTTAAAATCTTGGCTGTGTGCTTAGGGTCGTGGTCCTGCTGAAAGATGAACTGTTGCCCCAGTCTGAGTTCAAGAGTGCACTAGAGTGGGTTTTCATCCAGGATGTCTCTGTACATTGCTGCATCATCTTTCCTGCTATTTTGACTAGTCAACCAGTTCCTGCTGAAAACCATCCCCACAGCATGATACTGCCACCCCCATACTTCACTGTTGGGATGGTATTGGCCTGGTGATAAGCGGTGCCTAGTTTCCTCCAAACATGAAGCCTGGCATTTCTCACTGTCTGACAGTCTTTCAGGTGCATTTAGGCAAACTTTTACGAAGGAATGGCTTCCATCTGGCCAGTCTACCATACAGGCTCGATTGGTAGATTGCTGCAGAGATGGTTGTCCTTCATTAAGGTTCTCCTCTCTCCTCAGAGGAATGCTGACAGTGTGACCATCGGGTTCTTTGACAACTCCCTGACTAAGGCTCTTCTCTCCTGATCGCTCAGTTTAGACTGCAGGCGGTTCGAAACTTCCTCTATTTACGGATGATGGAGGCCACGGGCAGCGTGGCTCAGAGGGTAGAGCAGCCGTGCCAGTAACTTGAGGGTTCCAGGTTCGATTCCAGCCTCCACCATCCTTACAGGTATGTACCTTTCCAAATCATGCCAATTAAGCTGTAGAAACATCACAAGGATGATCAGTCGAAACAGAATGCCCTTGAGCTCACTTTGGAATTTCCTGTGAATCATTATGTACTGTACATGTGAGATCTTACTATATTTGTAATACATTTGCAAAAAATTTGGAAAAAAAATATGTTTTCACATTGGCATTATGGGGTACTGTATTGTGTGTAGAATTTTAAGGACAAAAATGAATATATTCAATTTTGGAATAAGGCTGTAACATGACAACATTTGGAAAAAGTGAAGCATTGTGAACACTTTCAGGGTGCACTGTATTGTGTAATAAACAACACATTTGCATAAAGCAAACACACAGTCCATGTGTTTCATGTTGATAGTCTTAATTGGTTGATAGGTTATTGCACCTTTACAGCGGCACGTGTCCTGACAAAGACCAAAAGGCGGGCTCACATTACACCAGTTTTAAAATCACTGCATTGGCTCCCTGTGTGTTTCAGGATCAATTTTAAGGTTCTTGGGTTATAAATGTTTTTAATGGTATTGGGTCTTCTTATCTTTCAGATTTGCTTTTACCCTACGATCCTTCGCAGGCCCTGAGATCCTCAGTCACTCATCTCCTAATTATTCCAAAAGTCAGGACACAAAGCCACGAGATGGCATCTTTCCACTGTTATGGCCCCCGTTTATGGAACAGCTTGCGGGAGGACCTCTGGGTTGCGGAGAATGTTCATGTTTTTCAGAGAAGGCTTAAGACCCACCTTTCTTATTTGGCTTTTACCTAATATTTATACATTTTATTGAAGTCATTCATACATTACTTTTTATCTTCTTAGTTGTGCAATATTTAATTTAGTTTAATTCATTTATTATATAGTTACTGTACATTCTTTTTTTTTTATCCTTACATGTTTTACTTGTATTTTATCCTTTATTTTTACTGGTTCTTACTATTTTACAGGTTTTATTATTTTTACTTTCCAGCGTTCCTTAGAGGGAACCATCTTCATCAGGGGTTATCGGCCATGTTGTGGGGGCGCTTTGTGTCAGTGTCCTGGTGACCATGGTCTGATGACCTCCTGGTGCAGATGGCTCCTGTGATAGTGTTTACTCACATGTCTCTTCTGTACTCAGACATGCATTAATTTGTCCATATATGTACGTGCGTGTATATGTGTGTGTTTGTGTTTGGTAATTGTGTGCGTGCGTGTGTGTGTGTGTGTGCGATAATGGGGGATCTGGGTGATGGGGGTATATATTTTAAGTCTGTAAAGCACTTTGCGTTTAATTTCTTTTGTGTATGAAAAGCGTATTATAAATAACGTTTGATTTGATTTCAAAACTTAAAAATAACCCGTCAAAGGTACACTTATGAAATATAAAAAACTTCCATTAATCACGATAATTATGATTTACCTACGGACAATGCGATTAAATATTAGTTTATCTACTTTGTACGTTAATAACATTTTTAACAAATCTCGTTTCTTTTGTTTTTATTACAGATGCTTAAAAACTGACAGCTTATAAACAATATAATAAAAGTGTGATAATAATCGAGATCAAATAATATAAAAATATATATAAATATATATATTAAGATATATATATTAAGATATATATATTAATATATATATATATCTAAGTCCCATCTTAAAACTCATTTGTATACTCTAGCCTTTAAATAGACCCCCCTTTTAGACCAGTTGATCTGCCATTTCTTTTCTGCTCTGCCCCCCCTCTCCCTCATGGAGGGGGGGGCACAGGTTCGGTGGCCACGGATGAAGCGTTGCTGTCCAAAGTCGGGACCCGGGGTGGACCGCTCGCCTGTGCATCGGTTGGGGACGTCTCTGCGCTGCTGACCTGTCACCGCTCAGGATGGTTTTTCCTTGCCCTGATGTGGGATCTCAACCGAGGATGTCGTTGTGGCTTGTGCAGCCCTTTGAGACACTCGTGATTTAGGGCTATATAAATAAACATTGATTGATAATAATTGTTTGCCATATTACAGTACCCAGCCCTTCCTGGATGACTGAGAATCTGCAGACAGTATTTCTATGGATTTCTTTTAAAATAAAATAAAAGTTGTCATTCATTATATCATCATTCTATGACTGATGTTTGTGTCAGTGTTCATTAAATTATTATTCCTACTAATATCGTTCCAGACTATTTATATATTGTCTAAAACCTAAAGCTTGGGGTAACACCAGTGTTGGTAATACGGCGTTAGAGTATAACAGTGTTGTTGTTTTTTTCAGTAACAAGTAGTATAATTACTGTTCCCATCGTTGCAACGCCTTTGCCGTTACTGAGGAAGTCAAGAGGCGCATTACTAAAGTTTGGTCGAATGAGCACAAGGTGTCAGAGAGAAGGGGCTGTGATGATGATGCCGTTGTAAATGCGCTGATGTTGATTGGCTGGGTGGGCGGATCACGCCCTGCTCACGCTCTCTCGCAGTACGCTCTGACTGACACTTAACGCGCGATAACTGTGACGAGTCGGAGCAAGGGAAATTCAAACGTAGCGTTCTCAAACTGTAAGTACCTGCACTACATTTCGCTCATTGAAATTAAAGGCAAGAATATTTATGTAACATAAACGCTACGTCCAGGAAAAAAGTGTTTATCCACATCTGCTTGAATTGCACATCACATTAACACATGCCAACATGACACTTTTTTCAACCAGATTGATCTCATTTTAGACATTGAATTGATCATGATTAATCACATATGATTAAAATCAGCTTAAAAAAACAACAACAATATTTGTAAACAAATGCAATTGTATTATGACAATGTCATCCAGGAATGTTTTAAAACGTTTCACTTGAATCCATGTCATTTATTTACCCAAAACTTACTAACAGTTTTATCTACTGCTTGGCACTCAGCATCAAGGGTTGGAATTGGGGGTTAAATCACCAAAAATTATTCCTGGGCGCGGCCACCGCTGCTGCCCACTGCTCCCCTCACCTCCCAGGGGGTGATCAAGGGTGATGGGTCAAATGCAGAGAATAATTTCGCCACACCTAGTGTGTGTGTGACAATCATTGGTACTTTAACTTTTTAAAGTTCTCTCAGGCTGTATTTTGCCATACAGGTACAGATAATGGGGACGTCGTGGCGAAGTTGGTAGAGTGGCCGTGCCAGCAATCGGAGGGTTGCTGGTTACTGGGGTTCAATCCCCACCTTCTACCATCCTAGTCACGTCCGTTGTATCCTTGGGCAAGACACTTCACCCTTGCTCCTGATGGGTGCTGGTTAGCGCCTTGCATGGCAGCTCCCGCCATCAGTGTGTGAATGTGTGTGTGAATGGGTGAATGTGGAAATAGTGTCAAAGCGCCTTGAGTACCTTGAAGGTAGAAAAGCGCTATACAAGTATAACCCATTTATCATTATTTATTATCATTTATAATTGCACTACTTAAAGGCCAAATAATCCTGTGTGTCTTTTTCATCCAAGTTTACATTTTTGGTACCGTATTGGGTTTTGTACTTTCAACATCTAATGTTGTTGCTTTACAGAATATTAACTTTAAAAAATTTTTTATATGCATATCATATGGCACACTGCAATCTATTGAGATAAATGCTAAATGATCTAAAATACTGTATGTAGTGTTTTATTCTTCAATCAGTTAATACAAACTTAATTGACACTAACAATGATATTGAACATAATAACATTAAAAAAACAAAATAAAAAATAACGTCACAGCTAATTTGCTGAGTAACTAATTACTCTTACAATGAAGTAATTGCTTTTTGTGAGAAGTAATTTGTAACTGTAACTAATTACTTTTATAGGTTAGGATAACCAACACTGGGTAACACACATCCTAAAAGCAGTCCTACAGTATCTTGTTTTGACTGGGTTCTGAATGAAAGACACATGATGGATGAATGTTAAATCTCTTGTTACTTTATAAGATTTCTGTGTGACAGACTACAGATTGATATACCAGAGTATGTCCCTCCTATTACAGTTCCTTGATTTACATATTTACAAAGACAAATTAATAGTCAAATTGTCCTTTAATTAAGATTTGTAACCACGCTAGTACATCTGCTGCCGGGGTTATTCCTTTGCAGGCATAATACATGTTAACCCAATCAAATCCTCTAATTTGCCAGCTGCAGGCTTTTCCTCAATGCCAGCGAGATGGCAGATTAGCCCAAGAACTTGAATGAACCTGAATGAGTCACGACGTTTGCTGCAAGGAGGATAGCTGAAGCATGAGGCCGCGCTCTGTCTCCTCAACCTTTGCAAAGCTGTTTTGAGACCAGACTCCCACTTGCTAACCAGAATCTACCTGAGTGACACTGAGAGCTGTCTGGCTCTCTTGTAAGCATCAATAATAAATGTGCCCCGCAGTTAAACACCCTGTTACACTGTACACAAGACTCATGGTTCACCATGCTACACCATTACATGCTCCAGGCTCACCATTAACTCTTTGGGACCAGACACTGATAGTGCACCCCTCAGCAAGTTGTAGTCAATAAGTTCTTTCTTTTCCTCTATCATCTTGTTGTGGGGCAGAGGGTTTGTACATGCACATGCATCCTCCGCTGTACCCATTTCTTTTTTGTTGTTGTTGTTGTCCTGTCCAGCTTCTCAGGCCAATCATATTGTTGATGTAGATGCCCATATCGGCTGTACAAATTTACTTTACAAAAGAGAAGTGTGGGATACTTCTCTTGTTGCCTTATTTGTATTTGACTTTATTACATGTATTTATATTATCATTTGGTGCTGCCGGGTCAGAGCAGGAGGGGATAGAAAGAGAAAAAAAGGAAGACAGAGGGGGAAATTGTGGGGACAAGAGGGGGATAAGAGAGAGAGACAAAAACAACAACAGCAAACACAACAATAACAACAACAACAATAGAGCAACATCAGCAAATACGATATGTACAAATATGATGGTAAAAGTGATAGCAAGGAAGCAGTTAGTAAAATAAATAATAATACAGAAATGACAATGAGCATTATTACACTACAAATGAAGCAATACAAATACCAATAAAAGTAGCGCTATTGATAATGAACAATACCAATAATTTACCTCTATTATCAACAATACAGTTGTTAAAATGCAACAATACATATACGTAATGATAACTAGAGATACAAAAAGAAAGCAGAAAAATGGAGGGGAAGAAAGAGAAGCCAGCTATCTTAACCTTGTAGATTGTTATAGTAAGGCTGAAACGACGCGTCGACGTAGTCGACGTCATCGGTTACGTAAATACGTCGACGCCGTTTTTGTGCGTCGATGCGTCGCATATTTACGTCACACTACCGTCATGGCGGAGCGCAAAGCAGACTGTGCGAGCGAGGGGGAAAAAATCACGCCAAAAGTGGTCAAAAGTGTGGGAGTATTTCAATACACGGCCTAATAATGTTGTTGTATGCACACTGTGTCGAGCGGAAATGCCCTATCATAGCAGCACAACGGCTATGAACGAACATTTGAAAAGAAAACCATCAACCATCAACTAGTCAATTGTCCGCGTGAGCATACGTTGTCATCATTACACAAAAACATGAATGTGTCATTTGTATCTGCTAGGGGTGTAACGGTACGTGTTTTGTATTGAACCGTTTCGGTACGGGGCTTTCGGTTCGGTACGGGGGTGTACCGAACGAGTTTCTAAGCTAAAGCTAACTTTAGCTGCTAAAGTGTTAACAAGCTGCTTCGCTACTTCTGCGGCTGCCTCTGTCTCAGCACGCAGCATTGTCCCACCCATACAACCATCTGATTGGTACACACAAAGCATTATCAGCCAATCAGCAGTGCGTATTCAGAGCGCATGTAGTCAGCGCTTCAGCGTCGAGCAGATAGGTGTTTAGCAGGTGAGCATCGGGCAGCGGACTCTCCCCAAATGATAATAAACACCTCCCAGTCAACTACTAGTAACATCACTATGAGCCCGTTGACCTTCTAGGAATATAAACTGGAGCTCAGCTCACTCGCAGTCGTGGCTTGAGGTGAAGGCTACCGGTAATTAGCTCTCAGTTCCAGCCACATCGACCCCTTCTGAGCGCCTATTTTCAGCTGCTGGGAATATTGTAAACAAGAAAAGAAGCAGAGCATGTAGACATGCTAACCTTTCTTCATTACAACTGTTAGTCACTCACTGGAATGAGTAGAATTGGTTATTGTGTACTGTGTTGGACTGGATGTTTATTTTGCACATTTTAAAAGCAATACTTAATGTTTACAGTGCTCCAGAATATTTAGATTGGCACTTTTTTGTATTGGATGTTTATCTTTATTTTTGCACATTTTAGCAAATAAGCAAAACTTTCACTTTTGTTGAAATGTTTACACTGTTGTTACAGAATATTTCGTTTTGCACTTTTTTGTATTGGATGTTTATCTTTATTTTTGCACATTTTAAAGCAAAATAAGCAATACTTTTACTTTTGAAATGCTTATACTATTGCAGAATATTACCATTTGCACTGGATGTTTACTTTTATATTTGCACATTAAAAAGCAAATAAGCTACTTTTAATTTTGTTAAATGTTAAAAGTTTTAAATGTTTACATTGTTACAGAATATTTTGTCATGTTGTTGTCAATGTTGACTGAGTGGCCATACTTCTTTTTTTTGTAAATAAAAGCCATGCCTTTTGAAAAAACAGGCCTACATTTATTTTTTCATCTTTGTTTTAAATAAAAAAAAAAATCGGTAAAAGGAAAAATAATCTATAGATGAATCGAAAAAAATAATCTATAGATTAACCGATTAATCGAAAAAAACAATCTATAGATTAATCGATAGAAAAATAATCGTTAGCTGCAGCCTTATGTTATAGTAACAATAGGTTAAGCTTTGTCAGTGTGCCATGTGTTACCCAGTTTACCCTAGGGTCCATCCATCCATTTTCTACCGCTTGTCTCTTTTGGGGTTGCGGGGGGTGCTGGAGCCTATCTCAGTTGCATTCAGGCGGTAGGCGGGGTACACCCTGGACAAGTCGCCACCTTATCGCAGGGCTTACCCTCGGGTAATAACGGTACTTTATGTTTGATGAAATGTGATTATATGCATGAGTGTATGTATGTATATGTACAGTATGTGTATATGTATGTTTGTACAGTGGATGTATATGTACAGGCATCATATATGTATGTTTGTACAGTGGATGTATATGTACAGTATGTGTATATGTATGTTTATAAAGTGAATGGATATGTACAGTATGTGTATATGTATGTTTGTACAGTGAATGGATATGTACATGTATGTGTATGTTTGTACAGTGAATGTGCGTGTGTATGTACGAACTTTTGAGTATGTAGGTATGTACTGTATTTGTGTATGTATGTGGGAGCGTAGGTACCTTTGTATGTATGTATGTATGTATGAATAACGGTGTGTATGTGAGTATATGTGTATTTGTATGTACAATATATTTCACTCCCAGTGTGTGTGGGAGCCAGAGTACGGCCCCAGACACCCAGAGAGCCCAACCCACAAACAGCAGGTGTGGCGCCCAGGGAACAAGGGACCACTGGCCCCACGCAGCCAGGCCAGCCAGCAACAGGAACCCCAGAGCCCGGCCTACCGTGCCGCCCGGGAGAGCCAGCAGCAGGCCGCAGACAGACGCACCCGGCAGAGGACAAGGCACGGGAGAAGCAGGGGACAGCCAGCCCTCAAGCCAGCGAGAGACCACACCCCACACGGGCAGAAAGGCGGGACGCCCCGCCCGAGGTGCCCAGAGACTTCCCGCAACCGGACGGGAAGACCTCCCCCGCTCCACCAGCAACCGGGCCCCCATGAACCCACCGCCTGCCCCAGGCCACCCCACCCAAGTCGGCCGCCGCAGGACCGCCCAGCACGGGGCCACAGGAACCACCCACCCCACCCGCAGGGACCCCAACGATGGAGATGGAACAACCAGCAACGGCAATGTCGAATCCCCCCCCTGGGAGGGGGAAAATAACAAATAAAAATAATAATAATAATAATAAAATGTACACGGCACAAACGGAGACTTGTGATGACGTCACGGTTGTACGCTGTCATTTCCAAGCTCAACAACACTGCTTTGCTGCCTGTAAACACACTATAAGATGACTTTACAGTATGTCTGAACGTAAACATGCTGCTCTTTTCACTCAACATTAATAAAAAAGACACATCAAAATGGGCTTTGCGACACTCCCGCCGGCGCAAATGACAGTCAGCTGTTTTGGATATGATCGCTGTGGAACGTCCACCTGATGGTACAACTTTGACAAGCAAGACTTTTTGCTCTGTGTCAGAAGAAAGGTGCAACATGATCTTATGTTTTTAGTCCTTGTTTAACGACAAATCATGAACTTAACTTACATGTCTTGCTTTCATTTTTGTAGATGGAGCCGGGTGCGACCGTGCTCGCGCGTAAACAGCAACCAAGCAATTAAAAAAACAAAAACATAATGTAGCCTCTTCCTTGTAGTGTGTACTGATGTTAAAGACAATATACACTTCATTACACATGTACCGTAACACTATATCCATGATTAAATGCTTTATAATTCCATGAGAGTTTTGCAGCGGTACATGTGTGTCCGTGTGCTTTTATATAGATACTTAAACATGCAAAATGGTTTCCTTGGCTCGTTAGTGCGTGCTGATTTTAGAAATAATGTACACTTCACTGCACATGTAATACATCACCATGTTGCTAAACATGTTATAATTCTATGACTATTGGGTTTCAGCAGCACAGGCGTGCATTTGCTCTTTAATAATGTTCCCAGGGCTCTGTGTATGTGCAGGCTGGTTTTAAAGATAATGTACGTGTCATTATGATAGTATATATCTGTATCATGAATCAATTTAAGTGGACCCCGACTTAAACAAGTTGAAAAACTTATTCGGGTGTTACCATTTAGTGGTCAATTGTACGGAATATGTACTTCACTGTGCAACCTACTAATAAAAGTCTCAATCAATCAATCAAATTGTTCGTCTAGTACAGACCTGGGCATTCTGCGGCCCGCGGGCCACATCCGGCCCTTTGTGCGTCCCTGTCCAGCCCGCGTGAGGCCAATCTATGTCGAGTGTGCAATACAACGGTGCTGCTTTTGTTTTGAAATGCGTTATTTGTATTACTTCCGTGTGGACGTATGCGCGTGAGTGAATGTGAACAGCGGCAATCACAAATTACAAAATAAAGTTTAAAAAACATCTATGTCGTGCGCGCAATACAACTGTGCTGCTTTTATTTTGAAAAGTGTTATTTATGGGCGTATGTCCGTGTGTAACCTGTGAGTGAAGGTGCACAGCGACAAATGATGCACGGTTTACCCCCGAGACGCTAAAAAGAGAAAAGTTGATGACGAATGCCGTGTTTTCAACAAGACATGGACTGCCAAGTATTTCTTTCCAGAAATTAAAGGTAAAGCCGTGTGCTTAATTTGTGGTACACAGCTTGCTGTGTCTAAAGAATATAATTTGAATCGCCACTACATGACGAAGCACGAGGAAAAATACGATGAAGAGCGTGCAAGGGAGGCTGATGCGTTGATGGTGAAACTGCAAACCCAACACGGACTTTTTGCCATATTTCACACCCCCATAGATGCAGCCGTCAGGACAAGTTTCGTCATTTCTCACAAAATCGCCAGAAAAAGTAAGGCGTTTTCTGACAGAGAGTTTATTAAAGAGTGCTTATTGGACTCTGTTGCGCTGATATGCCCGGAAACTTGGAGCTTCAGCTGAAGAACAGAATGGCCGACTTTGACTGTTTTTTGCTGGCTTTGGATGAGAGCTGTGATGTACGTGACACCGCCCAGCTGATCATCTTCTTACGTGGGATAACTGCTGACTTTGAAATCACGGAGTAGCTGGCAGCCATGCAGTCAATTAAAAGGGACAACCACAGGTAATGACTTGTTCACATAGGTAAATGCGTGTTTGGACATGCTAGGACTGAAATGGGAGAAGCTGGAAGGTGTGACAACAGATGGTTGTCCAAATCTGACGGGGAAAAATGTTGGACTTTTAAAGAGGATGCAGGATAAACTTTAAATTAACCCTGTGCAGAAATTGACATTTTTGCAATACATCAGGAAGTGTAGTGTAAGACAGTGTTAAAAATAAAACCATCAAAAGCAATCTGCTTTTGTATAAAGTTAAGTTAGGTTAAATGAAAGTATTATAATTATTAATTATTATTATTTATCTTACGGTATATCAAAAATAATATTGAGCAAAATTTATTTGAAATATTGTCGATGTGGCCCTCCAGCAGTGCTCGGGTTGCTCATGCGGCCCCCGGTAAAAATTAATTGCTCACCCCTGGTCTAGTATATCAAAATAAACATAATAGGAGGTGTAATGCTGCACCAAGTCAGATATTGCTGCTTTTTTCAGGCTTCTGATTGGACAAAATGTGCAGTTTGTGTGTAGACAGACAGTTTTGAAACTACACTTGTGTGGATGGAGATTGTTTTAACCCCAAATATGTGTTTTTGAAACTCCCCGCGTTCGTGTGGGCATGGCCTTAGACTCCATATATAAGCGCTAAAAACTACAACATGGAAGATGACCCAGTCGCAGTGGAGCCACCCCCATTACATGTTACATAGACCACAAGGAAGTGTTTTAAATGTAAAAAAATCATAAGATGGACCCTTTAAACCACAGCCTTGAGTAGGACGTAATTTAAATATCTAATTGACATATTTACACCAAAATCATGTGTTTTTGTCTGATTATAATTGTGGTACAAAATTCAATCATTTAAAGCAGTGGTCCCCAACCACTACCGGTCCGTGGATCGATTGGTAACGGGCCGCACAAGAAATAAAATAAAAAATAAAAAAATAAAACTTTTTGTTTTTGTTTTTGTTATTATATCAACATAAAAACACAAGATACACTTAAAATTAGTGCACCAACCCAAAAAAAACCTCCCTCCCCCATTTACACTCATTCGCACAAAATGGTTGTTTCTTTGTTATTAATATTTCTGGTTCCTACATTATATATCAATATAGATCAATACAGTCTGTAGGGATACAGTCCGTAAGCACACATGATTGTATTTTTTTATGCCAAAAAAAACCAAAAAAAAAACCACCCCCCCGGTTCCGTGGGACAAATTTTCAAGCGTTGACCGGTTGGGTTGAAGGTTGGGGACCACTGATTTAAAGAACTTGACCATTTGAAGTATGTACTTGTTACTGGAGCAATACCTACATTTTTAGCATTGCCCAAAACAGAAGGATAAGTGCTTAGTACATTTTAACAGAAGTGTATATAGAACCATGTTACAACAGAAAGCTATTAACTTTAAATGAGAAAGTAGTTTTGACAAAATAAAACAAGCGGAAATGATGCAATATGTTACTGTATATGTCAGCAGCCAATTTTGGACCTGTTGTAACCTGTTTTGAAATTGTTCTATTGTCATTTACATACCAAATAATACAGTATTTTCTGGACTATAAACCACGCTGGTATGTAAGCCGCACCCACTAAATTTTAGAAGAAAAACTTTTTTTTCATATATTAGCCGCCGATATAGACATTGTGAAATTAAATATTTACATAGAAAGATTATTTACATACCTTAATTGTTTCCAAATGGTGCCTTTAACATGGTACTGAATGGCAGAAAAGTAATTGATGTTTTTATTAATTCTTTATGAGATTAATAGGATTTTCTCCTTTTTAATAAGGTTCAAGATGTTTATCGGAATTCTTCTTCCTTGTACTTTGTAAACACTTTGAGTTTCAACAGTTTCTTAAAGTGGCTCATTTTAGTACATTGTTTGATTTCTTTGCTTAATCCATTCCATAATTTAGCCGTTAGCGAAGTTAAAGCCATAAATTAGCCGCATTTTCATATAAACCGCACGGTTTCAAAGCTTGGGAAAAAAGTAGCGGCTTATAGTTCGGAAAATACAGTATATTGTGATATACAGTATATAGTTATCACAAGAAACTGCAATATATAGCACAATATAGATTTTAGGCCATACCGCCCATCCCTACTACTGATACATATGTACCACTGCTACTATTTTAAGGGCGCAGGCGCCAACTAGTGGTCTCTAAAGAGCAGGGATCCTTGCTTTGGAAATAAATTGTGGGCCGGGCCAAACTGAGGCACAAAAAACATTGTAAAATTGAATATGGATTTGGATTAGAAACGAGACAACTTGGCAAAAAAATGGACAGTCAGTATTCAATTAGTGTGTTTGAATATAATATTTTATCCTCACAAGTTTGACACGTAGATTACTATGAGGTTCTGAAGCACAACTCTACTCGTTTTATGTTTTCCACTTTCAGAGGTTTGACAGTACCAGTCAGGTCTGTGGGCTTAAAAAGGTTGGAGAACAGTGCTCAGGAGCATTCAAGGACAAAGCCACTTCCTGCCGCCGCTGTTTTACCGCCACCGACATCAAGACCCTTTTTAATGTTCCTGAAAAGCTTACAGGTCCAGCTCGGTGAAAAACAGGCCGCAGGCACTTATTGATCACTTTAAAGCCTTGCGGTTCAAAACAAAACTCTCTCTCTCTCCGCCACACAAATAACTCTTAGGCAAGAAGGTAGCAGGTATTGGCAGAGAAGTTAGTGATTACCCTGCAGCTTTCGCTTGAAAATGTGTTGAGTATCTACCAGACCACGAAAAGTACGAGCTATAATCCCATTCATCAGACTAATTGGCTCGTAATTGCTGCTCATCAAAGTCCCCACAGATGCCATCAGTCAAGCTTCAACGCCATTAACAGTGCTTGACTTAGCATGGAGAGATGACAGGTGTTACGAGTCCAGTTGTTTGTTTCGTGGAGTGTTTTTTTAACGACGACGCTCGGAAGAAAAAAAATCTAAGAAAAACATATCAAAATGGTCTATAAACAGATACCATATTTACCCGAATGTACAGTCATATGACCCCATGGTTTAACTCTTGTACTCCTGAATCGAGGAGCACACAATACATTACAAATTGTTGGTTATGTTTGGGTCGATAAAGACTGGAGTTAAATTACCTGGGGTAGGAAATAATATTGATTTGGCAATATATTGTCAGACTTTATCTAACTGTAAAATATACAATTTTAATGTCTTAAAGCCCCACTAAAGAAATTTCAGCTTCGGTTGATTTTGGCGGCGCCAGTGGACCAAAGCTGTAGTGTTTTGCCTGAAGGAAGACCACATTTCCCATGAGGACCAGCGCATAGGGTTAGTTAGTCAGTTTGACTGATCTTTCCACAGTAGGAACCTACATATTTTACTCAAATTTCACATTTGCGGTTTGCAGTCATCACATTGTTTTTTCTTTTTACAGTACTTTTGAGTTTGTTGTGTGGCTAGATGTGTCAGTGTGGAGCTGCGAATTAACAAGGTGGTGGCTATTTATTGCTACCACGCAAATTTCCGATAGCTAACATTAGCATTATCATTTTGATTTGAGCATCAAAAATTACTAACTAGTACAGCAGTAACAGAGCCAAGGCAGCATTGGTCCTCCTTGTCTTTGAGCTTGTTATGATCCGCTGCCTGGATCAGGTTCTGTTTGGTTTTTGGACTCCGACAGTTCGTGTTTTTGTGCACCCTTGAGTTTGTTTTCAGTTGCCATGGGTGCTTATTGTTTACACCTGTCTCTCTGATTGGTGTTCGGGACGCTCACCTGTTCCCCATGCACTAATCAGAAGCACTATTTATTCCTGCCTTTGCCGGTCAGTCGGTCTGGCTTCCTAATTTGCCTTATGCAACAGCTGACGACAGTATTGATTACTGCTTTGTATACTAGCCTCCACGCTAGGTTATTTTGTTCGCTAGCTCCCACGCTAGCCCCCCTTAGCTTTTGCCTTCCATGCTATGAGCATGTTTTTGTTTGTTCCCGTCTGATTTATTTCTAAAATAACTCATTTCCTACCTGCACGCTGTGTCCGAAGTCTGTCTGCGTCCTGGGAGAACGAACTTCGTATCATCATGCGACCCGGTCGTCACAGAGCTCACGTCATCGAGTGAAAGCCGACTGTCTTTTTATCCAGGTAGCGTACCTTTTTCTTTTTTTTGTCTCCTCAGACAACACTTTTCATTTCTTTGGTTGTTTTGCAGCTTCTGCTATGGTAACAGTAATGGCGTTCACAAAGACGTCAGTCTTTGTAACGAATGGGGAAATGGGGGATGATGTAAAGCAGTCTGCACATTTGTAGTTTTGTGTGTGGCAGGATTGCTTGCTAACAGCTAACACGCTAATCCCTAGAGCATGGGTGTCAAACTCATTTTAGCTCAGGGGGCGCATGGAGGAAAATCTATTCCCACGTGGGCCGGTTGTGTAAAATCAGGGCATAATAACTTAAAAATACAACTACGACAACTTGAGATTGTTTTCTTTGTTTTACTTTGGCCCAAAATAGAACAAGGACATTCTGAAAATGTACATATCACAAATAATCCTCTTGACAAAACACTTCAAGTTAATAAAAAATTCTGAGGGAAAAAATTGTTGCGGTTTCAAAAACACCATTAAGAACACAATGAAATTAGACTTAATCTCAGTGTTTCTACAAACTAACTACACTTTAAGTCACAGCCCATCTAAACAAAATGGAGCATCAATAAAAACGCTTCTATGTATCAACTACCTCATTTGTCATTTCCATTGTTGACTTTCTTTAAATTTGCACAGAAGAAAATCATTTTCACAGAACTATATCAATACTTGCTCAAACTACCGTATTTTCCGCACTATAAAGTGCACCGGATTATAAGGCGCACCTTTAATGAATGGCATATTTCAAAACTTTGTTCATATATAAAGTGCACCGGATTATAAGGCGCACCTATGCATCCATTAGACGGAGCTGCGCTAAAGGGAATGTCAACAAAACAGTCAGATAGGTCAGTCAAACTTTATTAATAGATTACAAACCAGCGTTCTGACAACTCTGTTCACTCCCAAAATGAATAAACAGCTGATTTACTTGTGTTACGGTAAATCAAACGTTAGTGCAATCACAATATAGTAACACTGGAAATAGTGCAGAGCAATAACAATATCAATTAAAGCTGCAAGCAGCATTGGTCGGGTCCGCCTTCTGGCAGGTGCTAGTCCTAGGTGTCCAATACTTTAGTCCAGTGGTAGTCCTGAGTGAGACCTACATAGAGGTTTTTGTTTCGTGTCTCTACGATATTGGTACTGGGAGTTAGAGGAAGTTGTGTCTGAGTTCACATTGTCATTATAGGCTATTGTGTGTATTGAGGCCAAAGAAGGTCTAATCGCAGTTTCGTTGTCATTTTTGGCACCGTAGCAGCATCAGTGCTGCGGGTCTTTGAAGGCTCGTAAAATCAAAACGGTAGCACTAAATAAAAATCCGTACGCATCTTTTAATCAGAAGGGTTCAATCTCTCTCCTGTAGCAGTTTGAAGCCGAAACGACAAACGGGCTCAGAGGAGATAATGTTTGATGTTTGGTGACCGTTTGGTACAAAAATGTTGTTTTGAAATGGAGATAACAAACTTCCTGTTGATTTTTGCTGAAGGGTGTCAATGTATGAAATGTAGGTCTAAATAAGACCTACGTAGAGGTATTTTTTTCATGTCTCTACGACGTTCCTACCGGAAGTTACAAGCAGTTTTGTCCGATTTTTCCTCTGAGGAGCAGTTTTTTCTCTTTTTTTTCCAAAAATTATGTAGAGCACAATTTTGAGTTTTGGGATTTGGTTTTTTTTTTAGATCACAGTTTCCACCAGTCCCGATGTGTGTGCGAATTTTGGTGAGTTTTGAAGTATTTTAAGGGGGTCAAATTAGAGGTCAAAAATCAAAAATGAGTGTTTTTAGTCATTTTTTGTCTTGAAGGGGAAATTGCCAACTTCCTGTTGGTTTTCGCCCGAAGAAGTGAAATTATGAATTGTAGGTCTAACTGAGACCTACATACAGGTTTTGGTTTCATGTCTCTACGACCTTCCTAGTGGGAGTTATAGGCAGTTTTCTACCTAGGGGGCGCTAGAGAGCAAGTGTATTTTTTTGGGTTTGGTTTTTTGACTAAAGTCTGCTGGCACACTTTTTGGATGTGTGTAAAAAATTTGGTGAGTTTTGAAGTATGTTAAGGGGGGCGAAGTAGTGCGCAAAGCTGCGGAAGAATAATAATAATAATAAAACCTTACAATTTCAATAGGGTCCTTTCGTCCCATTGCAAAAGGACTCCCTTTGGGATTCCTTTTGAAAAGGTCCTGTGCGGACCCTAATAACTCAACGTTGCTCAAACGTTAATGTCACACAACACAACACACAAAATAAACATGTAAAGCTCACTTTATGAAGTTATTCCTAATCCACGAATCCCTCGAATTCTTCTTCTTCAGTGTCCCAATTAAACAGTTGGGTTAATACGGCATCCAACATGCCCGGCTCCGTCTCGTCGAAGTCGTCATTAATCGAGTCAGTGTCGCTGCTGTTGTCTAGCAGTTCAGTGACAATTCCTGCCTTCCCTGAAAGCTCTGACCACAGTTGAGACTGATATATCAGCCCAGGCATTTACGATCCACTGGCAAATAGGGGCGTACGTTGTCCGGTGCTGTCTCCCTGTCTTGGTGAACTTGTGTTCGCCTTTTGTCATCCGTGTTCTATTGCGTGACTGATTGCTTTGAGTTTAAACTCTGCGTCGTAAGCGTGTCTCTTAATAGGAGCCATTTTGGGGTCTTTACATAAACACACAAATGGAAATGAAACGTCATATATCACAGCATGCACCGCACGCTTATTCTTCTACGGGGGCGGCTGCTTACCATAGAAGAAGAACTTCTTCTTCTACGGGGGAAAATGAAGTCGGCGGCTGCTTACCATAGAAGGAGAACTTCTTCTTCTACGGGGGAAAATGAAGTTGGCGGCTGCTTACCGTAGAAGAAGAAGCGCTTCTTCTTCTACTGTTTACAGTAGTTGCGAGACCTAAACTTTATGAAAATGAAGTTTAGGTTTGTAGTGGCTCAATATTGGTCCATATATAAGGCGCACTGGATTATAAGGCGCACTGTCAGCTTTTGACAAAATTGGAGGGTTTTAGGTGCGCCTTATAGTGTGGAAAATACGGTATTTGCTTGCCCAACAGGATTGCTATTGTGACATCCAATGGACACTTTTAGAACAGCATTGCAAAAAATGCAGCTCAATTTTACACTTAGCAAACTCATCTCGTGGGCCGAATTGAACCTGTTTGCGTGCTTGATCCGGCCCTCGGGCCGCATGTTTGACATCCCTGCCCTATTGTAACAAAGGCCAGCTAATTGGTAAACATCACTCCCCTGTGCTGGACATCACTTCGACAGCTCTGGCATTTGGCTTGATGCGCAGCGCTTAGCTCTCATTCAGAAGACTCAGGTTCGAGTCTCAGGCACAACAGAAACAGAGGCTTGCCCAGGCAGCTTACACGGTAGCTAGCAGTATATCGCAATATACCGTTGTATTACAATACTGTATTGTACCATGAACCATTCATGATATGTATTGTGAAGTCACTGCCAACACCCAGCCATAACAGTTACTTACAGTACATAGTTATGTTATTGTTTAGTTTAGCTTTAACATGTCAAGATGTCCTGTGCTGCGGTGTAGCAGCTGGTTGTAAAAATGTACAATCTTGAAATGGAGTTGGAACTCGCCAGCAACGCGGAAAATGGCCGAGTTGTAACATAGTTGGATAGTCCCAAGCTAGGAAGGACCTAAAAATGCTACTGTGTGTCTTGATATGCTGGCTGATATTATTAAAAATAAATTGAATAAAATTACAACCTCATTGCGTCCATGTACTGGCCAGTCTTAGCGTCGATAAATAAATCAGAAGAAAGAGATTGATGCGTCTAATATAATTTTGCAAATCTTATAAACCCATCCGGTGATGGATAACCTTTTAACAAATTCATATTGACATTTTTAGGCCTTTTTAAATATTCTACAGACCTTTAGCTGCTTTCAATTTATCAGTCACTGATCAGTGACAAGCCTTTTTGATGTAACATATCACCTAAGAAAAAGTGAATTTCAACTGTATAGTTTCTCCTCCATTGTGCCTATTCAGGAAACAGGAAGCAGTGGGTGATTCACAGTCAAACTATTATTGTGGTTCTGAAAGTCATGCATTGGTTTGTAGAATCAGACAGACACGTCGCACCCCCGCACGTCCCAAAATTAGATCAACAGCGCTGAGGATTCGAATCTGAAAATCCATGAAAGTGCTCTTCAGGTGTGTGAGAGCAGGTGCACCCCGTGTGACAAAGTGCTTTAACGAGAGCTGACATGTGGACTCGGTTGTGGCGGCAGATGAGCACTTCTTCGGGCACTAAAAGGACACTTCCTCTTTTAAGGATCTTTGGCTTCAAAGATGCCGCTATCAAATTAATTCATAATTCAGAACATTTAACTATATTTATTGCTATGTCAATACGAAAGGTTTGAAAAAACTGAAGCAGGGACTGTAATGCATGATCAATACAGTGCCACACATAGTCCAAAACAACAGCTGTAATAATAACAACAAAAATAGCAACGCATGCAGTACAGTTCCAAAATTTAAATAATAAACATTTCGCTACCTTGAAAGGTGAATTATTGTCCCTGTACTTAATGTCGTGGTTGACAAGTGTATAATGAGATAATTGTATGAATAAAGGCTTATGGTTATGTTCTTTCTCCTTTCTTAGTAAAAATAATTGTTGCATGGAAAATAGATAAGGTGGTTGAATAATAAATAGTAAAACAATAATTAGTAAATAAATATTACATAATACAAACACACTAGAAATTAATTTACCCTTGCACTGGAATTAAACTACTGATTTAATTAAAACATTTATTTGAGAATCCGGATATGTTTGATTTTTCCATCCTCCCAAAAGAGATTCTCTGGCTGTATAGTCATGGTTGTGCATCTTATGCATCAGTAAAGCAACTGTAGTGTACTGTAGTGTTGTGTACATCGTCTCCTTAAAGATAAGATGAAACTTTAATCATCCCCAAGGGCCAGCGGAGCCACTGAGGCTGCGAGAGCAGGCAGGATATTATAGATGATAAAACAAATAAAGAGAAGTGATGTGTTACGCAATGGATCGCTATGGTGACAAATGGCTCTGGTGGCCACTAACTGAACATGGCATGATGCACTTTAGGATAAAAGAGAGCGCCGACTTCACGTGTGAGTTGGCCTGTGTTTAATTTATCGCAGCCTGTGGGTTTTCTTATGAAACGCCTTGAAACTTCAAACAGGCTTCAGCCATTTCCCCCTGACATTATGCCTGAGCGTCGCCTGGGATGTGGTGTTGATTTGTGTTGATCGGCACAAATATCGCTTACACGCCGGCTGACATATCGAACACTGCCCGTGCACGATCACACGTTGACAGCTGCCGCGCATCAATTGGTCATTCCACTGATGGAATATTTCATTAGCGGCTTGGACAAACACACTCAGCGCTCTGACAGCATGTCTGCATGAGCGGGCGTAGACGAGGCGGCTACTTGAAGAAATAGAGCGCGGCGCATACAAAGATATCAATCTCTCCGGCTAAATAATTGTTTGAGTATTCCACGGGTAGGACGGTGCAAATCAGGCCAAGCTGCAGGGGAGCTTTTTTATCTAAAGTTTTCAACAAAAGCACATTATTGTCCTACTTAGAGCAGAAGTGATGGACAACTAAAAGGCAGGAAGCACATAAACAAATGCTGTGTCCACATGGGGCAGAGAGACGGTTGACGGACGGAGGATGAAAGTCTTTGTGAATGTGCTCCCTCGTTCCCGTCGGCAGCTTTAGCATCCAAGATGAGACAATTACTCATACAGCCTCAGTAATTAACATCAAGAACAGGGAGGCCTAATGCTGCTAAGATGATACAACTGTGACAGACATACCATCTCCAAGGACACAAACCCAAGGGGAACTTCTTCTTTCTACAATGGCCTTGTGGATTGTTGCCGTCTTTATGAGGAAGGGCTCCTAGCTACATGGAAAGCTACGTCATTGCAAAGTCCACTAAACAACAAAAATGCTAATCAAAGATCTTCAAAGGCGTGCGCTGCCATTTCTAAGAATCTACTGCAAAACATTGCTCTGAAAAAACGATTGTAGAGACATTGTAAAGTCCACTGAACAACACTGGGACTTACTGCAGAAGAGCTAGTCAAAGATTGCAGGAAATTGCAGGAGCACTATGTTGTTTTCAAGAATCTACTGCCAAAACACTCGTCAATTTGCGCTTTGCTATTTTAATTAATCTACTGTACAAATGCTAGTCAAAGATCCCCAGTGGAGCGTTCTGCCGTTGTTAGGATCCCTACAGGAACGCTATGTTGTTTTTAAGAATCTACTGCAAAAACACTAGTCAAAGATACTCACGGAAGCGCTTTGCTGTTTTATAAATCTACTGCAAAAATCGTAGTCAAAGATCCCCACAGAAAAGCTTTGCTGTTTTAATGAATCTACTGAAAAAATGCTAGTCAAAAATCCTCACAGGAGCGCTGTGCTGTTTTCATAAATCCACTATAAAAATACTGGTCAATGATCGTCACAAAAGCGAATTTGCTGTTTGTATGAATCTACTACAAAAATGCCAGTCAAAGATAGTCACAGGAGCGCTCTGCCATTTCTGAGAATCTACTGCAAAAATGCTAGTCAAAGATCCTCACAGACACGCTATACCGCTTTCAAGAATGTACTGCAATTACAGAAAATCAGCCAAAGATCATGACAGGAGCGCTCTGCCGTTTTTTTTCTAGGAATCTACTGCAAACATTCTTAAAGATCCTCAATGGAGCCCTCTGAGGTTTTTAAGATTACTGCAAAAATGCTTGTGAAAAATATTTAAAAGGTATGATCTGCAGTTTGTTTTTGTTTTTTTAATGTAAAAACATTGGTCAAAGATCCTAACAGGAGCGCTATATTGTCTAAGAATCTACTGAAAAACGTTGGGTCAAAGATCTTAACGTGGGAGCACAATGCTGTTTTGAAGAATCTACAGCAAAAATGCTTGTCAAATATCCTTTTTTTAGAATTTACTTTAGCCAAAGATCCTTACAGGTACGCTGTGTCATTTAAAAAAAAAAATTCACGTCAAAAATGCTCGCCAAAGATCCTTTGCCATTTTTAAGAATCTACTTTGAAAATGCTTGTCAAAGATCCTCACAGGTGCGCTCTACTATACACTTTTAAAAATCTACAAAAAAAAACAAAACGCTGGTAAAATATCTTCAATGGTATACTATACCTTTTTTTCTTATTTTACTGCAAAAATGCTAGTCAATGATCGTCATAGATGCTTTCTGCCCCCTCTCCCTTGTGGAGGGGGAGTTACACAGGTCCGGTGGCCAAGGATGAAGTGCTGGCTGTCCAGAGTCGGGACCCGGGGTGGACCGCTCGCCTGTGCATCGGTTGGGGACATCTCTGCGCTGCTGACCCGGCTCCGCTCGGGATGGTTTCCTGCTGACCCCACTATGGACTGGACTCTCACTGTTGTGTTGGATCCACTGTGGACTGGACTTTCGCTGATGTGTTGGATCCACTATGGACTGGACTTTCACAATATTATGTCAGACCCACTCGACATCCATTGCTTTCGGTCTCCCCTATAGGGGGGTGTTTTACCCGCATATGCGGTCCTCTCCAAGGTTTCTCATAGTCATTCACATCGACGTTCCACTGGGGTGAGTTTTCCTTGCCCTTATGTGGGCTCTGTACCGAGGATGTCGTTGTGGCTTGTGCAGCCCTTTGAGACACTTGTGATTTAGGGCTATATAAATAAACATTGATTGATTGATGATTGAAGAATATACTGCAAAAAGGCTCCATCTAGTGGTACCCCAAAGAATCATTTGATTAAAGTATAGTGTTTTATTTTCCTATATTTAAACATATTACTAATGTTCAAACTGTGTGTAATGTTACAATGGCCAAAAAATATTAAATGTACTTGTTTAATAAAACCTCTGCCTTGTTTTTTATGAATACTTAGCCCTACAATGCCACTGTATTTTAATGTTGGTCATTATGATGATATTTGGAGAGACAAGTTTTTTCTGGGGTGGTACTTGGTGAAAAAAGTTTGAGAACCACTGATTTAAAGATTCTCACAGAAGCGCTCTGCTGTTTTTAAGAATGTACTGCAAAACAATATCTTCTATATGACTTCAGCTGAAAAAGTGTTCACTGTTCTTGAATTTTGACTTTAACTGTGATAGTAAGACATTCTCTCACATGCAAACCCAGTGGGACCTTGTGGATTGTTGCAGCCTCTATGGAGGGGTGCTTATAGCTCCGTGAACAACTATGTCATTCTAAAACATATTGAACAACAGCAGGGAGGCAGTGATGGCTGCCTTTTTATGTTTTACTTCCTTCTTAGAAGTTTTTACAGATGTCTCCCATAAATCAGCCACCGGAAAGAAGAAGCACTTTAAATTCACAGTGTTTACTATTTCAGTACGCCCTTGTGGTGCCTCGCAGTAAAATGTTACATGAATGCTGCAAAGCTATAGATAAAAATATATCATTTTTGTCACCAAAGCCCTTGCATTCACATTGCACAGATGAAAAAGGCTCACTGTGGATGTTTATTTTTTTTCACCTACAAACTATTTCTACTGAGACAAGAGTTTCTTAAATGCTGCCACCAATTATCTGAGAGATATGGGGAAGATAACACAATTAAGGTGTTTACAACTCGTATAATTACGTTAACCTCCATGAATAATGACATCCCTATTATTGGAGCATTTAAATATAGAATACTAGTTTTGCAGTGTGTGTGTGTGTGTGTGTGTGCACACTTCAGAGGGAAGGACTGTTGGCCGGAATAAGAACGCCCTTTTGGCTACAAGAGTCTCTGGCCATGAATATTAAAGCTCTTGTCCTCCAGAGCTGCTCTGTGGACCCAATCAAGCATCCCTCTTTGTCCTCTGCAGACGTGAGCCACCACTCACGGAGAGACACCTGGGACTTAGTATGTATAGCACTTCAAAAGCCTTCGGAGAACATCATTAGTGGGGATAATGTCTAGAAGGAACAACACATGGCACGCATGCACAGTGTAACGTGCCCATATGGACGTCCATTAAGCATTCTAGCGGGGTTCTGGCAGCTTTCTGCGCTGATTGGGTGACAAACCCCATTGAGCTTGCCCTCATTTTGAAAAAGTGAGGAAGATACCCACAAATGTAAACGCTATACTACCCTAACAGCGTTCCTGAGGGGCGGAGTAGCTGCAAGGCCTTAGGATCAGAGGATTCTTGATTAGATACCTGGTCCTACCAATTGGTTAAGGCAGAAAATGTTACCCTTGTTACCTGTCATCAATATAAACTTCAAAGATTGACTTCTAATACTACTACTATTAGTACCAAAATCTATACTTCACCTAAAGCTACCCAAAAGCAACCTATGGACCAACTCAGAGAAATGTTGTTGACCTTGGCTACTCTACCTCAGCACCTTCGATTTAAGAGTATGCTGACTTTAAATTAGGGCATACTCACACGAGGCCATCATATTGTACTTAACATTCGAGCTATGGCCCATTCACTTCTTTACTGCTGTTTTATAATAATATCGCTGACTTTGTGAATTGTCCTAATTTAAGTCATTCTGATTATTTTGTTTAAGGTGGCGGCCATCGTCTAATACTTATTTTAACCAATACAGTACCTTGCAATCGATACTCGTACAAAGCTGTAACAATTTTTGGTACTTTTGTGCATGTTTATGATTGATAAAATAGATTTTGTTTAACTTAACATTTAACACTGAGTTGATAGTGACAACTGCGCTGTCAGTTTTTATATCTTGTTTTCTTACACATCTGAGTTTCATTTGCAAGTGTTATAGACTTAGCCTATACACTATTTTTCAACTGCATGCAAAGAAACACTAAACAGAAGGCAGTTGTGTATAATAATGAAAGTATCAGAAAGTTGACGCACCATCTGTAAGTAAAACCAACAAAACTAAAGATACGTTTTTTTGTTTTTTGAGTGTGTATACTAAAGGCTACGTTTACAATGCAATTCAGATTTTTGGTTAAATCCGATCTTGTAATGTAGTCGTTTACATTACCAAAAATATGGCACTTCTATCTATGTCTAATGTAAATGGAATGCATCCGTGAATTGACAAAACATGACACACACACACACACGCACATATGTCACACGCGGAGGCCTATGTTTATAAATGTAAACATGGCACATTTATGGCAATTTCAAGGAGATTATGCAACCACAGTCAACATTCATTATTGCACGAAAGAGATTGAGGAAGGTGGACAGAATTTTAGATACAGTAGTTTGTAGGGCTATGAATACTTGCGCATCACATGATTCGGTTGGATTCTTAGAGGTAACGATTTGATTCAGAATTGATTCTGGATTCAAAGTCAACACTCCTTACATAACATTAGGTGCCAGTTCTATGATTAATTAACATTCCTCTATAAAATAGATAACAGCTCTGATACATTTCTACATTACTTAAAAGAAAACTGGTTTTGTTTAATAAAATTCTACCCAAACATTTCATGAAGTGAAATACATACAAGGCAACAAGAGAAGTATCCCACACTTCTCTTTTCTAAAATAAATCTGTACAGCAGATATGGGCATCTACATCAACAATATGATGCCTGAGTGGCTGGACAGGACAGATTAAAATAAATTATACATATGTATTATCTTAGAAATCGTTTTTTGATTGTTTTGAATCGATTAAGAACCGTTAAAAGTTAGAATCGCAAAATTATTATTTTTTTGACACCCCTAGTAGTTTGTGGGTCACTTGTTGCAACTTATGTACCGCATATGTGGGTGAGGAGGCAGAGTGTTGTGACATTAACATAACTCCTCCTATATTTTAATCATATCTAAAAAAAAAAAAATGTTTTTTTTAAACTGAATGTTTTCTGCTCCTTCATCAAAAATGTACTTTTGTGCTTCTGTTTTGGCAAAGAATTGCGACAATTGTCACATTTCAATGAAGACCAATAATAATTGGTCGGATGAAGCTGAACGTTCAGACTGCAGTCGAATCGGTTACAAATTTGATTTATATCCACGTACGAAAGAGGTCTTAGTCGGATTTGAAAAAAATTTGAATTGTACAGTTTAAATTAACATAGAAAGTCTGATACAGGTCACATAAGGGCAAAACATTGAAATTGACCTGCAGTGCGAACATAGCCTAAGATATCACAGCAAGTATGTAATCATTTCAGTTGAAGTAGTCTTTGTCATCAAGTTAAATGTGCCAGTCTTATCTTTTTTTGAGTCTTACAAAGTGTGTATACTGTAAGTATTGTACTTATTACACACCAGCTTTGTGATTGTAACGTGCAGCTAAGTTGTAGTTTTCATTACCAAATTTAGAAGCGTTGAAATCGCCATGAAAAATTGCTCATGCTAATCAGTAGCATATATATGGCGTATCCAATGAAGCCTTACCTTTGAGTGTTTTTCTATCAGACATGCTTGCTTTGTTGGCACAGAGAATTGCAACATTATTGAAAGACATCCGGCTGAGTCTGCTATGAGTGCTTGTTTGCCCGCCAAATGCTTGAGTCTGCAACCGGACATGACGTCGCATGCAACAGGGGTATCAGACAATAGTACAGTTAGATCTTACGTAATCAGTACCCAGTAGTACTGATGGAATCCTATTAAAGTACCTAATTCTGTACTCATCCCTACTTGAAAGAGGAGCGATCGCATCAATTAAATGACAAATATTTACTACACATGTAAATGAAGTTGAGGGTGAGCGAAGCATTGTAGTGGCTTTTGATTTCTTGATTATTTTAAGTCTTTGTATGACGGTTATCTTTAAGGACTTAAGAATTTCAGTCATTCCATGAGTCGGCTAAGTTATGTCTGCGCAATTGTGCCCTGCGCACCTGTTTTGGCCTGCATATTCAAATTATGCCCAGGGACACAAAGTGAAACCAACCGTGCCAAACTTAAAATGGGCCCCGTGTGAGTACGCCCAAAATGTCCAAGTCTCCACGTTTCATCAAGTCATACCAAGATAAGGCCGCCACTCTCAGCTCAGCAGGAAACAGGACGTGCAGATAACTATCCTGCTGCCTATCCAAAATTGAAAAGACAGCGTATATGGGTGAGAGGTGGTGGGAAAGTGGAGGTGGGAATAAAAACTCCCAGCAATGTAGAAAGTGTTTAATGAAACCAATTTTTCTCAAATGAGATTTTTCGACAGGAGGACACGAAGTCCAGCGGTTATAACAGTAGTTGGTAAACCTCGTAGTGACCAGGGTCATCCAGTATTGGGGCCTTTTTCTAATGACTTTATGACACTATACAGCCTTATCTAAAATCAAATGCACTAAGGAACCAAACTCCATTAAGATGCTGTCTTCTAACTCAGGAAATTATTGCTGTGGAACGCTGGAGTGCATTAGGGCCATCACTTCAGGTGTCACAAATGCCTTTTCATAAAAGTTTGTAAATAAAATATGACCTATCATCACAGAGCGCCACATTACCCTGGATCTTCTTGCCTCCTCAAAAAAAAACCAGACGGCTCAGTATTCCCCACAGATTTCCCATGTACCGTATTTTCCAGACCATAGGGCGCACTGGATTATAAGGCGTACTGCCGATGAATGGTCTATTTTTTTTTTTTTTTCATATATTAGGCGCACTGGATTGATTATAGAGCGCATTAAAGGCCTACTGAAACCCACTACTACCGACCACGCAGTCTGATAGTTTATATATCAATGATGAAATCTTAACATTGCAACACATGCCAATACGGTCGGGTTAACTTATAAAGTGACATTTAAAATTTCCCGGGAAATATCCGGCTGAAACGTCGCGGTATGATGACGTATGCGCGTGACGTAGTCAGTTAAACGGAAGTTATGGTACCCCGTAGAATCCTATACAAAAAGCTCTGTTTTCATTTCATGATTCCACAGTATTCTGGACATCTTTTGCAATTTGTTTAATGAACAATGAAGGCTGAAAAGAAGACAGTTGTAGGTGGGATCGGTGTATTAGCAGCGGACTACAGCAACACAACCAGGAGGACTTTGTTGGAGAGCAGACGCGCTAGCCGGCGACCTCACCTTGACTTCCTACGTCTCCGGGCCGCCAAACGCATCGGGTGAAGTCCTTCGTCCTTCCGCCGATCGCTGGAACGCAGGTGAGCACGGGTGTTGATGAGCAGATGAGGGCTGGCGTAGGTGGAGAGCTAATGTTTTTAGCATAGCTCTGTGCGGTCCGGTTGCTAAGTAGGCTTCAATGGCGTCGTTAGCACAGCATTGTTAACCTTCGCCAGCCTGGAAAGCATTAACCGTGTAGTTACATGTCCACGGTTTAATAGTATTGTTGATTTTCTATCTATCCTTCCAGTCAGGGGTTTATTTTTTTCTTTCTATATGCAGTTAAAGCATGAGGCTATCAGGTTAGCTCGTAGCTAAAGCGTTTCGCCGATGTATTGTCATGGAGATAAAAGGCACTGAATGTCCATTTCGCGTTCTCGACTCTCATTTTCAAGAGGATATAGTATCCGAGGTGGTTTAAAATACAAATCCGTGATCCACAATAGAAAAAGGAGAGAGTGTGGAATCCAATGAGCCAGCTTGTACCTAAGTTACGGTCAGAGCGAAAAAAAATATGTATTTCACTGCATTCTAGTCCGTCACTCTAACGTTCCTCGTCCACGAATCTTTCATCCTCGCTCAAATTAATGGGGTAATGGTCCGAATAACTCTAGCTGCGTTGAAAACAATAGGAAAATATGAGGGAGTGAACAACTGACAACGTCACGCTACTTCCGGTAGGGGCAAGGTTTTTTTTTTATCAGAGACCAAAAGTTGCGAACTTTATCGACGTTCTATACTAAATCCTTTCAGCAAAAATATGGCAATATCGCAAAATGATCAAGTATGACACAGAATGGATCTGCTATTCCCGTTTAAATTAAAAAAATTCATTTCAGTAGGCCTTTAAAGGAGTCATATTAATATAATTTTTTTCTAAATTAGAAACACTTCCTTGTGGTCTACTTAACATGTAATGGTGGTTCTTTGGTCAAAATGTTGCATAGATTATGTTTTACAGATCATCTTCAAGCCGCCTTCTGACAGTCGCTTCCGGATGCGCCGTTTTGTGGGCGGTCTTATTTACGTGGCTTACCTTCGGCAGCGTCATCTCCCCGTCATCTTTGTTGTAGCGGTGTAGCGTTCAAGGACAGGAGTGGAAGAAGTGTCAAAAAATGGAGCTAACTGTTTTAATGACATTCAGACTTTACTTAAATCAATAACGGAGCAGCATCTTCTCATCCGGAAACAACAACACCGGAAATGTGTCCCGTAAAAAACCGTCCGACCGGAACTCTCAAATAACTAAAGTTCCTTGGGTGATTAATGTAAACTCACTATACCGGTATGTTTTAGCGCTCTAATGGCGAGTTTACTGACAGATATAAGTAAGAACTTTACACTACTTTATATTAGAAATGGCAACAGCGGAGGATGAATGTCCCATAACAAGAACATAGAGAAAAAGAAGAAGCTTATCGACTACGGTGTCGGCACGGACTACAAAGGTGGATGCGCGGAATTTTTCAGGATTTATGCAGATCCCAAATACAGATCAGCAGGTACCAGAAGGTAACAAAAGTTGCTTTTGCATAATATTGCGAAACAAAACGCCAGATAATATGTCTTACCTTATACACACACCATAAAAATACTCGTTTGTTAAAGCACATCAAGCGGTGCGGAAAACATTTTGATGGATTTTTGAGCACTGTGTCTAATGTTCTATGTTTTCAATGGAACATATAAAATGTTGGTGTTGTTTACTTGAGTCATATTGCCATCATAGTGCAGTCTACACGTATCTCTTATGTTGACTACCATCAACTGGTCACACTTATCATTACACCATGTACCAATTAAAATTGCTTTGAGGTCGGTAAGGAAAACCAGAATTAATCCGTACATTAGGCGCACTGGGTTGAAAGGCGCACTGTCGAGTTTTGAGGGGAAAAAAAGGATTTTAAGTGCGCCTAATAGTCCGGAATACACGGTACTCGTGGTGGGGGGGTCGTGGCTTGAAGTGTGCTGGGGGCGAGGTGGGGGCAGTGTCAGTATGACGTAAAAAATATGATTTGCATAATCGGCGATGATGCAAAAAATTTCTTTAAAAAGGCAAAAAAAATGTATTCATATATTTAAGAAACAAATTTGTGTTACGAGTAATTGGTTTTAACATATATTTTTTCTCATATTGTTTTGCTATGTTTTTTTAATTGTTGCTGCATATTTTATCACTACAGTGTAACACAAGCTGCACTTTGTACAGCCCTGGTTTATAAACACAAATTATTCTGCCCTCTCTGAATGTTGGAATTTAGTTTGCGGGATATGTAAACAGTCTTTTAAATTAGAGATAAAAAAAACAACTTAAGGTTGTTTATTGATAGTCTCAACAATGAAGTTACTGTAAAATTAATCACACAAGGGAAAGTACATTCAAGTACACGTGAAGTGCACATACATGTAAGAATCATGGTAAATCAACAACACAGTTTGGAATGAACTGGAAAAAAGCAATACAATTATACAGGATGAAGGATGGCTCTAATGCCAATAGCTCAATGCTAACATCCAATGGACCAGCTCATTGACAGGCTAACGAAAATTAGCAGAGAGAACTTGTACAAACAATTATCAAATGAGATTTTACGAAATAAAAATGACATAAAACAGGGAGTGTATTTCTACTTACAGGCATATAGCCACCAAACTCTGTAGAAGCAAACTTTGTACTCCCCAACTAGGCTGCTGCAGCACACACACCACCTTGTGCGTGCTGACTAACTTTGGAAATTCTAAATTTTAAAACAAATAGCGTAGCCAATGTTTTGGGAAACATTATTGCAGAAGAAGGAAGCACAAATATCACCGAGAAGGTAAAGTATTACTTCCTGTATTGCAAAATCTTTAAAAAAATATATACAGTATTTTCCGAACTATAGACACATACAAGCCTCACCCACTAAATTTTAGAAGAAAAATATATTTCCATATATTAGCCGCACCGGACTATGTGTGGAGTTTGCATGTTCTCATCGTGACTGCGTGGGTTCACTCCGGGTACTCCGGCTTCCTCCCACCTCCAAAGACATGCACCTGGGGATAGGTGGATTGGCAACACTAAATTGGCCTTTGTGCAGTGGTTCTTAACCGGGGTTCGATCGAACTCTAGGGGTTCGGTGAGTCGGGCTCAGGGGTTCGGCGGAGGTCAAAACACACCCGACTCATCGTGTAAATAAAAACTTCTCCCTATCGGCGTATTACAGATACGGCAACAGCAGAAGTCAGACTGATTTGCAGGTGTGTAATTTGTTGTGAGTTTATGCACTGTGTTGGTTTTGTTCTTTGAACAAGGTGATGTTCATGCACGGTTCATTTTGTGCACCAGTAAAAAAACATGCTAACACTTTAGTATGGGGAACATATTCACCATTAATTAGTTGCTTATTAACATGCAAATTAGTAACATATTGGCTCTTAACTAGTCATTATTAGGTACTTATTAATGCCTTATTCTGCATGGCCTTATTATAACCCTAACCCTCTAACCCTGGCCCTAACCCTCTAACCCTAACCAAATAACTCTAAATTAAGTCTTTGTTACTTAGAATATGTTCCCCTAGTGTCCAAAAAACTCTTAATTAAGTCTTTGTTACTTAGAATATTTTCCCCATACTAAAGTGTTACCAAAAACATATAACTTTGTCTTGAATTGGAAAAAAAACAACATTTTATTTTTCACTAATGAAGGGTTCGGTGAATGCGCATATGAAACTGGTGGGGTTCGGTACCTCCAACAAGGTTAAGAACCACTGCCCTAGTGTGTGAATGTGAGTGTGAATGTTGTCTGTCTATCTGTGTTGGCCCTGTGATGAGGTGGCGACTTGTCCAGGATGTACCCCGCCTTCCGCCCGATTGCAGCTGAGATAGGCTCCAGCACCCCCGCGACCCCGAAAGGGATACGCGGTAGAAAATGGATGGATGGATGGACTATAAACCGCAGATACAGTATATGTTGTGGAATGAGTTATTTACGCATACAGATTTTATAAGCCGCAGGGTAAAAAAAGTGTAGGAATTTACAGTATATTTTAGTTAATTAATTAATACATTTATTTATTCATTTATTTACTTAACCGCCACAAGTAAATACATACATGCATAACACTGCTGCTAGAAGAAAAAAAAGAAAACCCTCATTTGACAAGGTTAGATGTCTGCCGTTCCTTTCATTTCCTGTTTCCGGTTGTAAATAAAATATGGCCAATCGTAAGAGAGCGCCGCATTAACTTTGATCTCTCTTACTTATGCAAAGAAACACATCCTGATATGGAGCCCTTTGGTTTGGTGACTGATGGCGGCCTAATTTCATAAAGGTCAACGGCAGAATGACGCTTCTTGGGGTTTAAGTGGAGGTCTAATTACGTCCCGATTTGCCGACTCGGGCTCGGAAGGCGTGAAGACACTGACTGACAGGTGAGAGAGAAGAACGAGGAGTAGGAGGGGTAAGAAAAATAAAAAGAAAGAAAAATAGAAGTGAGAGTTTTAGCAGTGGAGGCTTTGACGCAGGCGGGGAGTGGAAAGGGTTGCCATGGAAACTCCACCCTGCCTCCAATGAGCGAGAGAAGAGAAAGGGGGACAGATTAAATGGATGACAGAAATTGAGCTTTTGATTAAAAGCATCTTTGTGATGTCTCATTGATAAAACTAAATAATCTTTTAGCCGGTTTGAGTGCTCTGGGTTATGCTAGCTCCACAATGACTAAGCGGTGAGGTAGTAGTTAGTCTTTTTACAACCCCGCTAATTAGTTTTATCTATTAGACATCTGGCTATCAAAAAAAATAGCAAGAAGGGGGTTTAAAAATTGATACCTTAGTGTTATCAAGCGTTCAACTTTGTTTCAACGGTTTCAGTCCAATTTTTCACTTCCGCTCACTGTAGAAGGGGTCAGACTCTGGGAGGATGTAAAGCTGAAGACATCAGGATATAAAGCATTGGGTTTGTTTTTGCGAGAGTGATCAAACCAATCACTGCGTATGGACAGATGGGACATACGGTCGCAGTCGTTAGAAAAAATGTTTACAAACTCCCAGAGAGAATCAAACTCTCCATTAACGTGGACAGACTACAATATTGGGGAACTGCACCAGAAAATTTATGTACAAGCTGGTGGTTTATCCAGCAGACAGCAGAAGTGACAAGATGTTGGTCCACAGCACACTTCTTACAGTGCACAGGAAACAGAACAGGTGGCTGACAAAAATGACAGATGGCTCACTATTATTTGAACTTAGGTCAGAAATAAGACAATCTATGTGTATTTATGTATATGTATGTCAAGGTATTTGTGTGGCTTCCAGGGGTGTATACACTACTAGAGTTGCATATTAATTCATGATATTGGTTAATTTATTCATCAATCACATAGCTCTTGATTATCTTTCTTCATCTTAGCACAAATATTTTGGAGTGTTGTCTGTGTAGGGGACAGAAAAGACAGATCTGCATATTTTGAGCAAGAATTCTATGAAAAACATGGCTGCCGTCAATCAAAGCTTGAGTTATATTGCAACTAATTAGCCATAAGGCATTGAGGATATCTGTATTAAGACATACCGCATGCTAGCATGTCTTCTGAAGAATTTTGACCACAATATTTACCTTCAAGATTGTTACACCACTGACAATAGTTTCAAGAGACTACATAAGAACTTAATATTACAAAATAGTATTTTATGCAAATTTATTTCAAATAAATTGTTAAACGGATTCAATAATGCGACTCTTTGAATTTCTGTAATTTCATAATATATTTTTACGTGGCTTTTTATTTTTAGAAAAACCCATTTATATTTCGCAAAGCAATAATTGGTTAATATTTAAAACAAACATGCGTATTTCGCAAGCAAATATTTTTTAGCTTACCTCATTATTAACAACCCTGTCTGCAACTGAAGTGGGTTGTTTGGGTGGATCTTTCCTCTCGATGTAAACAAAGGATGAAGTCCGTAAGGTTTGCTCACTTTCGGTTGACATCCAAAAGTACCAGCTAGTGAAAAGTTTGTTTTCCTTGCTTCAAGTTGTTTCTTATGTTTTTGGCGTTTCGCATATACTTCCAAAGCCTTGAAACCTCGTGATCCATAGTCAATATTATCATGACACCACGTGCACAAAACCTTTCCGGGACGATCAATTTTCCGAATAAAATCACCGAAAAAAGTCGTAACTTCCTTCTTTTTAACAGTATCAGTGATTTCCCTTTCCATCCAGTCCCATCGAAACTTATTTTTGACATGTTTATCAATTTATTTTACTCGTAAAGCGTCCTTTCTCTCGAGAACCGACATCGTTTACATATGGAAAATGGCGGTATGATGACGTTATTAACGTCATCATTCATAACAGATGTCCTGATTGGTCACAAGGAACATATCGACCAATCAACTACGGCGTAATATAAACTACGTCTCGAATCTTGATTTAGGGTCGGAAAAAAAAAAAGAAAAACGGGAGATAATTTTTTTTCCCCCCGAGATTAAAAAAGACGGAATTCCGACTTTAGATGGAAAAATCACATGCCTGATGACACATTGAATTGTCTTTTCACCATGCAAAGCTTGCATCGAATCGTATTGCATTGAATCAAATCGTATTGTTTTAAAAAGTATTGTTCCTGAATCATATCGTAACCCATATCGGATCACCATTTAAGGTAGAGATGCACACCCATGCATTAAATATCTGTTAATATAGTGTACAACTGTATCTTGTTTGGTATATTATTGCAGAGACTTTCAAAATGTGCACTTAATTCTCAAATCAATACTGTCAAATCTCCGACTTGCAGTTCAGTAAAACATTTTAAAAAATTTTCCTGCATGATATTCTGACTACCAAATTGCATTTGTATCCTAATATTGGGGTATTTTCTCAAGCAAATGTTATTAATGCAAGCAAATAATAACCTGTGATTAATTATGATTGATGATTAATAACAGTTCAAGAGTGTGATTAATATGATTTAAAATAAAATATCACTTGACTGTCCTAATTAAGAGTTATCCAATCCATAGTGGAAAGCATCGTCGTGTGGTGTGATTTAGCTTAACGGTACTTAAAACAAGCACATTTAGGAAAACAGGAATGTAATTTGACATGAATTATTCAGCCTTTTTGTTCATCAGACGTCACCACTACTTTGCTCAGGTATCCCCCTCAAGCATTCCTGAATGTCTGTCGCTCACATCTAATCTACGTGGATTGCCGCACTATAGGCCTGATTTCACATGGGCCCGGCTATTAACGCCCTGACCTTGGATTCCAAGCAGGCAATTTGTGTAAACGCTGGCCTTCGTACCCATCCCCACCTCCCCACCTGGGTCCAAGTTCCTGGATTAGTATGAGAAGCAGCCCTCTTACCTGTCTGCCTGTCAGCCAACTCCCCCCCAAATTGTCTCCTCTTCCCACTCAAGTGTTATGTTTAAATTGCTGTGATGAAGCACTTCAGATCTCTCGCATATTATCATTCTCTCTCATGCTTGGAGATTTATCTTACGGATCTCAACAGGCATCCGTGTACAGTTTCAAGATAAGCATTTCCCTTTTTTACCCCTCCTCACTTGGTCCAATGTTATCTTTTTAAATCTCAAAACCATAAGAATAAGCTCCAGGAAACAGCGCTGTTCAACTTTACAAAAGAAGGCAGAAAAAGTATTTGATGATTTTGCAAAGGCACATTTTGCCTTGAGCAAACATTTCCCCACATACAGTAGCAGCCTCTGCAGTAAGAGCCATGCTGGCAGTTATTTGCTTGCATGTTATTAATCTCCGATAATAATTTACTAGACCACACGCAGGGGCTATAAAATCCCCAAATCCCTTTTTTGTGATTCCTTTTTTTCATTTCCTCCAGATCGGAAAAAAATGGAGATTAGACAAAGAGTGTGATATAAAAAAAAACCCCATCCAAGACATTCATGGCATTGCCTTAAAGCACAGTGGAGCTTCAGGGATATATGAGGTACATCGGGCCATCGGAATATATTAAGAGCTTTTAGGAAGCCTGCAGCAGAATTTCCGACCCCGTGTTCTTCTTTAAAGCCAATACTTAAGATGTTCCCGACCTAAAAAGGTTGTCTGAACATTGGAAGTGCAAAGTGAGCATTTATTAGGGTCATTTTTTATTTTATTCACCTCTCTGCCAACGACTAACTCGTTCATTGTTGGACCTTCTAGTTCAGTGGTTCTTAACCTGGGTTCGATCGAACCCTAGGGGTTCGGTGAGTCGGCTTCAGGGGTTCGGCGGAGCCTACGCCGCGGAGGTCAAGACACACCCGACTCATTGTGTAAATAAAAACTTCTCCCTATCGGCGTATTATGGATACCCTCAAACAATGTTCCCTCTAATTTTCCATATGCATGAGCAAACGCAAAAACTCCTTGAGCATTCAGTGGAGCACATGTGAGCACACCTGTCCCAAACCTGTCTAAATAACAAATTAAATGTTTTATTATTATAATCAAATGACAGCTGTCATTTCCATGAGATTATTTTATAATATAAGTGTTTTGGCCCACTTACAATGACAATAAAAAACAGCTCTAATAACAGATAAAACCAAAAAAATAATGCTCTAATTAGACTTAGACTTTCTTTTATTGTCATTCAAATTTGAACTTTACAGTACAGATAAGAACGAAATTTCGTTGCATTAGCTCGTTGTAGTGCAGGATAAAAGAGCAATAAGGTGCAGATATAAATAGATTACTGTACAGATAAATATGTTGCACTTTTTCATATGCATCCATGTTTATGGATGTACAGTATGTTATATTGTCTTTATATTCCAGCGAGTTAATCCGTTTTTGGGGGGACATTAAGGGGATTATTGTGAGGCGTGATTACTCGTACTGTGCTGTAGCTGGGTAGGGTAAAGAAAACAAGTGCTCCTATCTTGAAGGACGTCTTAAACTTCCCCTGAGCTCACAGTGAGCAAACAAGGCGTCGATCGTGTAGTTAGGAGTAGTTACAGGGTCATACATTGGTCATAATTAAAAAGTTCACCTGTGTCCAGGGACTTATTTTCCGAGTTTATAAACAATAAAAAATGACAAAAGATTTTGCGATATTAAAAAATATCAACCTAATCATTGTAGCATCGACTATACACCACTCTTAAACTTGATATTGTCACAGTCGAATTCTGTGTAGATTCAGAAGAGCTAGCTTGTTGTTAGCTACAATGTGTAGTGAAGCATGTTTAGCTGTTCCTCGCCCTGCAGGCTAAGAAACATAGTTTATTTGTTGCAGTGGACGCAAGGATTAGTGATTTAGAATAGAGATGTTTGATAATGGCTTTTTTGCCGATATCCCGATATTGTCCAACTCTTAATTACCAATTCCGATATCAACCGATACCGATATATACAGTCGTGGAATTAACACATTATGCCTAATTTTGTTGTGATGCCCCGCTGGATGCATTAAACAATGTAACAAGGTTTTCCAAAATAAATCAACTCAAGTTATGGAAAAAAATGCCAACATGGCACTGCCATATTTATTATTGAAGTCACAAAGTGCATTATTTTGTTTAACATGGCTCAAATCAGCAGCTTGGAATTTGGGACATGCTCTCCCTGAGAGAGCATGAGGAAGTTGAGGTGGGCAGGGTTGGCGGGGGCGGGGTTGGGGGGTGGCGTACATTGTAGCGTCCCGGAAGAGTTAGTGCTGCAAGGGGTTCTGGGTATTTGTTCCGTTGTGTTTATGTTGTGTTACAGTGCGGATGCTCTCCCGAAATGTTTGTCATTCTTGTTTGGTGTGGGTTCACAGTGTGGCGCATATTTGTAACAGTGTTAAAGTTGTTTATACGGCCACCCTCAGTGTGACCTGTATGGCTGTTGACCAAGTATGCTTTGCATTCACTTGTGTGTGGGAAAAGCCGTAGATATGCTGATTATCGGTCCTGCTCAACACCGACATCTATTTAATAATACCACCTTAACATTTGACAACCAAACAATTAAACAAGGCGACTCGGTAAAGAATCTGGGTATTATCTTCGACCCAACTCTCTCGTTTGAGTCACACATTAAGAGTGTTACTAAAACGGCCTTCTTTCATCTCCGTAATATCGCTAAAATTCGTTCCATTTTGTCCACAAGCGATGCTGAGATCATTATCCATGCGTTCGTTACATCTCGTCTCGATTACTGTAACGTTTTATTTTCGGGCCTCCCTATGTCTAGCATTAAAAGATTACAGATGGTACAAAATGCGGCTGCTAGACTTTTGACAAAAACAAGAAAGTTTGATCATATTACGCCTATACTGGCTCCCTTGCACTGGCTTCCTGTGCACCTAAGATGCGACTTTAAGGTTTTACTACTTACGTATAAAATACTACACGGTCAAGCTCCCGCCTATCTTGCCGATTGTATTGTACCATATGTCCCGGCAAGAAATCTGCGTTCAAAGAACTCCGGCTTATTAGTGATTCCCAGAGCCCAAAAAAAGTCTGCGGGCTATAGAGCGTTTTCTATTCGGGCTCCAATACTATGGAATGCCCTCCCGGTAAAAGTTAGAGATGCTACCTCAGTAGAAGCATTTAAGTCTCATCTTAAAACTCATTTGTATACTCTAGCCTTTAAATAGACTCCCTTTTTAGACCAGTTGATCTGCCGTTTCTTTTCTTTTCTTTTCTTTTCTACTCTGCTCCGGGGTGGACCGCTAGCCTGTTCAGCGGATGGGGACATCTCTACGCTGCTGACCCGTCTCCGCTCGGGATGGTTCCTGCTGGCCCCACCATGGACTGGACTTTCGCTGATGTGTTGGACTTTCACAATATTATGTCAGACCCACTCGACATCCATTGCTTTCGGTCTCCCCTAGAGGGGGGGGGGGGGTTACCCACATATGCGGTCCTCTCCAAGGTTTCTCATAGTCATTCACATTGACGTCCCACTGGGGTGAGTTTTCCTTGCCCGTATGTGGGCTCTGTACCGAGGATGTCGTTGTGGCTTGTACAGCCCTTTGAGACACTTGTGATTTAGGGCTATATAAATAAACTTTGATTGATTGATTGATATTATGTGACTGGGCCGGCACGCAAAGGCAGTGCCTTTAAGGTTTATTGGCGCTCTGTACTTCTCCCTACGTCCGTGGACACAGCTGCGTTTTAAAAAGTCATAAATTTTACTTTTTGAAACCGATACCGATAATTTTGAAACCGATACCGATAATTTCCGATATTACATTTTAAAGCATTTATCGGCTGATAATATCGGCAGTCCGATATTATCGGACATCCCTAATTTAGAAGTAGCTAAAACACTGAGGATGGGCGTTAGCCGCTAGCTAGCTATGTTTTAAAGCAGTGGTCCCCAACCTTTTTTGCACCACGGACCGGTTTAATGTAGGCACTATTTTCAGGGACCGGACGGACACTAGTGCCAGATAAATACAGCAAAAATAAATGCATGAAGAATACAAGTAACTATAAGGCTGAATTACTGAGAGCTTGTTTCTTTGCAATCAGATGCAGATGGAAAATCAGCCTTTGGCTACAATCTGTCACATGTGTATTTGATGTGTTCATGAATGTGCATTGTATCATGTCACACAGTTATAACAAATATAACAACTTCTTACGAGGAATTTTATTGTATATCTATAAACCAGTTTATTGGTGTGTCTAGTGGAATAGGCCAAAGTTAAGTTGGAAAAAATGCAGTCCTTTATAAATTATTTCATGTTTCTCTGCGGCCCAGTAGCTAATGCGTCACGGACCGGTGGTTGGGGACCACTGTTTTAAAACACCTCTTGCAGAGCGGCGCTTCAGTTTATAGCGTCATCTTTATCTATAATATAAAAATATATGCATCATCACACATTATGCAAAGTACATGATGTAGTCATATTGGCCACGCCATCATCCAGTCACCAAGCCACGCTCCCCATTGCCACAGGTATACTAACAATCTGGAGGACACAGTTTGTTTCTTGTGCGGCATTCTGTATCAATGAGAGGAGAAAATAGGTTCAGGCCTGCAGATTCAGGGCTTCTCCTTCTCTTAAAGAAAAGGAGTTGAGAGAATAGTCACTGGACAGATGAGCTTAAAGATGTAGCTAAGCTAATGCAAAGCTAACACACCAGTACACTCTTTAAAGGGGAACGGCAGTTTTTTATTTTATTTTGCCTATCGTTCACAATCAATATGAGAGACAAGAAGACACAATGGGTTTTTTTTGCTTTCTAAAACATAAAAATCGTCTCATTCTTGGTGGCTAGCAATGCAGCTAATGGGAGCAATACATTTTACCTCTAAATCCCTTCAAAAATGCATTCAAAAACCGTCATCAGTACTTCATTTACATCATGTAACCTGTATGATAACCAAACTGAAGCAACATTGTTATTGTACGAGCAAACACTGAGGAACTATTTTTCTAGCGTACTAACACATCGGCGTGCTACCGTCTTAGCCGTACAAGCTAACTACGACTAGCGAGAAGCTAGCTTCTACGTCAACACGAAACGCGTTTGAGTTTGTAACGCACAACACAATGCGATAAGACACCAATATGTACTGACTGAAAAACATGAACAATCATATTGCAGTATCTGTAAAGAATTAGCCCACATTTCATGTTTTGTTTGTATACAGCTAGCCAGACAGCGTATGCTCTCTGTCATGGTAGACACATGACGTGCTGCGTGTATCATGATCAATATAAAGTGTGACACACTCGATGGACAAGTTGTCTCTTTGGTTCAGGGATGTTTTTTTATGGTTAATTATGGGTAAGCACGCCATTTATGTCGAAATAGCTTGTCTTCCAGTTCCACATTTTGCAGGTTCAATTCACTGTTGCCTCTTTTTGCACTGCTCTCCAAATCTAAACATTGGAACTATTGAACTGGCCTCAAAGAAATTGACAAGAACCTGCTTGTCGTGACGGAGCGGTTGTTGCTGGACACACGACGGACTCTTGGGAGAAGAAGGAGTGCCGCGTGCCTGGCGACCCTTACAGTTGAGGACGTGAAAATATCCACCTATTCGGAATTATGACAACAGCACATCTGCTGATTGGCGTAAGCGTTGCTCTGGTTTGTAGACAAATTGGAAGTTGCTGGCAGTCTTCAAAGTACCCAAAGCTGCCACAAATGATTTGAGGATGCGAGAAGAACTGTGGACACTCTTGTGATTTGGATAACATCGGACTGTCTGCCCCGCAGGATGAATTTTGAGGACCAGTCATAGACAATTTAATTTAAATTCTATTTTCACTCGCATACAAAACATTCTAACTTGGATTGTTTCCCTGGCTTCGAGACTCTCTCGAAGGACAGTGCGGCAAAGACACAACAAACTCCCTTCTAGTCTCTCATGGACACACACCTGTAGTTGTTGACTTTGGACTAACTGGCGACTGCGCAACACCAAGGCCGCGGAACACAGACACATGGCAGGCTTACACACACACATGCATCCACAAAAAATATACGCCACACACACATACCCCACCCCCCATCCAACGCCCTAGACGCGAATCCCTTAGGGGTGATGGACAGCTGGGCAGCCCCTGAAGAGCTGCAGCCTCCCACCGTAGCCCCCACTCCCTCCCCTCTGTTGCAAGTCTCGAGATGGATGTTGTAATATGTATATGTGCTTTGCTATGGAGGTTTTTTCCCACTTAGGAGCCCAGTCTAGATTTCATTATTTTACTCATCCTTCCCCAGCGTTTACCTTTTTCCCATCTTTTACGGGGTGCCTTGTGGCGACCCATTAGTGTTCCTGTTCTATAACCCAGTACACTGTTTGTTTGTCTAATCTTGAACGGGTTTGTGCTGAAAACAAAGTTTCGTTGTACTTGTGCAATGACTATAAAACCCTACCTACCTATACGTGCAGCAAGTAAGCAAGGCCTAAAAAATGTAACACGTTTGAATCGATTCAGAATCTACCTACCTACCTGCCTACCTACCAACCTACTTTCACCTCACTCTCTCGGCTTCCGTTTGCTCCAACGTCTCACTCTTCCTTCGTGCTCGCTTCTAGAAGCAGTAGAGTTCATCCTCCAAATATTCAGCTTCAAAAAGATAAGGTTGTGTATCCTCATTTGTCCAAAAGTAATTGTCTTTGTTGTTTGTTACCAAGTCTGCCATGATTAGAAGATATACAAGCGTTTTGTATCCGGATGTAGGAACACACAGTGTCGGACGTGCACCCCTTTGGAAACGGAAATAAATGCGGCGAATAATTAGTTCCGGCATTGATTAAAATGACCAAACTACGATAAATATTGTACATATTACATATTGTTATGAACGTGTCAGTTACTTCATTATATATAGACTTGCAGTGTGTATATAAAACGGAGTTGTTAGAGGGCTTTGAAGGCCACAACAGTGACTCCCATTAGCCGCATCTTTCAAGCGTTTTTTTATCTTCTTTAAACCCGCCCCCCCATTAAAAAAAAAAAAAGGACATATGTGTTCTTATCTCTCATAAAGATTGTGAACGATAAGCAAATGTCCAAAGTGCAGTTCCCCTTTAAAGGTGTAATGAGCATTTGTTCAATAAGAAGGAATATCCACTGTGAAAGCGACTAATAAAGTCTGCACCTCCACAAGACACCCTCCAAACCTTTCATTTTGAAAATTGCCAGCTCTTGCAATGCAGTTAATGTTGCAAATTAGTCACAGACAGATGCAGTCGTTGCTTGATATTCAAGAGTCAGGCATCCCTGGCCAAATCCGCCCTCCAGCGACTAATCGATTACCTTCACAGCGGTCCAGAGATAGCAGATTGACGCAGACGAGAAACAGCAGTGATATCAAATAAACAATGTATTGACTGGCATGCAGGCATCAACAGCTGTCTGCAAGTTTGGTAGCATCCTTGCAGTGTTGGATTATGCATCATGTAAACACAGTGAGAAAGGTCTTCACCAAAGCTTGAAGGTGAGTAAATAATGCAGGTGTGACCTTAAAACGCATGTTTGAAGAGTTCCAGCGATACAGCACACTTGCAAACCAACAAAGTGACGCAATGACTTTGTCGGTACGCAAACCTTCAATACCAGGAAGAAACAGGAACTCACAGGGGATGGTGCGAAGGTAGAGGTTGTCCCGGATGATCTGCTGCAGCTCGTGGTCCACCGAGCCTTTCTGGAATCGCAGGTTGAGGTAGCGGCACAGGTCCTTGTCGATCACGCCCCCTAGAAGAACACACAGGAAGACTAAGAATCAGACCACCGTCTACGGGCTGCGATGATAGTTGAGATACCACTGCCATTCATTTGTGCTGTGGAAAAAAAACCTGATCGCTTTTATGGCTTTAATATTGTTAACATTTTATTATGCACACACAGCCTCATCCCCCACACCTTCTGCAAATCTCTCCAAACTTGTCCCATAACCTCACAAACGAAAAGTTTTACAGCACAAACGTTTGGGACAAGTTTGGAGGGTGGGGGTCGGGGGTGGGGGAGCTGTGTCTAAATATTGGAGAAAAAAAACTTTAATAATATAAAAGCCATACTAGCACATTTTTGACAGCACAAACCAGCCCAAATGTTTGGGACAAAAGGACTTGAGGAATGTTAGAGGGAAATGAACAATCTGTGGCCTAGGAAGGTTGATAGTGTAGATCAGAGAAGTTAGACTCATTTTTACTCATTCCAGACGGAAGCCCTCGGAGGGCAGCGTCATAATATCCAATTAGGAGTCCGGAATTCACGCAAATTCAACCAATTCCCGCAAAATTATGCGCTGCCTTGCAACTTTGCCCAATTTGCCATTTTCGCCAATCAAATTTGTCCCAGCAGCACTCAAACACAACGCAACTGTCTAACCATTCGAATGTCCTCCTGCATCACCAGGGGCAGTTTTGTCGCAACTTTAAAAAAAAATGCTGCTACGGAATCAGGCATTTTAGGCCGTGACATTAATAAAATAGCCTGCAAAATCCTGAGGGGACTGATTATTACACAATTTCCCTCCATTAAATTATTATCATTGTTTACTAACAAACTGATGGAAAACTAGTTTTGGAATCAGAAGGCAAAGTGACAAGCAGAGATTTTTGTTCAGCTAGTGTAAAATTTTATTTGAAAAGGGTTTCAATGACGGAAAAAAAGCTTGTGTCAGAATTAAAAACTGCATCTGAATGCATAAAAATGTTTCTGCCAAAACTGAAATGCATTAATCAAGACAGAGGAAATGTCTTACGGACAGAAATATTTTCAAGAATTTGTAGGACCTAATACAATTATACGTAAATTAGTGTGAATTATATTTATATAGCACATTTTCTCTAGTGACTGAATGCCTTTTACATTGAGAAAACCCATTATCTACATTAAGCTACATTTAAACCAGTGTGGGTGGCACTGGGAGAAAGGTTGGTAAAGTGTCTTGCACAAGGACACAACGGCGGACCAGGAACCCTCAAGTTTCTGGCAAGCCACTCTACCATCTGAGCCACGCCGCCTGCTGTGGCTCCCGGGCCTTGACTTTGAGACCTGTGCTGTAGATGTTTAGGAATCTCAAAACACCACGGATATGTATCCTCCTGAGAAGCAGCATCATTTGCAATGAATATTTGTGTTTTGCATAACAGGCCTATTCTTTACTAACTGCGCCAAAAGACAAAAAACAAAAACAAATGTCCACTGCAGAGCACACTACTTCTCAAGGGGATTCCTGCAAAACTGCGTCAAATTGGCAGAGTCCTGCAAACACCACAACAGAAAGTACCCTCGCCCCGAGATCCAGCATCTGTCAAACGTGGCAAAGGATTGGTGGAGGTGTTAATTGGAGAATGTGCGGTGGAACATACACCCATTAATCACCCGCAAACTCACCCCCCTCTGCGGGAACCACATTCCTTTGCGTTCTGTGAATGGATTCAGGAGCCAGGAAATCTCGCTGGCTCAGCATGGAGGAAAACTAAAGTGGAAAAGGCAAGCGACAAAGCATAAAAGACTCTGAAGGCACAGGCGCATCCCGCGGGGGGAGTCAATGAGGAGGGGAGTAGGGAGCTAGGACAAGCATCAACTTGACCCCTCGTGGGTTCCTACACTGACACACTCGTGCCATCACATGGATGGAGGGAATAAGAAGTGGGAGGGCTTGGCTTGATTGACGTAACCTTAGGGCAGGGATATTCAACTAAATTGTTTTGAGGGCTACATTTCCAAAAAGCTAAAGACCGGGGGGCTGGACTTCTCCCTTCACTATTAGTCTTAATTTGTATATTCTGGCAAACCAGTGTCCTCTACAGCAGTGTTTTTCAACCTTTTTTGAGCCAAGGCGCGTTTTTTTCTTTTAAAAAATCCGGAGGCACACCACCAGCAGAAATTATTTAAAAAATGAAACTTAATAGACAATAAAAAGTCGTTATATGACTTAAATATGACTTTAAACCATAACCAACCATTCATCACTATAGCTATTGTCTCAAAGTAGGTGTACTGTCACGACCTGTCACATCACGCTGTGACTTATTTGGAGTTTTTTGGTGTTTTCCTGTGTGTAGTGTTTTAGTTCTTGTCTTGCGCTCCTATTTTGGTGGCTTTTCCTGTTGCAGTTTCATGTCTTCCTTTGAGCGCTATTCCCCGCAACTGCTTTGTTTTAGCAATCAAGAACATTTAAGTTGTTTTTTTGTGTGGACATTGTTGATTGTTATGACATGTACGGATGTACTTTGTGGACGCCGTCTCTGCTCCACACGCTGTAAGTCTTTGCTGTCGTCCAGCATTCTGTTTTTGTTTACTTTGTAGCCAGTTCAGTTTTAGTTTCGTTCTGCATAGCCATCCCTAAGCTTCAATGCCTTTTCTTAGGGACACTCACCTTTTGTTTATTATTGGTTTAAGCATTAGATACCTTTTCACCAGCACATTGCCTCCCACTGTCGCCTGCATATTGTGATCACGACAAACCATCGTCATCTCACACGACCTGTTCCCGAAATCTACAAAGCAATTAGCTACCGGCTGCCACCTACTGATATGGAAGAGAATAACATGGTTACTCTGCCGAGCTTTAGACAGCACCGACACTCAACAACGGCACATGTTTTGCAGATTATCATTACTGGTTTGCAAAAAATATTTTTAACCCAAATAAGTGAAATTACATAATCTCTCACGGCACACCAGACGGTATCTGACGGCACACTAGTGTGCCGCGGCACAGTGGTTGAAAAACACTGCTCTACAGTAGACATTTGATTTTGGTCCATTTATTCTAGTTACAGGAACGCTGTGCTGTTTTTTAGGATTGGAGGATAGGATAGGATAGACTTTATTTATCCCACAATGGGGAAATTATGTGGTTGCAGAGAAAATACAAAATGTCCACAAAAAACACAAAGGACATAAAACACATTAAAAGAACACAGAGCTGATGCAACCAGCTACCACTTCAGCGGTGCCTTTTCTACATACAGCTACAAAACTAATACAAAAAATGAGCAATATATATAATACATATTGCGCACATACGATTGTGCCATAGACAAACAACCAAACAAAACTAGAACACCATTCCAACACCCACATACACTGTGGTAGCTTTTGCGGTGCTACACACCATTGTCTGCTGGGGTGAGACAGGAACAGACCTAACAAAGCGACCAAGAGAGCCCAGTCCGTCTTAGGCTGCCCACTAGCTCTTGGCCAATGTCTAGTTGGCGCAGATGAGCGAAAATCCGTCAAAGGAGACCGAAATGTCCGGTATATGCTCATTCAGCTAGGGCTCCGTGAAGCTCATCCATCCCGCCGTTCCTGTCTCTTCCTCCACATCTTCCCCGAAGATGGACTCCGATATGGCAAAGAGCGAGCAGCTATGGCGTTGACCAAAAGGCTCTCCGGAGGCACAAAAAGTAACGCAAAAGTCACAAAAGTGCAAACTCTTGTTGCGTAGTCCTGAAGGGGCCCGAACCAAAAAGCAAAAAACACATGAAAACAAGTAGTAGCATCAAGAACACAAAAGAGGATACAGAAAAGCACAAAACTCATGCATCCAGCAGCCACTACAGTGGTGCCATCTTGGAGGAAAACAACAAAAATTACTTTTTAAGACCTTTTGCAAAAAAAAGCTAGTCAGAAATCATTTCTAAGTCTAGGGCTGCAACTAACGATTAATTTGGTAATCGATTAATCTGTCGATTATTACTTTGATTAATCGATTAATAATCGGATAAAAGAGACAAACTACATTTGTATCCTATCCAGTATTTTATTGAAAAAAAACAGCATACTGGCACCATTCTTATTTTGATTATTGTTTTGCAGCTGTTTGTAAATGTTGCAGTTTATAAATAAAGGTTTATTAAAAAATAATTGTATTTTTTTATTTTTTATTTTTTAAATTAAAAATATGCATGCGCATAGCATAGATCCAACGAATCGATGACTAAATTAATCGGCAACTATTTTTATAATCGATTTTAATCGATTTAATCGATTAGTTGTTGCAGCCCTATCTAAGACAGAACTCTACTGCAAGAATGTGAGCATCTCATAAGTTTTTTTTAACTGACCTCACGGGCCATTTGTTGAATAACCCAAATGATGACAAAGACAGGAGTTAAAATAGAACCTTGAGGAACACCACTAGTAAAACTAAAGAACTTGAACAAATGACCTCTGACTGCATCTGATGTAAACAAGTTAGAGCAACACGTTAGTTACATAAATCACATTACAAACTGCCAAAAAGGAGAGGACTTGGGGAGCTCCACAAACCACGTTAAACCCAGATTCCGATCTAACAAAGGCCTTAACTCATTCCCCTTCTATGCCACATCAATATGGAATGCACTCCCAACAGGTGTAAAAGAAAGTGCATCTCTATCCTCCTTCAAAACCTCACTAAAAGAACACCTCCAGGCAACTACAACCCTAGACTTACACCCTCCCCCCACCACATACCACCTCCCCGGATTGTAAATAATCAAATGTAAATAATCAAATGTATACATACTTGTTCTTATGCTTTCTGAGCTCACTATGTTCACTGCTCGCTGTACATATCCTACCAAGTCAGACCTACACTGTTACAATGTCCATTTCTCAGATGATATAATTGTTGATGACGGAAGTGCTGATATCAACCAAACCTAACCCCCACCCCAAATAATGTCAATAATTTAATGTATATACTCTGAGGATTAACTTGTGTGATGACTGTATTATGCTGATAGTATATATTTATACCGTGAATTGATTAACGTGGACCCCAACTTAAACAAGTTGAAAAACTTATTCGGGTGTTACCATTTAGTGGTCAATTGTACGGAATATGTACTGTACTGTGCAATCTACTAGTAAAAGTTTCAATCAATCAATCAAAACTTAAAGCGTTCCCTTGAGGAATGCCTCAAATATGCAAATCACAGGTTTGTACTGCAGTGTTAGAATGTCAATGCAAGGATCTGTCAATGTGTTCACAGTCCAAGTTCCTCTATACAACTGGAGCACTCTCGTGTTTTTAGGAATTTGTTGCAAAATTGTTTGTCTTCCAAGTTTCGAACTGAACTCGTGGGCTGTTACGGTGTCATTCTCGGGCCAGATATGGCCCCCTAGCCGCCATTTGAATAGGCCTGCTTTTTTAAAGGATTTCCCCTTTTGAAGTAACAACCTCTTCCTGGATGAGAAAAGCGTCCCAACGGGAGGTGCAAGTGAATCAATTATCCAAGGTAACCTACTTTGGAAGTTTCCAGGCATATATTGGTGATATTTTAATGACCAGGCTTGTGCGACGTGCATACGGATGTGTGCGTGTGTGTGTCATTCAGCAGAGCGCCAACTAATTTGCGGCATTCTAATGAAGGAAAGCGGAATAAAAGCGAGTGAGCGCATCTGTGCATCTGTCAAAGACGGCGAGTGGCACGAGTGGGCAATTTGCATTTGCATGAGAAAAGAAAGAGCCTGGCGAGCAATCTGCATGCTGAAAAGGTGTGCACACACACGGAAATCAAACACACACGCACATTAACGCACCACGAAATGTCACCTTTTCTGAAGATATAGCGTCCTCACTCCACAGCGTCCCTGATGCAGGAGGAAAGGCGACGGCAGATGGATTATTTTTTTTTCCCCGCTGGGATTTTTGCCGGTCACCCAACTCAATCTCTCCTCGCTGCAAACGAGCAGCGACCAGTCAGCCTGCGAGCCGAGGACCCCCACCCCCCCCCCCTCCAAACTCCCACCAACACCACCACACACTCTGTCTATCTCTCTCTCGCTGTCTGCACAGCGCAAAAGAAGCAGGGACAGGAACAGAGGAGCGTGGAGAATAAGAATGACAGGGAGGAGGCAGTCAGGGTAGAGGATCAAGAGAAAGGGAAGGAAGAGTGAGGGAGATAATCACGCTGGGAGAGAGTCCTCTTTTCTAGAAGATCCCAGACTATAGAAGCTCCCCCTGTCCACAAAGCAAGGTATTACATCGGGTTCACACGCTATGGCCGGTCCCATTTGAAACTCAACATGCACTCAAAAATCTTGGAGAAAGTATTTTCCATATTGGCCAATGCTTTCATCCTAATAGGAAAACCAAAACACCATTTAATTGCTCCACTACAGTCCCTTCATCGTATCGATTATAATGGGCATTGTGGCTTAAAGGCCTACTGAAATGAAATGTTCTTATTTAAACAGGGATAGCAGGTCCATTCTATGTGTCATACTTGATCATTTCGCGATATTGCCATATTTTTGCTGAAAGGATTTAGTAGAGAACATCGACGATAAAGTTCGCAACTTTTGGTCGCTGATAAAAAAGCCTTGCCTGTACCGGAAGTAGCGTGACGTCACAGGTTGAAGAGCTCCTCACATCTGCACATTGTTTACACCAGCAGCGAGAGCGATTCGGACCGAGAAAGCGACGATTACCCCATTAATTTGAGCGAGGATGAAAGATTTGTGGATGAGGAAAGTGAGAGTGAAGGATTAGAGTGCAGTGCAGGATGCCAGGGTGTATCTTTTTTCGCTCTGACCGTAATTTAGGTACAAGGGCTCATTAGATTCCACACTTTCTCCTTTTTCTATTGTGGATCACGGATTTGTATTTTAAACCACCTCGGATACTATATCCTCTTGAAAATGAGAGTCGAGAACGCGAAATGGACATTCACAGTGACTTTTATCTCCATGACAATACATCGGTGAAGCCCTTTAGCTTCGGAGCTAACGTGATAGCATCGTGCTTAACAGCAGATAGAAACAGAAGAAACATGCCCCTGACTGGAAGGATAGACAGAAGATCAACAATACTACTATTACTTCTACTATCAGGAGACACCGAACCAAACCCTGGACCTGTAACTACACGGTTAATGCTGTCCAGCCTGGCGAAGCCTAGCAATGCTGTTGCTAACGACGCCATTGAAGCTAACTTAGCTACGGGACCTCGACAGAGCTATGCTAAAAACATTATCTCTCCACCTACGCCAGCCAGCCCTCATCTGCTCATCACGACCCGTGCTCACCTGCGTTCCAGCGATCGACGGCGCGACAAAGGACTTCACCCGATCATCGGTGTGGTCGGCGGCTAGCATCGGATAGCGCATCTGCTATCCAACTCAAAGTCCTCCTGGTTGTGTTGCTGTAGCCAGCCGCTAATACACCGATCCCACCTACAGCTTTCTTCTTTGCTGTCTCCATTGTTCATTAAACAAATTGCAAAAGATTCACCAACACAGATGTCCAGAATACTGTGGAATTTTGCGATGAAAACAGAGCTGTTTGTATTGGGACACAATGGTGTCCCAATACTTCCGTTCAATCCGTGACATCACGCGCAAACGTCATCATACCGAGACGTTTTCAGCCGGATATTTCCCGGGAAATTTAAAATTGCACTTTATAAGTTAACCCGGCCGTATTGGCATGTGTTGCAATGTTAAGATTTCATCATTGATATATAAACTATCAGACTGCGTGGTCGGTAGTAGTGGGTTTCAGTAGGCCTTTAAAATCTATATTGCAATATACATTGCAGCCTCCTGTGATAACGATATAGATCACGATTAGAGATGTCCGATAATGGCTTTTTTGCCGATATCCGATATTCCGATATCAACCGATACTAATATATACAGTCGTGGAATTAACACATTATTATGCCTAATTTTGTTGTGATGCCCCCGCTGGATGCATTAAACATGGTAACAAGGTTTTCCAAAATAAATCAACTCAAGTTATGGAAAAAAATGCCAACATGACACTGCCATATTTATTATTGAAGTCACAAAGTGCATTATTTTTTTTAACATGCCTCAAAACAGCAGCTTGGAATTTGGGACATGCTCTCCCTGAAAGAGCATGAGGAGGATGAGGTGGGCAGGGTTGGGGTTGAGTATGGGGGGGGGGGGGGTATATTTTAGCGTCCCGGAAGAGTTAGTGCTGCAAGGGGTTCTGGGTATTTGTTCTGTTGTGTTTATGTTGTGTCAGAGTGCGGATGATCTCCCGAAATGTGTTTGTTTGGTTTGGGTTCACAGTGTGGCGCATATTTGTAACAGTGTTAAAGTTGTTTATACGGCTACCCTCGGTGTGACCTGTATGGCTGTTGACCAAGTATGCTTTGCATTCACTTGTGTGAAAAGCCGTAGATTTTATGTGATTGGGCCGGCACGCAAAGGCAGTGCCTTTAAGGCACGCCACCAATTTTGTTGTCTGGGTGGAAATCGGGAGAATGGTTGCCCCGGGATATTTTCGGGAGGGGCACTGAAATTCGGGAGGATTGGCAAGTATGGCTGGGAGACGCAACTGCTCTGTACTTCTCCCTACGTCCGTGTACCACTTCGTACAGCGGCGTTTTAAAAAGTCATAAATTTTACTTTTTGAAACCGATACCGATAATTTCCGATATTAAATTTTAAAGCATTTATCGGCCGATAATATCGGCAGTCCGATATTATCGGACATCTCTAATCACGATATATGTGAATGACAATAGAAGTTTTCAAAACAAGTTGAAATGCTCCTAATTTATTTGCTGATGTAGGTATTAACATATTGCGTCATTTCTGGTTGTATTATTTTCGCAAAACTATTATTAATCTACTTGCTAATTTACTGTTAATATATGGTTAATTTATTTTGTGACATGTTTTAATCTACACTTCTGTTAAAATGTATTAAGCACTTATTCTTCTGTTGTTTGGATACTTCACATTAGTTATGGGTGATACTACAAATGTGGGTATCAATAAAATACCAAGAAGCTACAAAAGCAGTCTTGGTCCCACCAATGCTGATATGCATACTTAAAAATTTAGAAATCAACCATCCATCCATTTTCTACTGCTTGTCCCTCTCTGGGTCACGGGGGTGCTGGATCCTATCCCAGCTGCATTTGGGCAGAAGGCGGGGTACATCCTGGACAAGTCGCCACTTCATCGCAGGGCCAACACAGACAGGCAGACAACATTCACACACTAGGGACAATTTAGTGTTGCCAATCAACCTATCCCCAAGTGCATATCTTTGGAGGTGAGAGGAAGCTGGAGTACCCGGAGGGAAACCCACGCACTGACAAGGAGAACATGCAAACTCCACACAGAAAACCCGGGGATGGAACCCAGGACCTTCTTACATAGAATGACTTAATTTTTCTATGGCAATTATAATCAGACAAAAACACAAGATGGCGGTATAGCAGTATCAATTGAATATTTATAGGATTGGCTCTGATTTAATTCATTTGGTTTTTGCCCTTAAAGAGAAACTGCACTTTTTTTGTAAGTTTGCCTATCGTTCACAATCATTATGAAAGACATGACGATGGATGGATTTTTTTAAGGCATTCTAAATATCAAATAAATGCGATCAAAAGTCCGCTTGCAATGGAGCCTATGGGAGCCGTTCAATTCTGCCTATAGAGCCCCTAAAAAACATCCAAACACCTCCATTAGGGTTTTATATACATATAATATATTACATACGCTAAAATGTGTTCCATTTTGTCACTAGCGACGCTGAGATCATTATTCATGCGTTTGTTACGTCTCGTCTCGATTACTGAAACGTATTATTTTCGGGTCTCCCTATGTCTAGATTTAAAAGATTACAGTTGGTACAAAATGCAGCTGCTAAGACTTTTGACAAGAACAAGAAAGTTTGATCATATTACGCCTACCGGTATACTGGCTCACCTGCACTGGCTTCCTGTGCACTTAAGATGTGACTTTAAGGTTTTACTACTTACGTATAAAATACTACACGGTCTAGCTCCATCCTATCTTGCTGATTGTATTGTACCATATGTCCCGGCAAGAAATCTGCGTTCAAAGAACTCCGGCTTATTAGTGATTCCCAGAGCCCAAAAAAAGTTTGCGGGCTATAGAGCGTTTTCTATTCGGGCTCCAGTACTCTGGAATGCCCTCCCGGTAACAGTTAGAGATGCTACCTCAGTAGAAGCATTTAAGTCCCATCTTAAAACTCATTTGTATACTCTAGCCTTTAAATAGACCCCCCTTTTAGACCAGTTGATCTGCTGGGTTTTTTCTGCTCTGCCCCCCTCTCCTTCGTGGAGGGGTGGACACAGGTTCGGTGGCCACGGATGAAGCGCTGGCTGTCCAAAGTCGGGACCCGGGGTGGACCGCTCGCCTGTGCATCGGTTGGGGACGTCTCTGCGCTGCTGACCTGTCTCCGCTCGGGATGGTCTCCTGCTGGCCCCACTATGGACTGGACTCTCACTATTATGTTAGACCCACTATGGACTGGACTCCCACAATATTATGCTAGATCCACTCGACGTCCATTGCACCGGTCGCCCAGGGGAGGGGCATTTTTCCTGGTCAAATGTTCATTTATGAAAACATCTGTACCTTTGAGTTTGCGTCCTTGATTTAATATTGCGATTTTCTTTTTTCTGTTTGCGAATCTCATGATGACAGCTGTTGGTCTCTGGTTCCTCATGGGCAGTGGGTGACAAGCCTCGATGTGCTCCAGGTACATCTCTATTCCCCTGCTCTGGAGATAGGAAGCCACCTGCTGCTCCACCGACTGTGTTTCCTGCACGCTGGGCTCCCCGCTGTCCGCGGCCACCGCACGCGTTTAGGAGCGCGGCTTGATCTTGATCCCGGTGACGACCACATCATTCATGCGGGAGTATTGCTCCAGCTCATCCACTCGCCGCTCCAGGTCCACAATGCGCCGGTCTTTTTGTACGTTCTGGAGGCGTAGTTGTTTTACCTCCTCCAGCAGGCCCAATAGCTGCTCCTGCTGTGTTCTTACCGCAGTCATATCGCCGCATAGGTAGTGGAGTGTGAGCCTCATCTCTTCGAACTCCTCCGATGTCGGGCTTTTCCTCGGTGCAGGCATTACGATGGTCTATCTGCCGACGCATCCAGCAACAGAAGAAAAAATCCCACCTCCGTATCTCAGGCTGCTAATGCTAGCCGGCTTCGGTGTGCTAGCCCGCAGCACCGGTCGACACAAGCTGCAAAGTGTCACGGCACAGTGACACAGCGAAGCCAAAAAAGCACAAAATAGTACAAAAAAGTACAAAAGATGTGCTGGCTTTGTACAAGGCGATCGGCAAACTCGACAGCCCCACGTCGAAAACAGCCAGCCAGACGAGCGTAAACTCCAAAACAGGAAGTGACGTGTGAAACAGACAGGAAGTGACGTGTGAAGTGACGTGTAAAATTATGTGTACAATTGTTAGTAATAAAAGCTCTATCGTCGGCAACATTTCTAACATTTATATCATAAATCAACCCTGGCTGATATCGGACATCGGTCCAATATCAGATTATATCGGCTTGCATGTAAAATATCCGATATAAGTGCTCTGATACAAGCAGTCCTTCAGCCAGTTAACATCTAAATGTCCTCCAATAAGCACGCAAGGTTGGTCTTTTCCTCTATTTTAGTCAAGTCATTTACAAAAGCTAAACATGGTAAGCTATAGGCTACTAAGAGCTTGCAGCTACACTACAGCTAAGCACACAATAGCACACAAGCGAGACATTAAGTGTCCTTAATTGATAATATTAAGGACACTTATAATCAAGTAATTATAGTTGCAGTTACAGATAAAAAGTCCCCAAGGCAGAAGCATTTTAGAAGGTATCCAGTGACAAATGTGTCCACATTATTCAACATCATGATCATAATTTAAAGGGGCTGTTTGCCACTCAGATGCCTAGAGGGCACCATGAAGGAACCATGCTAAAAGAGGGGAAGTGTACCGCACTTAAGGGCAGATCTGAGCCCTCACACTAGCCAAACCTGCCGGACGTCTGTTATAAAGTGAGTCCAAGCACAGTGTGACTACATCATTAGAGAAGCACACGATTAATTAATTAAGACGTATTTCCATCAGGTAAAAAGTCACATGCTTCCATGTTCGTGGTTTCCTCTCAACAGATGGGTGGATGATTTCAAAGATGACCCTTTTGTACGCTCAGCAGGTGCAGTGTAAATCCCACCCGGGAGGCAAACTCAAAAAGAACATCCTACTTGGAGCGCAAAACAAGCGAGCAGCTGGTTCCTCTCGAGGGGGATGAAGGTTCTACCAGATAACTGTGGCACAAACTAGGCGGGGTACTCCTGGTAGTTTTCGAAAAGTTTCTTATTCCTTGGAGTATGCGGTCTACTCCATTAGCCTTAGGATGGATTAGCATGTTTTTATATGTGTATGAGCGGCTTTGTGGAGGAGTAGGTGGCCTGAACTTCACTTGAACCTGGAGATAAAAGCATGCGACTACATTTGCTACTTGAATATTTGCATGCAAGGAGAGGGGTTGCATTGGACTGATGCGTCACATGTAGCAGAGCGTGGATGCAGTGGAGAACACTAAGGTATATTTTTAGGATACTTTTGTTTCTTCATGACAACCAATTGTAAGCATCTAAGCCAGGCAACATCCAGGGTTGGATATCGTTCGAGTTTGGACAATTACGGTTCCTTGTTACAATTCCAGTTTCCCAACGATTCTTCTATGAGGCAGGTTAAACAATTTAATATGAATTTGTCACAGTGCTATTTTCAAGCAGTGTGTAAACATCCAATTGTTGAATATAAGTGTTATGACGTGTCTTTCTACAGTGCACACTTCCACGAAAGTTTTACTTTATTTTTAAAAACCTCATATTTCTTATTTTATTTCCATTTACACATATCCTGTTGTTTATGTGCTAGGATAGGGATGTTCCGATCTGGATTTTATGTTGCTGATTCCGATCATCAATGAGTGAAACCGGCGGATACAAAACAACAAAAAAGACTTAGAAAACATAAAAATATCGATCTAATCACTAATATCAATCATATTACCCTTAGTATCAACACTGCCGGTTTATGGATCGATCCATTTTCCCCGAACATGTGTGCCTGGCAGTAGTCGCTAAACAACAACAACAGGAGCCCAACAGTTGTTAGTATATCATCTCCTCTCCAACTCTTAATAATATACTTGTTAATTTTCTGTTTAGAGTAGGGGTGCAACGATACAGGTAGGTAACCCACGGTACAGTCCGAACCTCAGTTTTTGGACTACGGTTTTGGTTCAATATTTTAGTACGATTTTTATGTTTAAGGAGAACAACTTTGTTTTTGTATCAAAAATGTCTCTTGATTGTTAGCAATAACGACATTTTGCGCTAGACAAAGTATCACTGGTGTAGTGACTACTATACGATTTTTCTTAAGTAAACAGTTTAACAGAACCATTTCAAATGCTATATTTCCTCTTATTCCTTGACTACTCATATACATCAGGGCTTCTCATCAGTGGTTTGGCAGCAGGACGCACTATCACACCTTAATGGCAGGCGGTGAACTAAATTGCGGACATTTATTACCATATTTTTTGGATTGTCGATGAACGGGTCTATTTTCATACAAAAGGCGCACCAGATTATAAAGCCACATACTATGATATTTTTCTACATTTAAAACACTTCCTTGTGGTTTACACAGCATGTAACGGTGGTTCTTTGGTCAGCATTTTGCATAGATTATCTTTAAGCCGCTTTCTGACCGTCTCTTCAGGATGCGCCGTTTGGTAGGCAGTCTTATTTATTTGTGGCTCCACTTCGACAGCATCTTCTACCGGTCATCTTTGTTGTAGTTGTTAGCGCTTCCATATGGATTCTACTGACAGATTAAGTTCAAACTATACACTACTTTGTATTAGAAATAGCAACAGTGGAGGATGAATTCCCCAGAACGAATGAATGCTCCTATGTCAAAGCTACCAGACAGAAAATTGAGGGCTACCGGTTTGAATCCAGCTTCCGCCATCCTAGTCACTGCCGTTGTGTCTTTGGGCAAGACCCAACTTGCTCCCAATGCCATTCATGCTGGTGTAAATGTAGATATTGGGTTTCTCAGCAACATAAGGCGCTTTGAGTCACAAGAGAAAAAGCTTTTTATAAATATAATTCACTAATTCACTTTAGAACATGTTATATGAGAGAGGTTGAATCAGAGCAAACACATAAATAAAAAGTGTAGTTAAGGGAAACAGTTTATAAGCCGCTACTTTTTTCTCCACGCTTTGGACCCTGTGGCTTATAAAACAGTGCAGCTAATTTATGGATTTTTCTTCGCTAACGGCCATAATGTTTCGTAATCAACAAATAGTTCATATAACACCAACAGAGACACTAAAAAGGTGTGTTATGGTTTGTGCTATGGCACCATTTTATTTGGACAAATTCGCTCCCAGCAAGTTCTGCAGGTTGAAAATGTACTTCCTGTTTCGTGCCTTGAACTGCAAGTATAAGTCTTGCTTGTCTACTATTCGTTCTTATCCAATCCAATCCAATCCAATCCACTGTATTTATATAGCACATTTACACAACAAGAATGTTTCCAAAGTGCTGCACAGCCATGTTAAAAACAATATTAAAAACAATATTAAAAACAATATTATGCTACACCAATGACTGAATAAAAACAAAGGATAAATGAATACAGAAACAATATGAAAAAAAAATATGATTAAAAACGACTTTAAAGGGTAAAACCAATTAAAACAGTAAAATAGACATCAACATTTATAAAAAAACACAGAAGACAACAGAGGACAGAAGTGTTAAAAGCCAAAGAATAAAAGTGGGTCTTAAGGCGAGACTTAAAACACTCCACTGTGGAAGCAATTTGAACATGGAGGGGCAGAGTGTTCCAGAGTTTAGGGCCGACCACAGAGAAGGCCCTGTCTCCCCTGGTTTTAAGTCTCGTCCTGGGCACCACGAGCTGGAGCTGGCTCTCGGACCTCAGAGCGCACGCAGGAGTGTAAATTTGGATGAGGTCCGAGATATACTGAGGTGCCAGTCCATGTAAAGCTTTAGCGTTTCTGCCCAAAAGGATTCTTCATTCATCACTCCAAGCAACATTTTTAAGTTTTATATTATGATAATATAATATATTAATATAACTCAAACAAGCCATACTTACTAAATTGTCCCATGTGTGTCCGTAGGAGTGTTTTCATGCATATTTGTATGTGCTGCCATAATGTAATCAAGCTAGCCGTGTTAGCATTAGCGAATATGCTAACACATTTACAAGTGTCTGTGTAAGTACAGTATTAATAACATACAATGGCATTCTTTTTGTGTTGTTTCAGTTTCATAAATTATCCAAAAGGTCACCGTGGAGTTATTGAGTCTGTTTAGCTGATTGGAGAGCTAGCTTCCACAGGTAGTGGGTCCATGACTTTGACTTTTGTTTTGTTTGATCAGCTGTTCTAATGCTGTGTGATAGGCACCGTTTGTAAACAATTAAGGTATGTAAATACAAATGTCAAACATTTTCGTACCAGTATACAGCTGCGGTTTAAATACCGGTGCGCTTTATAGCCCGATAAATATGGTAACTGTAGGAAATGTAGTTTATTTGCAGCAATGGAGGATTATTGACTTAGGGGAGCGGCTCAACACTGTGTGGAGATAGACAGTTAGCTGCTTAGCCGCTTCTGCGGGAGCTATTTCTTCCATCGGAAACAGGAAACGACGTTTGAAAATGTGGACGGTTCTGAGAGAATCGTAATGTAAGACCCGGTTTTCATCGATGCCAGATGCCAAACCCCAGTGCGAAGACTCTATAGGCATACATGGATGTGTGAATACATGTTTCCTGGCTCACGTCACTCAGTCATCACAGGGAGGATGTACTTCCTCGTGCCAGCGCGCCTACTCGCCACTGTCATTTGAGAACACAGTGAGTGAGCAAGTGCTGGGCAGTGTGGTTGCCTTGACAACGATAATACTCCTGTGACAGTAAGGACGAGAGCGCATGAGCTTGTAAAGGATACTGCTGTTAGTACGCTTCAACAGCTGGATATGTAAAGCTTCTCACATCATGAGGTGATTTAGCCATGTTTAATGCCAAGTATGTGCTTGTAGAGCAGCTAGGACAAGTGGACGAATCCCACAAACACATCGAGGCTTCAAGGTAACAAAGGCATCCGCGGCTAATATGGTGGCTTTGCTGTCACCGCGACAACCCACTTCTCATTATATCTCGCTGGCGGCCCTTTTTAATTGAACTCATCCAGCCAAAGCTCAGGAGCACTGCAGTCTGCTGAGCTCGCAGACGCTGCAAACACACACCGATGGAGCGAAGTGTCCCAAATGTGACGCTTTGTTGTTGTTATGTGCTGGTGGAAGTGCATTGTGGGTAGTGATGAAGAAGCGCTGTAGATAATTGTGCAAACAGGGAAGATAACATCCAACAATACAGCGGCGCCTCAGTTTTCTTACGTCCTACTTCATGTATTATTGGGTTTTTTCCGAAAGTTTTTGGCAAAATAATCTCAGTGGTCGTATGGCCAAACATTGCGTTCTTTGAGATACGAGCTTTTGATTGATTGATTGAAACTTTTGTTAGTAGATTGCACAGTGAAGTACATATTCCGTACAATTGACCACTAAATGGTAACACCCGAATAAGTTTTCAACTTGTTTAAGTCGGGGTCCACTTAAATTGATTCATGATACTGATATATACTATTTTCATAATACAGTCATCACACAAGCTAATCATCAGAGTATATACATTGAATTATTTACATTATTTACAATCCGGGGTGTGGGATATGGAGGAAGGGGGGGTTTAGGTTTGGTTGGTACCAACACTTCAGTCATCAACAATTGCATCATCAGAGAAATGGACATTGGAACAGTGTAGTACTGACTTGGTAGGATATGTACAGCAAGTAGTGGACACAGAGAGAGAGATCAGAAATTATAAGAAAAAGTGTCTACATTTGATTATTTACAATCCGAAGAGGTATGATGAGGAAGGGAGGGTGTTAGTTCAGGGTTGAAGTTGCCTGGAGGTGTTCTTTTAGTGCGGTTTTGAAGGAGGATAGAGATGCCCTTACTTTTACACCTGTTGGGAGTGCATTCCATATTGATGTGGCATAGAAAGAGAATGAGTTAAGACCTTTGTTAGATCGGAATCTGGGTTTAATGTGGTTAGTGGAGCGCCCTCTGGTGTTGTGGTTATGGCGGTCATTTACGTTAAGGAAGTAGTTTGACATGTACTTCGGTATCAGGGAGGTGTAGCGGATTTTATAGACTAGGCTCAGTGCAAGTTGTTTAACTCTGTCCTCCACCCTGAGCTAGCCCACTTTCGAGAAGTGGGTAGGAATGATTGTTATGCTTAAGATTAATAGAAAAAGTTTGGGTCACGAGACTCCCCACCACTAATTGGTGTAGCAAATGTCAAAGTGAACACTGTGAGACCGCCCAAAACATCCGGTCTTACTCGCTAGCATTAGCTTATAGCAGGGGTGACAAAGGTACGGCCCACGGACCGAATCCGGCCCGCCAACAGGGGTCCTCCGGCCCACGAGATGAGTTTCCCAAGTATAAAAAGGAGCTGAAATTTTTGAATGAAATAAATTGCTGTTTCTAAATGTGTCCACTGGATGTCGCCAGAGCAATTCTTTGTGTCCCCTACCACAAGCATGACTTCAGAGGGGTCGGAGCTATGTTAGTATAGAGGCAACACTTCTGTGTTTGGACACTACCTACTTAAGCTGCTTATCAGTGATAGTATACAAATTGATAATCTGTGCATTTCGTGTTATACTTATAACTACCGTAATTTCCGGACTATAAGCCGCACCTGACTATAAGCCGCACCAGCTAAATTTAGGGGAAAATACAGATTGCTCCATATATAAGCCGCACCCGACTATAAGCCGCAGGGTTTTGATGTGTAATTACCGTAGTATATAGGGGTTCCTGCAACCACGGAGGGGATTGTCGGGACAGAGATGACTGTTTGGGAACGCAAAGCGTCCCATTTATTAACAATAAATCTTTCAATCATTCAATCAAACTTTCACATCTTTGACATGGCGAACAGCATTTGTGCAGAGTACAAATAATACAACGGTGCAAAGTAATACAAAGTGCTCGCCTGTACGTTATCAAAATAACCAGCCTATATGAAAAGTCAGTCTTTAAACATTGTGTCACCGTCTTCCTCCTGCGTACTAAAACCACCGAAATCCTCTTCGTCGGTGTCGGAGAAGAACAGGCCGTAAATAAGCCGCACCCTTGTATAAGCCGCAGGGACCAGAACGAGGGGAAAAAGTAGCGGCTTATAGTCCGGAAATTACGGTATTCTGAAATAATATGTATCCCCTTCTTACTTCACGTGTGATAAATGAAATGAGTCCAAATTCACAGGTTTTGTTGTAGACGATGCTACATATGTACGGAATGAATGATGTTAGTACATCAGTTGAGGAAAATGAGTAAATTACATTAATTTAATATTCTGATAGAATACAAATTAACACCAAAAGGGAGCACTTTAAAACTCTGCAATTCTCAATTCCACCTATTTGACTAATGAAAATTATCACATCATTTATTCAGAAAGTATAACTAACAACTAATGAAGATAGAATACAATTAACTGCAACATGTAAGTGTAAAAAACACATTATGATTTCCATATTTTCAGAATGTGATTGGTCTAATATTAAACTAAAAAACAATCTGAAGTTATCTTTATTTTTAAGTTATCATGCCATGATTTTACCAGTCCAGCCCGCTTGAGAATAGATGTTCCTCCATGTGGCCCCTGAGCTAAAATGAGTTTGACACCCCTGGATCATAGCTAAAGATGGACAACTTTTTTTTTCATTCGTAAGTAGGAATAAAGTGAGCGTGAAGGACAGTGCTGAGAAGAGGAAACCTCTGATAATATTAATTGAATCAAAAACATGACAGTGTTTAGCTAGCTAACTTGGTGAAGCATTTGGAGCGTAGCACTGCTAGTCTGCACCATACTGAAGCAGAAGGAGTCAATAAAGCAAGCCAAGGACGTTAAAATAATATCTAAGTGACATAAATTTACCCATGAAAATATGGAGGAGCTGCTGATGGTGATTTTGACAAAAAACACCTTGAAGGGGATACCCTGAAGTCCAAACTCCAAGTTAAATGCTGTACATGCTGTACATTTCTTAAAACTACCATAGTTGTTTGTACTACATTCTATTGTATTGTCCTACAATATCTTTAACCTTAAAGTTTTTATTTTTAAAGGCATGTTACATGTTAAATGGTGCTGTTTTGGAGGGGGTCAAGCACTGACACATTTATTTAAGGTTCATTTCAATGGGTAAGGCGGTTTCGCAAGTTTTTGCCGGTATGAGCGGCGTCCCAGAAGCAATTAAATTTGTATCTTGATGTACCAATAGCGTGCGAACAGCATGAGTGGGTGACAGAGCAACAATTTCTTGGAAAATGTCAAAATATTCAGCTCACTTGTTGCTTACATTTGATTCATTTATTTAGTTTAAAAAAAATTTAGCATTCCAAACACAAGTGGTGACTCTGGGAAAACAAAGTTAATAACGAAGTTATTTTGTTTGGAATTTCATTCTAAAGAGGGCGCGCTGCAGGAGGGTTGCAAAGTAAATCTATGCAGTCTCACTCTCTAGTGTGTAAAGAGATGTACTATTTCTCTCTCTCAGACACACACGCACACACAGTTGTACAGACAGGGTGACCTAGAGAGTTGATGTTGCTTCAACAAGCACTTCCTCGTCACAAGGCGCGCTGTCAAAGCCGGCACCACGCTCGGCGCCACGCTCGGCGCCACGCTCGGCCAATCACGACCCGCTTCAAACGGCTTCCTTGCCCGATTGCACTCGGCAGCCTGACTCCTGATCACAGCAAAGTCTGAGTTAACATCCCCAACACCCAAACGCTCTGAACGGATAGTGGATGAGCTTTGCTAGGCAAACAAGCAGCAATGTTGGTGCATTCGAAGTTCAGTGTGTGGGACAGAAGCGTGAACAAAAAATGTAGTTAGTTAATTATTTCTTCAGTCAGTGGTCAACAAAATAAACAGTTTTACATCCATTAATTCATAAATTCACAATTTTACGGAACAAAAGGGTTTAGGCTTAAGTTGAGCACTTATTTCGCCTAACACTATTAACAAACTCAAATACAAGATGTAGCAAACCAAGAGATCTTGAGCTTCATAGAAATGTGAAATTTCCTTTACACAATATATTACAAATACACTTTGTACACAGCATAAATACTGTTCAAATAAAAACACATAGACGAACAGTTGTGAAATATCCCTGTACACGTGTTGGTTAAACATTTGTACTAATGATATGCTATATACAAACACTTATACTTCAATTATTATTTCATTTATGTCCCACATTTAGCTTTGTAATCAACATTGATCATCTATTTGTGTTGATTCAAGAGTGATATATTTTTCTAAGACATAGGTCTTAAAGTTTTTTTTAAATGTGTGAATGGTCACTGGAACATTTTAAGGCATCATCCAAGCTGTTGCACAGATGAAACATCTACTTTTTAAACTACTCCTTATATTTGCTTTCTGAAAGACAGATGAACCTCTGAGGTCGTCGGGACTCTCCCTGGGTTTGAACCTCTCCTGCAGACACCGAGGCAGAATGCAGTTATGAGTTTTATACATCACAATAGCAGTGTTGAGGTCAATAAGATCATGCAGTTTTAATGTTTTTAATTTAATGAAAAGAGCTTTGGTATGAGCATAATAATCCGCATAATTTACAACTCTAATGGCTTTCTTTTGAAGTGAGAACATGTTTGATTTGTAATTATTACCCCAGATTTCAACACAATAATTGAGATATGGAAGTACGGAATAATTATTTAACATCTTACGAGCATTTCGATTTACAGTTTTCAATTTTATACAACATAGCAATAATGTTTGCCATCTTTGTCTTGAGTATATTTATGTGCAGTTTCCAATTTAATTTGTCATCTATATCGATTCCCCAAAATTGTGTTGAATACACCCTTTCTATTTCCATATCATCAATTCTTATGTGACACTGTATGTTAATTTTCTTATTTCCAAAAATTATATATTTTTTCTATTTAAGTTGATTGATAGTTTATTAGCATCAAACCATTGTTTCAGAATTAGGAGTTCACTCTCTACAGTCTCTAGGAGCTGGCCAAGGTTTTACCCAGAACAATACAGGCTTGAATCATCATCAAAAAGAATACAATTTAGTTGTTTTAAAGATTTTACAGATATCATTAATATACAATATAAACACTGTTGGTCCCAGTACAGAACCTCAGGGTACTCCATGTGCTATAATCTTTTAATCTGATATTACATTGTTAATATGCACATACAGTTCTCTGCCACGAAGATAACTTTTCAACAAATTATGAACAAGACCTCTGACACCATACCTCTGCATTTTGTTTAAAAGTAATGTGTGTCAAAGGCCTTGCTCAGGTCAATAAAAACGCCAACAGTGAACTCCTTCTTATCAATCGCAGTGATTAAAAGCTGCATGACGCAAATAAACTGCAATTAACATTGTTTTAATTGCACTTTATACATTTTTATTGTATTTTTTAAATAAATATTTATACACAAATACAGTATATACATATACTGTACCTGTAGACACAAACTTTTTATTGCTTTAAACGTGTTTTCTCAAGATTCTAAGAACAATGCTGTCATACTGAGGAAAAAAATCATTTTTGCGTTTGCAAACCTTGCAAAAGCACATGTTCCAAGTAGAACTCACAGAGATACATTAATTCAGCCAAATTTAGACATCTTGCATGTTTGGTTTAGGAAGCCACGTGTTTACAACCAGACTTCAACAACTCTTAGTCCCTGGTGGGAACTCGGTAAACCTAGGTCTGTAGTGGACCAAAAATGTTTAACACGGCTAATCACTCCGCAAACATACAAGTGTTTTTTGTCAACAAGCTTCTAGACTTTCGGAGACACATTCCATGGACTGTCTATGCCAAGACATCAGCCACCACTTGCGAGGACAAACGATTTCCTGCCCTTTGCACAAAGACACAGAGTCACTATAGAAAATCAACATTTAAACAGGCTAGTCTATTTTCCCAGTAATGACTCTGCGGCGTATCTCATCGATTTTTGTTTTCCTGCAAGCGAGAGGAGGCTAATTATTGTGTCACTGGCAGCAGAGCGCGCCGTGCTTTCAGCTGGGGAGAAATACTTAGGGCCTGATCTACTAAGACCCAAATATCACAAGCTAAACAGCCTGTGCAAACTATAAAATGGCGTATACTATTAGTGGGCGTCTACTAAGACTGCATGTGCAGATCGCCTTATTAAAATTAGGTTTTTGCGTAGACTAAGTGGCTGTCACTATGGAGATACTCATTTACTGCACATTCCTGTTGTCATGCTCCTACCTGTGACGTTTTGCTATGTTTTGAAACATGCAGCGGATCATTATGTACCACTTTTTAGTGGCAGTTCAGACGCAGTCCTGCAAGTGCATCTACAATTGAACCCACTCTTTAAGTGTGCTGAAGGAGTGCTCATGGCGTATGCTGCCACAACTGCGAGCGTGCCCTGCAATGTTTCAAATGCAAGAGAATGCATGTTTTTTCATATGGAAGATATGTTACTGATATATCTTCTATATGACACAAGCAGACATATCAATTTAATTTGCTTTCATTAACTCCTTAAAGGGGAACTGCACAAGATGACAGATGTAATTTTTTTTATGCATTCTAACTCGTATGCATTCTAGCAGCTTATGAGGGAG
>NC_084742.1:12502703-12567703 GCF_033978785.1 Entelurus aequoreus | reverse complement strand
ATACTGTATGTAGGAATACATACCTTTTACATTTTAACCAACGGTAACAATTTTTGGTATTTTTGTGTGCGTGTTAATTTGTTGTTAAATGTGAACTATTTAATAATTTTTTTTTTAAAAACAACATTTATTTAACAGTGAGCTGATAATGATAACTGTGCTCTCCGGCAATTATATCTGTTTCCTTACACTTCTCAGTATGCATTCATTTCAGTTTGTCCTTGGTGTGTTGTCATCGTCAGGAAGTAGTCTTTGCCATTAAGTTGAATGTGCCAGTCTTGTCTTTTGTTGAGTCCTACAAAGTGTTTATACTTTACAGTAAGTATTGTAATTATTACACACCTCATCTTTGTTGGAGTTTTGATTACCAAATTTGGAGGTGTTGAATACGCCATGTAAATTTGTTAATGTACATTTAAATTTGAATTAGAATTGAGCTCGGGCATTTTGAAAAGTGGAGCCTTACTTTTGTGTGCTTTCTAACAGGCATTCTTGCTTTAAGTAATGCTTTTTTAGATATTTTTTCTTGAAAGTTGTTGCGTTACTTTCACTAGGTTGGCCTAATCCAAATTGTAGATAAATAGATAGATAGTACTTTATTGATTCCTTCAGGAAAATTAAAATTCCAGCAGTAGGGTACAGAATTGAGATCGAATTTAAAAAGTAAAAAGTAAATAATAAATAATGAGGATATATGTTACTGTTTTGCATCCCCCGTCATCCCAGTACCCCCCACTCAGAGAGGAGTTGTACAGTCTGATGGTGTGTGGGACAAAGGAGTAATACAACAATATATATCACAATATATTATTTGGCATATGAATGGTAATAGAACCATTTCAGAATACGTTTCATACAGTAGGTCTTACAGAAAGTTACTACTGAAATATTTTTTGAATAAAATAAATGCAGTATAGTTACAACATTTACTATGCCAGGCTGTAATTATACCACAAAATGTTCAAATACAAGAAAATCCAAATACTAGCTGCAGAAAATTGAAAGAGATACTACAACCAGCACGTTTTAGTCCTTGAACCTGAAATAACATGCACGATACAGAGAACAGGAAAACTGATGTCTTGCTAACAAACTGTTACTGGATACTTTGAATGAGGTAAATACTAAGTATTAGACATGACTACTTTAAATCAAGAAAACTCTTCAAGTCGAGTGCACATAGAATAGAATAGAATAGACTTTATTGTCATTATATTTGCATGTTACGAGATTAAGGACTCCAACTTAAGGTGCGGTACTGGGAACAAATATGGGGTAAAAATAAATTACACAAGAGGTAATAAAGAAAAAACTAACAATTGAAATAAACAGACTACTGTCCAATTAAAATAATAAGCAATTCTGTACAATATACAAAACACTATAGAAATACAAAATACTGTACAATATACAGAACAAGACAAGACTACCGGAGTAATAAATAACAATCGGTGTCGGATGTATTGCACTCGAAGGGTAATATTGCACAGTAGGGTATTAGGGTAGGATATTGTATAGGGATGAATTATTATTATAAGTTAGAGTTCAAGATGGTGACAGCTCTGGGAAAGAAGCTGTCTCTGATATATACTGACATATACTTCAAATAAAAACATTTTGCAAAAATACTACTTTTTTTTTTTCAAATTAAGGCAAATAATACTTCCAAGGTCAGGCACACATACTTCTACTACAGAAAACACTGTGTTTAAAGTTTAAACATTTATTTCCAAATATGCCATTAAAACAGTGCAAAAGGCAATATATAAATATGTTTGTTATACAGTAGTGTTTCTGAGATGCAGCTCGTACCTCAAAAAACTCATATTGTTAAATGGCATGGCCATGAAATTAATTGAAATCAATGTGTAACATCCATCCATCCATTTTCTACCGCTTATTCCCTTCGGAGTCGCGGGGGGCGCTGGAGCCTATCTCAGCTACAATCGGCATGCCCTTTAAAAAAAAAAAAGAAACTTAGAGAATATAAATATTTTGTTAAAAACAATAGAATGTAGTACAAACAACTGCAGTAGTTTAATGAAGTAATGTAATAATGTACATTTAAGGTTAAGGTAGCAATGATTGTCACACATACACTAGGTGTGGCGAAATTATTCTCTGCATTTGACCCATCACCCTTGATCACCCCCTGGGAGGTGAGGGGAGCAGTGGGCAGCAGCTGTGGCCGCACCCGGGTATCATTTTTGGTGATTTAACCCCCAATTCCAATCCTTGATGCTGAGTGCAAAGCAGGGAGGTAATGGTTCTCATTTTTATAGTCTTTGGTATGACTAGATTGCGTCATCAACACGTATTATTGCAATAAAACCTTTATTGTAGGTCAAAGTGTTATCGCGTCTATTGCATATTGCTAGTTCCAGAAGTTCACATAGCTGAAGGCGAGACACAAACTTCCACAGAGCTCTAAAAAAGAAGAAAAAAAAATAGTTTACCAGCGTCTTCTTCTTTTTCTGACTTTGTGAGGCATCCAGCCCCAGATGCCCCGTGGCCAAGTGGGAAGACACAGCATGACATGCAATCGAGTGTGCAACCCTGCTCAGACTCCACTTCTGCTACGCGCGGTCCATCAGCATCACTGTCAAAGCCTGTCTGAGACGGCAGGGATTGACCTACGACCTTCCAGATTTAGTCTGCTCTTCTTGAATGTTGGGCAGTGCATGCGCTAACACATGCCTTATATGGGTAAAAGTGCATCTACTGATTAAATCCAGCATGGTTTAGCTAACGTTATGTTGAAAACAGCATGTACAGCGACGGCAGAACAAAAACAGTCACAAGGTGCAAACTGTCGCCGCAGATAATGTCATTGTTTTTGCGTAAACAACACAAATGGCTGACTTACGTATGCCAAAACAGCAACACGCTAAAAAACAAGTTTGTCACTCATGGTAGGAATTAGAGATGTCCGATAATGGCTTTTTTGCCGAAATCCGATATCCCGATATTGTCCAACTCTTAATTACCGATTCCGATATCAACCGATACCGATACATACAGTCATGGAATTACCACATTATTATGCCTAATTTTGTTGTGATGCCCCGCTGGATGCATTAAACAATGTAACAAGGTTTTCCGAAATAAATCAACTCAAGTTATGGAAAAAAATGCCAACATGGCACTGCCATATTTATTATTGAAGTCACAAAGTGCATTATTTTTTTTAACATGCTTAAAACAGTAGCTTGGAATTTGGGACATGCTCTCCCTGACAGAGCATGAGGAGGTTGAGGTGGGCGGGGTTGGGGAGGGGGGGGGGGGCGTGGTTGAGGTGGGGGGTGGGGGGTGGGGGGTTAGCGGGGGGTGGGGGGTGGGGGGTTAGCGGGGGGTGTATATTGTAGCGTCCCGGAAGAGTTAGTGCTGCAAGGGGTTCTGGGTATTTGTTCTGTGGTGTTTATGTTGTGTTACGGTGCGGATGTTCTCCCGAAATGTGTTTGTCATTCTTGTTTGGTGTGGGTTTACAGTGTGGCGCATATTTGTAACAGTGTTAAAGTTGTTTATACGGTCACCCTCAGTGTGACCTGTATGGCTGTTAACCATGTATGCATTGCATTCACTTGTGTGTGTGAAAAGTCGAAGATATTATGTGACTGGGCCGGCACGCAAATGCAGTGCCTTCAAGGCACGTCCCCAATGTTGTTGTCTGGGTGGAAATCAGGTGAAATTCGGGAGAATGGTTGCCCCGGGAGATTTTCGGGAGGGGCACTGAAATTCGGGAGTCTCCCGGGAAAATCGGGAGGGTTGGCAAGTATGACTGGGAGACGCAACTGCTCTGTACTGCTCCCTACGTCTGTGTACCACTGCGTACAGCTGTGTTTTAAAAAGTCATACATTTTACTTTTTGAAACCGATACCAATAATTTTCAATATTACATTTTAAAGCATTAATCGGTCGATAATATCGGCAGTTCGATATTATCGGACATCTCTAGTAGGAATTAATAATACCATATCTTTGCAACATTTGACCTACGATAACAATACTTATTTTTGATTTTTGTAGCAAGTTTTTGTCGACATAAAATGTTTAGAGTAGTGGTGAATGAATTGTTTAAAAAAGTGATGGTATTTATAATTTTGAGAATTTAAATGTTTACAGCACATGGAAGCAAATAGATATTATAATCTTGTCGTATTTGGACGTCGGACAGTGTAATAGTATTGAAAGGGAAATTCAAGCATGATCCCTTGCGGATCATTACAGTTTGACAATGTCTAAATCAATACAGTCAATATCAATGCTGTTCCGTGAGTTGAGTTGAGATAACAATACAATAAATAAAACAACATACCGTATTTCCTTGAATTGCCGCCGGGAATATAGTATTCGCCTGCCTAGAATTACAGCCGGGTCAAACTCGTTTCGCAAAATAATTAGCGCATGCTTGGCACTTCCGCCGGGTCAAATATGAGTCATTAAATGACTTCCGCCTCCTGGTGGTAGAGGGCGCTAGTGATCCTTCTTGCGACTACTGGTACTGCAGAAGACCGGTGCTGCAGAAGAAGACAACAAGCAGCAAGAGTGAGGAGCCATTGTTTGCTTGCACTTTTACCATGGAGGATTACATATCTAAAATAAAACAGTTTTCTAAACTGGACTTTCAATCGAAGCAGGAGGTAATACTTAAAGGAAGATCTCCATCGAGACAGAGAGACTTTTAAAACTGAAGAAAGATAAGGAAGACTTCTATAGGAGCTGCGCATGGACTCATTTATACCTAAAGGTAAGACCATAATAAAGTTTTTTTTCTTAAATGTGATTTTCATGATAAGGTAAGCGCCGGAGTGAGAAGATTTTTTTAAATAATTAACGCATGCTTGCCAATCCCGCATGCTTTTGGTAAACACAGGAGTGAGAAGAGGTTTTAAATTAATTAGCGCCCCTGCGGCTATTCAAGGAAATACGGTAGATATTTTGACCAACCAAAACAACGATGGTGTATCACAAGGCTTTTCTCATACATGAATTTCGGAACTCATGTGCTGACGTCGCCAACTAGTGGCATGGCATGAATATCCTCTTGGGAACCAGCCCCCTCTGCAGTGGAAATGTGTGGACATGCATAACAGGGCTGTTTGTTTTCCCAAAATTTGTACATCTGTCAAAAAAAATTAAATCCACTGCAGATGATGCCAGTTCTCAGGAAGATATTAGAATATTTGTGTCTGTTTTTTCTAGCTCATTGACTCTGTTAACAAACACACATCTTGGTATGCTTGGAACAGTGTGGGAACAGTTTAAGGAGGGACTAGGTGTCTTGATCCAATATTGGTATCCAATATCTGTCCGATATCAGTAAAAAAAACAAGCATCGGATGATATCCGCTTGCATGTATAATCTCCAATATAAGTACTCCGACACAAGCAGTCCTCCAATGTGTCTCAATGTCCAATAAACACACAAGGTTGGTCTTTTCTTGTATTTTAGTCAAGTCATTTACAAAAGGTCAACATTATTGGCTATAGACCAGTGGTTCTCAAACTCTTTCAGCAAGTACAACTTCAGAAAAACTTGGTTCTCCAAGTACCACTGGTAATGACCAACAATAAAATACAGTAGCGTAGTAGGTCGAAGTATTTATTAAAAACAAGGCAGATGTTTTATTTAAAAGTATATTTAATATTTTGGCCACTCTAACTTTCCACACAGTTTGAACAGTAACACTCCGTTTAGAATATTGTAAAACAAAACACAATCATATGATTCTTTGGCGTACCACAGGGTGGAGCCCACGTACCACTAGTGGTACGCGTGCCACAGTTTGAGAAGCTTTGTTATAGGCTACTAGGAGCTAGCAGCTACACAACAGCTATGCACACAATAGCACATAAGCTAGACATATGTAATATGTAAGTGTCTTTAATTGAACAATATTGCAGTCTAAAACAGCACAGTTGTCAAAATAAAGTATTAAATATTTATAGTTCCATATTACTTACACATACAAAGTCACTAAGGCAAAAGCGTATTAGAAAAAATCCAGTAACAAACATGGTCATCTTACTGCATTATGAACTTAACGTACAATAATTAATAAGATAGTATTTGTCACACCTAACATTGTTCTCTGTAGAGTAATTTCACTTGATCAAGCCTTTTTCTACCATTCCACACTACAAAATTATAATAGTATGTATGAGTCGTACTGATATTGTATTGGATCAATATCATTATCGGCCAATACTCAAGGCTTTAATAATGGTATCACATCGGAAGTGAAAAAGTCGAATCGTTTCTGCTCCAAGACCATCAAGAAAGGTCCATGAAGGAATGTGGCTTGATCTTGTTGTGGAAAAAGCCTCAAACACCTTTGGGATCCGTTAAATTGCCTACAAATCCTACAGACACCTCCGGAATTATGTAGAAAGTCTTCCCAGCAGAGGGGAGTGGAATGTTTGTTGTGCCAAAAGTATCATTGAGAAGCTGTCTAATAGCAGGCCAACCCTCTGGAGAGTGCGTCAGCAAATGGCTCCCTGATAGCCAACGTTATTTATATGCAGATGGGATCAATATTGATGCGCTGCCATGCCCTTGTTGTAGCCGGTCTTTGTGTCGTTGTTGCATCACTCATTAGGCCATGTGACTCATCTGGGAGGGTGAGGCCGCAGCATACGAAAGAGATGAGCAGACGTCTTCACTCAAATTAGCCTTCACTCGTCACAGTCCTTATCTCAGCAGATTGTTTTGATTGGCACCTCGCTCTAATTGAGTCGCTGGGCTCATTGTGCAACACGCTGCTGGGCTTTTAACGCCAGTCCCTCCAATCAAAGCCTGTCTGCGGGTGACTTGTCGTTGGTAGAACAGGCACCAATCAGCTTTAATTCACTTTTTAAGATCTAACAGCACAATAAAAGAAAATTTAGTGGCCCATCTAAACACACCTTGTTAGCCTGTAATATGAATGAACATTTGATGAATGAAACATTTATGTGGAGTTGAGAGCCTTTTTGGGACTCAGCCGCTCGGCACAAGTAGAAACAATTCTTCTTACCGTGCTCCATTTTCATGTGAAGGCTATTTTTGCATGCAGGTGCAGGCTTGTGTAACGGGAAAGCGTGTGAGCACCAGACATGGGACAAGAAACGTGTAAGTGGGTTTTCCTAAAATAAAATAATAAAAATGAAAGAATGGGGGCTTGCAAAGGAATTTGATCAAGTGAAAGCTCAAGGGTGCCCCCTGTGGGAAGTGTCACTAGACTCATGCAACACTTGCTGGAATAATATCCAAAACAATCCACACTGGGCGTGATTTATACAAATGGATGGTTGCGGCGAATCACCAGCAGTTCATTGAAATTATGTGGAAATTATGTCCCAAAGAGATTTAACCCAAAAGGTAAAAACACATAAAACAAGAGGGAAACGTTAAAGAACACAAATGAGGATATAAAAGAACACAGAGCTGTTGCAACCAGCTGCCATTTCAGAAGAGCCATTTTTACATACAGCAACAAAAGTCAGATGCAATAAAATAATAATACATATTGCGCACATACAAATGCACCATGCATAGATAAATAATAAAACGAAAGCACCATCTTAACGGGCAAAGTCGGAAGTGTCCATTGCAGCAGTCGTGCGGGAACCATGTCTGCATATTTACAGTTCCAGGCACTTTATGCTGAGTGCCAAAAAAAAAAAGATTTTCGAATTAATCACGATTCTTATTTGTAATGATTCTTAATCAATTCATAAAACTTTTTTTTTTATGTCTTTTTTTTTATTTATCTGTCCTGTCCAGCCACACACAAAGAATAAGATCGCGGATACAAGCGGCCGAAATGAGTTTCCTCAGAAGGGTGGCTGGCATCTCCCTTAGAGATAGGGTGAGAAGTGCAGTCACCCGAGAGAGACTCGGAGTAGAGCCGCTGCTCCTTCGCTTGGAAAGGAGCCAGCTTAGGTGGTTCGGGCATCTCGTGCGGATGCCTCACGAGCGTCTCCCTAGGGAGGTCCTCGTTGCACGTCCCACTGGGAGGAGGCCCCGCGGCAGACCAAGGACCAGATGGGGGGATTACATCTCCTCTCTGGCCTGGGAACGCTTCGGGATTCCCCAGGAGGAAGTCGCAAATGTTGCTCTGGAGAGGGAAGTCTGGGGGTCTTTGCTGGAGCTGCTGTCCCCGCGACCCGATTCCGGATAAGCGGTTGAAGATGGATGGATGGATGGATGTCCAGCCACTCAGACAAATCCTATTGTTGATGTAGATGCCCATATCTGTTGTACAGATTTACTTTAGCAAAGAGAAGTGTTGGATATAGGGCTGGGCGATATGGCCTTTTTTTAATATCTTGATATTTTTAGGCCATATCGCGATACACAATATATATCTCAATATTTTGCCTTAGCCTTGAATGAACACTTGATACATATAATCACAGCAGTATGATGATTCTATGTGTCTACATTAAAACATTCTTGTTCATACTGCATTAATATATGCTCATTTTAAACTTTCATGCAGAGAGGGAAATCACAACTAAGTCAATTGACCAAAACTGTATTTATTAAACAGTTATTAAGCAGTGGCACAAACATTCATGTCATTTCCAAAACAGAAAGTGCAAAATTGTCAGTAATTTTAAAACAAGCTATTAGTGCACTTCTGTGCATGATGTCTCTTAGACAGGGGTGTCCAAACTTTTTCCACTGAGGGCCGCACACTGAAAAATCAAAGCAAGCGGGGGCCATTTTGATATTTTAAAAACCAATACAATATGTGTATAAAAAATATACATTTAGGCCTCCACTCAGGCTTGATCCCAGGGACCCCAAAGGGTTTTGTTAAAAAAAATATAAAAAATGTGTCATTATTCAGTATTTTTATTATTATTCAAGTTTTAAATCCATAGATCAACATTAGGTCTGTCTGTCAATATAACGTTTTTAAAGATTTAAGTCGTATGCTCTTTTTGTCAAAGAAAACCCTGTTTTTTTATGGAAAAAACACAAAATATGCAATATTTTCACCCAATAACATTTTTAAGTGGAATATTTTAGATTATATAATAATTGGAGCCTTAAAAAAGTCAATAACTCATAACACCATTGATTTTAATTCATTATTATTTTTTGAGCGATGACACTTAAAAACAAATCACACAAAAATTATTGGGGAACCAAAAGGGTCCTACTCATTAAAGTGTTAAAAAATAAATTATACATTTTTTTTACTGTTTACTTTTAACACAATAATCTCGAGATCAACTTCAGATATATCCGTCAATTATAAGTTGTATTTTTGTTTATGTTTTTTGTTTGTTCGTTTTAGGCCTTTCTTTAAAAAAAAAAAAAAAACAGCTCAATTTTTTATTTGGCAAACACAAAATATGCAACATTTTCTCCAAAAAATATCTCAAAGTGCAATATTTAATGTGACAAATTTGGAGCTGTGGATAGGTCAATAATTCATAATAACATTGATTTTCATTCATTATTTTTTTTTAAAGAAAGAAACAGCCTGCATGGCAGCTTTGTGTTATTAAGAGTAAACATTGCAACATTTTCTTGTTACATTTCACCTGTTTGGTCTTTCATACCACTTTTTATGTTTTTAATTTTTTTAATCGTATTTTAAAATGGGCCGTTAAAAAATGACCTGCGGGCCGCAAATGGCCCCTGGGCCGCACTTTGGACATCCCTGCTCTAAGATGACATATCAAAACAACACTAAATTAAAGTGCACTTTTTGTACAGAACGCCACTACAATAGTTTAAAACAAATAAAGTGCACTTTTGTACATGATGTCACACAAGATATTTCAATAAGTGTCAAATAAAAATTAGCTGCTTAATAGGAAATCAAATTGTGTACGTCCTTCGCTATGTGGTAGGTTCCTGCGGACGTTATCTCTTTTGTTGTTGACTATTTTCTTCATACGGTGTTGATCTGGAAATGTTTGCCTCGGCATTTTGATGGTGTGGGCGTGTGGCACCGAACGGAGATGTTGACATGCGGAGTAAGCACTCTACATTCTCTAGTAGGTGACTTTTCAAATGATGCTACATATTAGCAGTAATGCTACTTTTTGTAGCAATGCTTTTTCCCCACACTTGACAAATTACGGTTGTCTGTTCGACATATTCCCACTTGACGCCAAACCACCGCCAGACGATGGACCCCGTGCTGTTTTTCTTGGGCATTAATTCTTCCTTCATTTGTTACCAGATTTGCACCTTCTTTCTCTCGTATTACCGCTCGAACAACTCCACTAGCATCACAGCTAACGTTACCCATGCTGCTATCTCTCTGCTCAGCGAGGGCGTATACGTATGTGACGTATGACGTGACAGTATGTGACGTATGTAAGAAGGTGCGCTCGCTGTCTGTGAGAGGGACAGACAAGAAAGAGTGGGAAGAGCCTGTAGTGTAATGTCCGCAGCTAAAAGCAACTGCGTGAGAACGTATACTCGAATATCACGATATAGTCATTTTCTATATCGCACAGAGACAAACCCGCGATATATCGCATATATCGATATATCGCCCAGCCCTAGTTGGATACTTCTCTTGTTGCTGTATTTGAATTACTAAATGTTTGGGTAGAATTGTAGGAAACAAAATCAGTTTTCTTTTAAATAAAATATACATTTTTCAGAGCTTTTTATATATTTCATGGAGGAATGTAGTTAATCACAGAATTGGCACCCAATGTTATTAAAAAAGTATTGATTTTGAATCGAGAATCGTTTTGAATCAAGAATCGATTTTGAATCTAATCGTTACGCGTAGGAATCGAATCGTGTGGTGCCCAAAGCTTCACAGCCCTACTTTATGTGGTCCGGATTTTATAAATTGTTATTAAATACCCTCATTGAACGACTAATCGAAGCAACATAATATAAATGAAAGCTTTTAATCATTGCAGCCTTAAACCTGAGCCTCAGATGTGTTAAATACCACATTTAAATTGTATACAGACGCCACACATTTGTACAGTTATTTCACCTGTATATAATAAGTCATCACACCTGTGCACAGATGCGTATAACAAGACAACTCACACAAGGTAACGCGCGTGTACACAAAAGCATACAAAGTTGCTGAGCAAGCGTCTGCCGTGTAATTCCCCATTGTGTGAAGATGATGAACAATCCCTTCGAATATAAACTGCTCGTTTGTGAACTAATTGAGCCGTTGCCACCCAAACTGCCATTCGCCGACCACGCGGCAGCAATTAGGATACAGATGTCGCACAGGCGGCGGCAAACACTTGCCTCAGGTAATTGGAGCCGACAGGTCGGACTCAAAAGGGGAGCGCAGGCCGTCTGAGAGAGGGGTTGACGGTAAAATAACTCACTTTTATGGCTGTCAGTCGTTTTCCAGCGCAGTAATTTTTTTATATTGGATTTACTCTACGGGCCGTTTACTTTTAGAGGAGGACACCTGTGTCGTTTTCCTCGAAGCGACGGCTGGGGTTTATACTGGTTGAATAGATGTTGCTTACAGGACACTTTATTAGGTATACTTGCACAATGCAAGAGCCGTTTTGATGCTCGCCATTCTTGTGTGTTTTCACTGTTGGCCCCGCCCCAAAGCCCAAAAGTGTGACGCGGGGTCCGTTTGCGGCCCACAGCTAACTTTTTCTGGGTCCGCGCTAAATAAAATGAAATATAAAAACAATTTAACATTATATAATTCAGGGGCACCACTAGGTTTGAAGAAAAGGGGCTGCTTAGCCACCAGGAGGTTCCTGAAAACTTTTGCACTTGGAAGATCTTTTCGCTCACAACTTTTTGGCACCGTATTACACAACAAACATCATTATCTTTAGTAAGCATGATATGGCCCAAACACATAAGGACCGTGTTGTTGCATGGAAAAGCTAGCAGGTAACTTGCAAACAAAGAAATGTTGCACAGATGATAGCAGTGTAAACCAACTTGCACAGCACTACAGAATTGACCTGAAAACATAGGCGGTTCTGGTGGAAATAAACTTTCTTGCCTGGAAAACTGTGGCTGGAAGTCCACCGAAAAGACATATTGCTGTGCACAACCTCTTTGATTCAGAATTTTTGCACTTTCAAGATTGTTTTGCTTACAAATTGTTGTTACTGTATTAGAATTACACCGCAAATACTGAAGAAATCCAACTAGTTGAAAAGCAATATGGTTAGTCTCCTGTTATTACTGTAATGGTAATTTAAGGCATTTAGACCACAGATGTCAAATTCAAGGCCCACAGGCCACACCTGGCCAGTCGGGATGGGTGATATGGACTAGGGCTGCAACAACTAATCGATTAAATCGATTAAAATCGATTATAAAAATAGTTGGCGATTAATTTAGTCATCGATTCGTTGGATCTATGCTATGCGCATGCGCTGTGGCTACGTCTCATGAGATGGCAGTAAGCAGTAAGCCAGTTAATGACGTGTTAGAGGGTGTGGGTCCTCTCCAAGGTTTCTCATAGTCATTCACATGGACGTCCCACTGGGGTGAGTTTTCCTTGCCCTAAAGTGGGCTCTGTACCGAGGATGTCGTTGAGGCTTGTGCAGCCCTTTGAGACACTTGTGATTTAGGGCTATATAAATAAACATTGATTGATTGATTGATGTGCAGCTCACGTGACGATGCCGTCTCCTTTGCCTGGAAGCATTCGAAAAATGGCGGAGGAAAGCAGTACCGGAGAAAAGCGTACGACCTAAGTCGTCAAAAGTGTGGGAACACTTCACTTTAAAGACTTCAAAGAAGACAGTTTCCTGCATAATGTGCAGCATTGACCTCGCATGGCACGGAAGTACAACATTGCTTCGGGAGCACATGAAGAGAAAACATGTTGGATACCATGGATGAAGGGAACTCACGGTACGTAACTTTTTAAGTCCACAGTCCGAGTATATTGATCCCTTGTGTCTGTCTATGTGTGTTTTTAATCTTTTGTTAACGAGGCAGCGTAGCAGCAACTGTTGTGTATTAACTTTCAGAGTGTTAAGAACGTTTTGGATAGTGCGACGACTTCATTTTCTGTGTTGTTACCACACGGTTACCATTTTCGAAATAAACGTAGCGGACTGAAACATCTCAGGTTCGTTTCATAATGGCTCAATGTAGCCGGGCCCGATAAAGCTATATAAATCTATTTATATTTGAGTGACACTTTAGTACAACTAAACGTTATGAAAGTGCTGGAATATTTCATGTTATTATTCAGAGGCAGCCTAAATCGAATCCTTTATTATTCACAACAGAAACGTGGACACTATCTGATCTGATGAGTTACATTTCTGTGTTATTATTGGTGTATGCTGCAACCCCAATGTCAATTTATTTCATTTAGCTTTTTTTTTTTTTAATGTGGTGGCGTATTTGCCTTTTACGTCAGAAATTATTAATTAAATCAACTATGTATGTATTAAGTTACATGTAAATGATTCTACTATATATGTTCATTATATGGTTTCTCTCATTTCAGAAAGAAACAACCCAGCATTAGCAACATGGTACAAAGGAAGGTCTGCACACCACAGCAAGCGGCTGCATTGACTGATGCTATCCTGAATATGTTGCTAACTGACATGAGGCCACTATCAATGGTGGAGGATGAAGGTTTTAGACAAATGATTCACGTCCTCAACCCTGGTTACACTCTTCCCACGTGGACCTATGTTACCAAAGTGATGGAGAGGAAGTATGAGCAGACATTCCAAGCAGCAAAGTTGCTCTCACTACTGATGTGTGGACAAGTGTAGCCCCGGAAGCCCACCTTGGCAATACATGCCATTACATTAGAGACAACTGGAACATGAAGTCAATCTGCCTTACGACCATGCCACTAGAGGAAAGATATTCAGCATCCAACATTGCAGAATGGTTGGAATAGGTAGTAGCCAGGTTTGAAATTTCCCCAAGCAAAGTGATTGCTATTGTGCATGACAACGGTGCACTTTATAAAAAAACACTTGCCTTGTTTTATTTGGCAAGTTGAAAGAACATGGTGCCAGTATGCTGTTTTTTTCAATAAAATACTGGAAAGGATAGAAATGTAGTTTGTCTTTTTTATCCGATTATTAATCGATTAATCAAAGTAATAATCGACAGATTAATCGATTATCAAATTAGTTGTTAGTTGCAGCCCTAATATGGACTATCACAATAACCTGCCATTTATGGTGAAAACGCTATAAGTGAAGATAGAAAACACCTACAGAACTCCACCTTTTTGACTTTGAGTCTGTCATTGCATCCAGTCTTCAGATCCCCCAAAACACAACTCTAAAATAACATAAAGGCTATTAAACTACATCCATTAGTTTAAGTAGCACACATATAATGCAAAGCTGTAGTATTGTGATTTGCTGATCATACGGTGTGAAAGTTATTTTTCTGTCAGCAATATTATATACATTATTATTATGAGTTTTATATTACATATCTATCAGATATGTTAGGATGCAACTTCAGTGTGTGTTGATGTATATCATTCACCAAAAAAGATGACAAATTAGCAGAAACAGGCCAAAATATTGTTTTAGGAACTCCCGTCAACCAATGTTTCACCACTGATCACCAACAAGCTCTTCAGAGCAGACATTGAGGCAAATGTCCCCAAAACTGTGAGAGACATCTTCTTTCATAATCTTCTCCGCGGTTCAGAACATGTTGACTTTGATTGCACAGTATGCTTGAAATTGCCACAAATGCACCAGTACTGAGACGACTAGAATTGACGCATGTTTACTTCCGAATTTACTTCTGTAAACACTGCAGGACGCCAAGGTAACAGTGAAAACGTGGACTTGATTTTCAGTAGAAGTGGGACTCTTCGGGCAGTTCTTGATTCGATTACGATTCAGGAACTACGATTCTTTTAAAAATCGATCATTAATGCATCTGTAATTTATATATATATCGATGCAGCCTTACATTTATTTTCGTTTCACTAAATAAGCATTAATTCCTTGCAACTTTAAAAAACAATGCATCTGTAATAAGAAACAGTTTAATTAATTCCCACGATTATTAAATGAATGGAAATGTGTGTAAAACTGGAACTTAAATGCCCTAAAATAAAGGAGCTGGTCGGACCACTCTGTGAGGTGGCTCACTGCAGTGAGCCACATTTTAGAAGTGAAGTGAAATTAAGTGAATTATATTTATATAGCGCTTTTCTCTAGTGACTCAGAGTACTTTACAAAGTGAAACCCAATATCTAAGTTACATTTAAACCAGTGTGGGTGGAACTGGGAGCAGGTGGGTAAAGTATCTTGCCCAAGGACAAAACGGCAGTGACTAGGATGGCAGAAGCGGGGATCGAACCTGGAACCCTCAAGTTGCTGGCACGGCCACTCTACCAACCGAGCTATGCCGCTCTGTCTGCATTAAATTATGTATCTATGCAGATTAATCATGCAATTTGTTATACTGGTGGGCTCACTTCAGAATAAACTATGACTGGACTTTATATAAAACTGTTTAGTTTTTTGCAAATAAATGACATGCATTTTAAAAATGTTCCTCTGTGACATTCTGATGAAATTGCAACTGTGTCCAAATATCAGGGTCTTTTTTTAAAGTTAATTTAAAATATGCAAACAAGTAATAACATGTGATTGATTAATCATGATTAATTTGAATTTAAAAGTGTAAGTAATCTAAGAAAAATAACATTTGACAGCACTAATTGAAATAAACATTTCCAAGAATTTTGATGATAGGGGGAAACTTATTCAATAATAAACATTGAATAAGAAACATTGAATTCATGATATATGACGTGCCCTACATCGCCTTTGGCCCAAAGTCATCTTGGATAGGCTCCAGCTCATCCCTGACTCTGATGAGGACAAGTGATATAGAAAATGACAAATGCAAAATATAAATGATATTAGACATAGTGGTTTTTCCATACATCTTCTAAACACCATATGCTTATACTTTGGTCATAACTTGTAAGTAACAAAAAGAAACACAATAAAAAAATTGTTTTATGTTTTTCTAAATACATTTAGATTTTGGTAGTATTGTTTGTAAATCAAATGACACATTAAATGCTACATACAGATAGAATATAGAAAATAAAGTGGCGAGTGCACAATAAATAAACAAAAGAAAAAAAACTACTATAGGCTCATTTGGGGTTTGCCCTGCAAGTATTCCTTTATCCAGATTCTGATTTCTGACTTTGCAAACAATAAAAAAAACTACCTAAACAAATATTTTGTCATAACAGGAAAAAGATAAGTATTACTCTAATCAGGTTAGTATCATTTATACACAGATACCATACACATTGAAGCTTTAGCAGTTAGCTCGGTGTGTGTGTGTGTGTGTGTGTGTGTGTGTGTGTGTGTGTGTGTGTGTGTGTGTGTGTGTGTGTGTGTGTGTGTGTGTGTGTGTGTGTGTGTGTGTGTGTGTGTGTGTGTGTGTGTGTGTGTGTGTGTGTGTGTGTGTGTGTGTGTTTAGCCATTATTTTATCTTTAGTGCTCCAGTGGTAATATTACTTGGCGAGACGTAATTTATTTTCTGCTGGTGAGCAGGATTACAATCTTAAAAGCAGCTTCTAGGGGACGCGCTCGTTACAGCTTGCTCTCAAATTTGACCGACTGTTCTAGCAAAACATGCACCCTCCTGGAATTCATGCAACTCCTGCATGTTTGTAACCAAGAATTAGGAAATGTAATTGTGTCTCCATGAGCGTGCATCCCTTCTGAAAGAATCTTTCTTGTGAGTACAATCCTTAGCATGTTAACACTGGGACACAGCTGAAGTAAAGCTAGGCTAGGTTCAGCAGCTCATGAGCCAATCGCTAGTGTTAATAAAGGAAATTACAGTGCATCCACAAAGTATTCACAGCACTTCACTTTTTGCACATTTTGTTATTACAGACTTATTTTAAAATTGAATGAATTCATTTTTGTCCTTATAATTCTACACACAATATCCTATAATGACAATGTGAAAAATTATATTTTTTAGATTTTTTTTCAAATGTATTAAAGATAAAAAAATTAAAAAATCACATGTACATCAGTATTCAAAGCCTTTGCTAATACGTTGTTGCTGCAACTGTGGCAGCAATAACAACCTCAAGTCTTTTTGAATACGATGCCACACCTATCTTTGGGTAGTTTCACCTATTCTTCTTGGCAGCACCTCTCAAGCTCCATCATGTTGGATAGGAAGCGTGGGTGCGCAGTCATTTTCAGATCTCTCCAGAGATGTTCAATCGGATTCAAGTCTGGGCCACTTAAAGACATTTACAGAGTTGTCCTGAAGATATTCCCTTGGTATCTTGGCTGTATGCTTAGGGTCGTGGTCCTGCTGAAAGATGAACTCTTGCAACAGTCTGAGTTCAAGAGCGCTCTGGAGCAGGATTTCATCCAGGATGTCTCTGTACATTGCTGCATTCATCTTTCCCTCTACTCTGACTAATCTCCAAGTTCCTGCCACTAAAATCAATCCCCACAGCATGATGCTGCCACCACCATGCTTCACTGATGAGTGGTGCCTGGTTTCCTCCAAACATGATGCCTGGCATTCACGCCTAAGAGTTCAATCTTTGTCTCATCAGACCACAGAATTATGTTCCTCATTGTCTGAGAGTCTTCAGGTGCATTTTGGCAAACTTTTATGAAGGAATGGCTTCCGTCTGGCCACTCTACCATACAGGCTTGATTTGTGGATTGCTGCAAAGATGGTTGTCCTTCTGGAACAGACCTGGGCATTGTACGGCCCGCGGGCCGCATCCGGCCCTTTGCGCATCCCTGTCCGGCCCGCGTGAGGCCAATCAAAAATTTCAAAATAAATTTCAAAAAGTATCTATGTCGTGTGTGCAATACAACGGTGCTGCTTTTGTTTTGAAAAGCGTTATTTGTATTACTTCCGTGTGGACGTATGCGCGTGTGCGATTGTGAGTGAATTGAACGGCGCAATAACAAATTACAAAATAAAGTTTAAAAAACATCTATGTCGTGCGCGCAATACAACTGTGCTGCTTTTATTTTGAAATGTGTTATTCATGCCATATGTCCGGGGGGAACCTGTGAGTGCAGGTGCACAGCGACAAGTGATGAGACGCTAAAAAAAGAAAAGTTGATGACGAATGGCGTGTTTTGGACTGGCAAGTATTTCTTTACATAAATTAATGGTAAAGCCGTGTGCTTAATTTGTGGTACACAGGTTGCTGTGTTTAAAGAATATAATTTTAATCGCCACTACACGAAGAAACACGAGGGAAAATACCGGAATGTGTCTGATGAAGCGCGCGCAAGGGAGGCTGATGCGTTGATGGTAAAACTGCAAACCCAACAAGTACTTTTTGCCATATTTCACACCCCCAGAGATGCAGCCGTCAGGACAAGTTTCGTCATTTCTCACAAAAGCGCCATAAAAAGTAAGGCGTTTTCTGACGGAGAGTTAATTAAGGAGTGCTTATTGGACTCTGTTGCGCTGTATGCCCGGAGACAAGGACTGTTTTTCGCTAACTTTGGATGAGATCTGTGATGTACGTGACACCTCCAGCTGCTCTTCTTCTTACGTGGGATAACTGCAGACTTTCAAATCACGGAGTAGGTGGCAGCCATGCAGTCAATTAAAGAGACAACCACAGGTAATGACTTGTTCACATAGGTAAATGCGTGTTTGGACATGTTAGGACTGAAATGGGACAAGCTGGCAGGTGTGACAATCCAATCCAATCCACTTTATTTATATAGCACATTTAAACAACAAAATGTTTCCAAAGTGCTGCACAACAATATTAAAAACAATATTCAAATATTATCCTTAGCTCCACCAATGACTGAATAAAAAGAAAAAACAATTACATATAAAACCAATATAAAAAACAATATAAAAGAAATATGATTAAAAACTATTTTTAACAACAGATGGTTGTCCAAATCTGATGGGGAAAAATGTTGGACAATGCAGGATAAAGTGACCATCAAAAGCAATCTGCTTTTGTATAAAGTTAAGTGAGGTTAAATTAAATTATTATTATTATTATTAATTATTATTATTATTATCATCATTATTATTTATCTTACGGTATATCAAAAATAATATTGAGCAAAATTTAATTGAAATATTGTCGTGTGGCCCTCCAGCAGTGCTCGGGTTGCTTATGCGGCCCCCGGTGAAAATTAATTGCCCACCCCTGTTCTGGAAGGTTGTGCTCTCTCCACAGAGGAATGCTGTAGCTCTGACAGAGTGACCATCAGATTTTAAGTCACCTCCCTGACTAGGTCCCTTTCCTCCCAATTGCTCAGTTTAGACAGCCAACCAGCTCTAGGTAGAGTCCTAGTGGTTCCAAACTTCTTCCATTTACGGATGATGGAAGCCACTGTGCTCATTGGGACCTTCAAGGCAGCAAATATTTTTCTGTACCCTTCTCCAGATTTGTGCCTCGAGACAATTCTGTCTCAGAGGTTTACACACAATTCATTTGACCTCATTCTTGGTCTGTGCTCTGCTATGCACTGTCAAGTGTGGGATTTTTTTTATATAAACAGATGAGTGCCTTTCCAAATCATGTCCAACCAACTGAATTTACCACAGGTGGACTCCTATTAAGCTGTTGAAACATCTGAAGAATGATCAGTTGAAACAGGATGCCCCTGAGCTCCATGGCAATGGCTGTGAATACTTATGTACTTTTGTAGTTATTTATTTTTAATACATTTGCACAAATAAAATAAAATAACAAAATTTTTCACATCGTCATTACAGAGTATTGTGTGTAGAATTTTGAGGAAAGAAATTGATTAATTCTATTTTGGAATAAGGCTGTAACAAAACAAAATGTGGAACAAGTAAACCTCTGTAAATACTTTCCGCATGCACAGTACGGCCTTGATCCGATCCCATGATCGGGATTTGGACATCCAGTATCAATAAATGAAGAAAAAATGTTGACGAATATGAAGTTGGCTATCGCATCCTTTAATTATTCTTAATGCAGCCCCTAGGTGGATAAAGTTTGGACACATTGTGCAACACTCCTAACGCGCCACACAGTAAAGTAGAACAGGTTGGCAAACAGAGAATTGGTGCGTCAGACAAGACGGTATATACATTCTTTCTTATCAAAGACTCGGTAATAATCCACAAATAATGAAAAATAAACACCAGCCAGCCTTCTCTATAATAAACAACTAATGCAAGGTGTCGTCACAGCCAAGCTCAAGTTGTGATGTTAGCTTCATTCAGGACTCAGTGTGTAGCTGATGCTTCATCCTTACACTCCAATGAGGAGTGGACGCCCTCTGATGGAGCATGTGGAGGCTCCAGCTTGTAGACAGCCGAGTACGCCGCAGACAAACGACACTTGACATTCCTTTTGACAGCGTTTCATATCACAATCCCTCGTCGGAGCGAGATGCGAGCTCCTTCAGACGTGATTGAGTACAGACCGTCAGCGCTCTAATAAAAAATAAATCATATATTCACACGAGAATTGGCGCACAAGGATGCGTCGGCTGTGGTCTAGCCAAGTTTCATAGCATCAGCCTAAAGGCATTGATTATTGAGTCACTAGAGATGCGGGATTAATGCTAAAAATGTACCACTGACAGGATGAGTTCACATTATGTCGCTCTGCGTTAGAGAACTGATGTACAACCTCAGCCTAAGAGTTGGTGCTTGTGTCGCAGTTTGTTTGTTAGCGAGATTAGGCATAGAAGACTTTAGCCATTTTTTATGTCAATTTGGGAAGTGTGAAACGGATAACACAAAACAAACAAAATGAACACTAAAAGCATGTTTATTGATCAATTATATTTTTTTTATTATGGGATAATGGCGCCCCTGCTTACGAGTTTTTCGGGATACAAGCTGTTTCTCCGCTAATTGTTATGCTTTAGGATACAAGCAACAATTGGGTTTACCAGCCTCACCACCTGGAATGGGTATAAGATCAATTTTATTGATTACACATTGATATCTTTAACTTATTTATTTTTTAACTTGATTTTTATTTGCGTTTTTTAGCAAGAACAAATAAATATACTTGATCAAAAATAATCATACCTTAGTCGAACTTGTCCACATAATTGTGTTATAAAATTATTTCAAACAAAATAAAAGCAAGAATAATAATAATAATAAAACATAATAATAAATCATAATAATTAAAACAAAATATGCTGGTGGGAACGTATATTAAAATAATTCACCCTTCCAGTCAATCAGCGTCCATCAAAAACGCTACTTACCTATGCCTGAGCAAAAACCAGAAATTATACTAAATTACGTGGTTGCAAGCCAGCAATTCCTTACTGTACACACAAGCAAGGGCCTTAGACATGCAAGTGGCATCTCCACTTAACAAAAACTACTTGTCAAGTCAAGAGATGATGAGAGCGCTCAACCCCACCTCCCACCTCCAATCACTTGTGAGCCCCCAAGTGATGATGTGCACTGTGAGATTATGGAAATAAATGGAGATAGCTGACCGAGCCGGCATGAGCTCATATCCAAACACCGGATCCTTGGATTGCCTCAGGCGGTCTCGGGGGAGCCATTACGGATGGAGCACCGCGTGAAATTTGGAGTGTTTGGTGGGCGCTCTACATTACATGGTGTGGTTGTTTAGCAGATACTTGTACACGCGCGACACAGCGGGATGAACTTCAGCAAGATTTGGTGTCGTTTTGCATCTCATCACTTCTGGATGTATAATTGTGAGGGAAGGAAAGGCAGTTTTAACACCTCAACTAGTGAGCCTGTAGGTTCCTGACAGAGAAAAAGTGTCTGTTTTGGTTCCGTTTACACTAATGTGACTAATGATTGGACCTAAAAGTAACTGTTGGTACCTTCATGATGACCAAAAATGAAGAAGTATTGTTACAAATGCTCTAAAATACAAGAGTATGCAAATTATCGAGTTTCCAAAGCAGAGGAATAAATTGCATTCATTGGGATAAAAAAAGCCTACAGCCCTTTTTTAAAATTCTTTAAAATGTAAACAAATTCAGCAATCTGGTACTTTTGCAAAGCAAACTGCTTCAGGCTAACAAACATTTCTTTTTTTAACACCAGCGTAGGAATAGAAAAAAATACAAAAACTTTTATCGTATCAATACGTGGAGTAAAATTACGGAACAGATTTGGCAAAAAAATGTTTAACTTTGTAATGATATTTGCAACATTAGGAAACAGTAAAAGCATAAGTTGTCTTTACAATAAACAATTTTACCTCGGTTTTTGTAGTCCGCTCCAAAGTCAGACAAAAATCAAATCGTACAAAAAAACGAAGCAATTTTCCCCATAGGAAATAGAATAAAAACAAAGAGTATGTTATAGACACTGAAAAATATGTACATAAAACACATTTTATAAAGAAGCTCAATATTTTTCCCTCTTTGTGTAATTTTTGCAGAACATTTGGTGCGAATAGAACGTGAAATATCTTTCTATGAAACAGTGAGGAAGTCACACACAACACCATCTTTTTTGACAATGAGCTCACGGTAAATTTAAAACAGGTTTACATTATATGGGAAAAAATTAGCACTTTATTTGCTCACCCTAACCCACATCCAACACAGCGTGGGTAATCTCGCTTCATTGGAACGTTTTTTATTTCATTTTATTTTATTTTTTATTTGGAGTTATTGTTTTTATGTTTTCAGATTATTGGTATGACGTCAAATTTCCTCTTATCGGCCTACTATTCTGTCTGATATTTATCACAGGCTCCTAGTTTCTCATCATCTTTATCAAAGTTCTGGCACTTGCATCTTTCCTTGGTCCTATGGTGGATTCCGGGGACACAAAATGTTTGGCCATACGATTATTAAGTCGGTATATGAAAACTAGGGCAACATTTCGGTAAACATTTTCTTCGAAAACCAAATTATATGACTGGAAGACAGGAAGTCAACAAACTATCAGTGAGATGTATACTAAGAGGGATGAATGAATTATACTTCTTCCTATTCTTTGAATTCTGCAAGTGTAAATGTGTGATGTTCTCTCGTGTTGTTAAGCATGTTCCAAATCATTATTATAACGATTATTATATAATAATTTTTGCCTTTTTCTGGAATAATTCTTCAGTCACAGGACAGGACTCGCTCTCTCTAAAGTGGGCTCCAAAAGCACATAGCATTTTCTCATTTCCAAGGTTTCAAATAGAAAAAAACACTCTTCTATTCAAAGATGAAAAGTACAAGGGGCTCATGTTATTTGTTATGCAAATAAAAGATGCCAAAAGTTACCACGATTGAATTTTGCACAATCGTATGCGACTCGTTATGCTGCATGAATGGACAAAAATCCCCATAGCAACATTCCAAAAATCTTGCAAAAAGTCCTCCCAGATGAGCAGAAGCTGCATATTTTTTCAGTTTTCACTTTACAGCCACAAAACTGAGGCTGTTGGTCCATTAGACAACCTTATTGCTGATCTAAAGCGGAGCAGCTCGGAATGACAAAGCAGTGTTTTGCCTCCCAGGTGACAGCAGCAGTCTGCACGGAGGTAAATGTCCTTGTTTACAAGCAAACTCTTCATTTCAATCAGGCTGCAACTCCTGTAACTGCTTTAAGCTAGTCATAAAAACTCAAGGCGGTCTTCCTCAAGAGGCGGACCTATTGTTTTTCCCTCCCGGCAAGGTCACGGCACAGGGAACAAGACGGGAGATAAACGACGTACGTGCGATTCCATTTTGACACATCACTCCCGAGACGCGGCTTGCTCAGCCAGAATCGATGCGATCATTCCAGGATGTTTCACGGCTTTCAAGAGCCGCAAACAAATAAGGCCACAAAAAAAAAAAAACACCCAAAAGGTGACTTTTCCCGCCTTACGCCCTGCCACTGAGCTTTTATTAATGAGTTTACGGCCTGGAGTCGTCTCTTGATGAATCTACTTATCTGCGGGGGCACTCGCCGTAAAATAGATCATGCTCACGTCCTGTGACTTTATAGCCCCACCGAGGCCATCTGGGCCAGAGGAGAGCCAATCAGTCAAAAGTGACACCCCAAAGTTTGTCTTGATGGAAGTTAGCGAGCATAAACAACGTACATTGTGACTAATGGACAACAGAGTGCTGCGAGTGTAGGACTGTCCTAGTAATCAAGACCAAACAATCGAGATTAAGGCAGCTGAGCAGCTCCTCTTCACAGTCCCAAAGAACTGCTGCCTCCTGTGGAAGTAAGTGGTATTGCATCGACAAAGAACGTAGAAAACATGTTGAAATCAGAAGTTTCAAGTTTAAGTTAATGCTTGAGATATTTGACATATTTTCACGAGAGTTTTGCGAAATTGTGTTTTTGTAATATTACGGCTTTAATATGGTAAAAAAAAAAAAAATCATGACAGTTTTCTCGTAAAATAATCACTTAATTCTAGTCCTGAAAAAAGCCAGTATCTTCAACGATGGTAAAGAGCTGGTCATCCAGCGCAATCATTTCCATGATGAAATCACAGATTGGTTTGAATTTAGGCTCTTCTCTGGCAAACCTTTTGCATTTTTCAAACGCCTTTGCTGCTGATTTTGACGATGCTGGCGTTTCAGGTGGCTTATAAGGTTTATGTGTCAAAGCTCGCTTGAAAAGTCTTCCTCTAAAACAGTGAAGAAGTCCCACAAAATCAACGCCATGTTTGTTTACAATGAGCTCAGAGGACGTTTAAATGTAGGAGAAAAGGAGCGCTTGATTTGCTCACCCTGACCAACCTACAGCACTAAGGTAAGCTAGCCTCATTGGAATTTTTTTTGTGTTTTTAATCGATTATCTGAGATATTTTTTAATGTTATCAGATTTAATGTAATTCTTAATATCGGTCCAAAATTCATTATGTACCCTTAGAAATATTGCAACATTGACCCATTAAACCTTTACGCAGGTGCTAAAGAGGCTGCTTCCTTCCCAATGTGTTGTAAGCATTATATTCTGCCCTCGTAAGGCTTTTAGCATGTTATGACGTACATAAACACAATAGCTTGGTGTGTTGTTAGTTATTAATACAGATTTGATTAACTAACACTAGCTATCATTGAATGTATACTCTATAGTAACAACATGACTGTAAATTGTTAGTTGCTTCTCTGGAACTGCCTTTGTGTGTGTGCGTGCGTGCGCACCAAAAAAATTAATCAGGCCAACGTGTTATTTTTACTCAACATAATTTGTAATTGTGAAAAATATTGACATTTAAAAAATAAGTGTTCTGTGAAACTACTAATAGTAACATAAGCCTATCTTCTTGATTTAAAAAAAATTAACTTTGAGCAAGTTCAAACAGCCTCCTTAAGATGTTTTTGCTCAAAATGGTATATGACTTCATTTTTACAAAATTCTGAATTTTTAAAATAAAATTGTGACTTTTTTTCGTAATTTTTTTTACTTTTTCGTGTAAAATGGTGACTTTTGTCCATGTCCATCCATCCATTTTCTACCGCTTGTCCCTTTTGGGGTTGCGGGGGGTCGCTGGAGCCTATCTCAGCTACAATTGGGCGGAAGGCGGGGTACACCCTAGACAAGTCGCCACCTCATCGCAGAACTTTTGTCCATGTAATGGAGCAAATTAATGATGTATAAAAGTTATATTTGTAAATGTACAACGTTTTTCTTTTAGTACTGGTACATCTTTAAGTATAATGACTTTGGAGCCAGGGGTGCACCGACTCGTCGACAATGTCGACAAATATCGACAATGAAATCTGGTGCCCACTAAGTCATTTGTTTACAATAGTCAGTAACGTCATCAGACAATAGTCAGTGATGTCATCATTCGTGTTTTTCCGGACGGAATAGCTGAAATGTTCAGAATTAATCAAGTCTATTAGGTAGGTAGGTAGGTCTTTATTGTCATTGCACAAGTACAACAAAACTTTGTTTTCAGCACAAACCCGTTCAAGATTAGACAAACAAACAGTGTACAGGGTTACAGAACAGGAACGCTGATGGGTCGCCACAAGGCGCCCCGTAAAATATGGGAAAAAGGTAAACGCTGGGGGGGAATGAGTAAAAAAATACAATCTAGACTGGGCTCCTAAGGGGGCACAGTCTGGAGTGGGAAAAAAAACTCCATAGCAAAGCACATATATATATATATTACAACATACAACTCGAGACTTGCAGCAGAGGGGAGGGAGTGGGGTCTACGGTGGAAGGCTGCAGCTTTAGATTGCTAAAAATGCCAGGAGTTAATCAATAATATACATGTGTGCAACTTTTTAAACACATTCTCACAAAATGTTTTTTTTCTTTTTGAGGAAGTTATATAGCTTTGGTGTTTGTTTTTATTGCTGCTAATTTTATTGTCTTTTGTTTAAAAAAAAAATATATATATATATATATATAGTTAGTTTTTGTCAGCACTGGGTCACTCCTTGCTTTTAAATGGACACAATTTGAATAGTTATTTTTGTTTCTGTAACAGCCTAATGATCAGCACAGTTACAGTATAAATAAATATACTGGATGAATTAGTCATCTTTGTTAGCACTAGGGATGTTACTTATGCTGCCGATTTTGATACCGATCATCCGTGAGTGAGATCGGCCGATACCAATTCCGATAACAATGACATGTACAAACTGTAATTTATTTTAATAATTTATGGTGATTATCCTGACCCCGAGAGGGACAAGTGGTAGAAAAAGGATGGATGGATGGATGGATGGATGGATGGATGGATGGGCGATTGACATTTTAAAAATATCAGCACAATATTTAAACTAGTTCACTTTGACATACACTAGTTTGAGCAAAACAAAGTAAACTGTAGACAATAACTAAATTAAATCAAAAACTCAAAAGAAAAAACATGTTGTTTATTTGCTGTAATGGAGGTGATTTAATATTAACTTAGGGGAGTGTCTCCATACTGTATGGAGATACACAAATAGCTGCTAACTAGTCAACCGGGGGCCTAAAAATAAATGCTGTGTCAGCCAGAGGGGATTTCCATTAAAGGGCATTAATCAGCAATGGCAATCACATAGTTTTTCATGAAAAGCGGCTGATACTGATCGGTGGCCCATCAATCGGCACATCCCTACTACGCACATTAGAAAAACATCTCAAACTGAATTTAAAAGCAGATGGTTACATTAGAGCCACTCAATAGGTTTAAGCTTCATTCCCAGTTTAATCGACAAATCATTAACATAATCGATGACGACTCAACTAATTGCCACCCTAATTGGATATCGAAAATATGTTGTCCCGCCTTCATCAAAAAAACAACAATCACATTTTGTGGCTCATGTTGAGGCTTCAAGAACTGTTACAAACAAAAGGCAATGCAACCGCGGCAAATGATTAATCGTAAGTAAAGCCAAACAGTAGGAGGAAGCATCTCCCGTGCATTCCAATAAAGAAATACACTTGCAGCTCAAATGATGTGCGCAGTGCAAATATTGTTAAGACTGTGGTTTGCCAGCATGAGCTTCCTATTCATTATGTCAACTTTCAGACAAAATTACTTGTGGGGAGAAAAAAAGCAAGTGGGAGGAGAGGTGGGCAAATACAAGAGAAGATAAAATTTACACACCAGCCTTCCGACCACGTGATCTACACGTCCCCCCGGGGGCCGACCAATTCAAATTATTAAGAAGAAGAAACAGGGAAACGTCAGCGCCATGTGAAATCTGTTAAGCCTCATTAAATCCGAGCAGACTGTCTGCAGATGACTCATCATTAGCTGCTGGCACACGGGGCACTTTGGACACATTCATGACTGGAAGCATCAAGAAGGAATAAATGGCAGCTATAGAAAATAAAGACATAGATCCTATAAGAAAAGGAGGACAGATATCCTGATAGAATTCCTATAAAGCCCCTTGTGTGTTTGAACTCCACATCCGTCATTGGAGCTTCTTCTCAAATTGCTTCTCGCTCCAAAACGCATTCTCCGCATTCCACCGGCGCTTTTGAACGGAGGGATACGACCCGCTTGAAGCTAGTGTTGAGGCGTCATTATCAGCATGCCGTGTAGTCTTTGACAGCCTGGTGTCACTTTTGTGGGGTTTTTACACTGGATGTCTAATTTGAACACAAAAAAAACACAAATTTGTCACAAACGGACAGATGTCAGCTAAGGTGATAATGTTAACGGTGACAGTTAAACTTACATCAAATGATACACCTTATGACAAAAAAACTCTTAAAGGGGACTTTTTATTTAAAAAAAACTTTTCTTACCTTTTGGTAACTGTTTTTGTGTATTTGGGATCTGAATAAGTCCCGAAGATTTGAAATCAAACCATGGAGGCAGTGCGGAGATATTTCTAAAACAATCTTGTCTTCCGTTTGGAATTAGCGCCCAGTTGTGATCTTTTACAATTAGTGACATCACTGGATATCGTCATACATGGTAGTGTTTACCTGAAGATTCTGCCATTGTAGTCAATAAGTTGTTTCTTTTTCTCTATCCTCTTGTAGGGCAGACTGACTCATACATGCTCATGTTGCCCTTTCCAATACAACGTAGCATCAGTAGACTGCATGTGGAAGCGCTATAACTACAGCATGGCTGACGGAGACGACAACACAGTCTAAAGGGGCTTGGCCTACAGAAGGGCTTCGGCACAAAAAGAGTGCCTTATGAAGCAGCTTGAAGATGTCTGCAAAACAAAATCTGTGCAAAATTTTGACCAGAGGGTGAGTGGGGTCTTCACGGGGCCCGGAGCTTCACAAGCATGTCGGCAACGTCGCCCGGGCTGCTGCAGCCAGTCGCCTAATCTCACAGCCCTGCCTTTCATTGAGCCTCATTTGCCGTGCGTCAGATAGCCTTTTAATCGGGTGGTAACACTTTTCGCCAGCACGGAGGACGAGGTCAAGCGAAAGCATCCAACTGACGACGCGGTAGCATCTACGGAACATGCCTGTTTTTTTATGGACCCAAACCACCCCCCAGTAAAAGTTTGCTCGCAGCTTATTTTACCTAAGGAGTGAAGATTATAATGAATTCCTCATCTAAACGGGAGCACAAGTTCGGTGCTGAAAAATACAACCATCTCACCAGTCTGTATACCAGTGAGAGCAGACATTATAAGTGACTGTTTTGTTATGTTCTTATTTTGTATTTCTTGTTTAGCACTGGTGTTACATGATGGCTTAGTGTTTTATTATTGATGGATCTGCCTACAACCCAGCTTCTAAAAATGATAGCTCATCCTCTGTATATACTGGTTCAAAAAGATAAAATTCTAGATCATCATTTGTAACAAAGTCGTCATCTTTGGCTCTCATGAAGTCTGCCATGATAAGCGGTGGTGTATTTTTGTTGACGGAAATAGCGATTCTTGCGCTCTTTGAAATCAATATGACCAGGAAAGACATTCCGGTAATGTTTAAAAGGACCAAAATACAGTAAATATTACATGTATTCATGAATATTATTACATTGCATATATACTTACAGCATGTATGAAAAACATGGTTAGAGATTTTTGGAGGTCTTTGAAGGGCTTTATTGGCAGAAAAAATGGTATCCTCATTACTTGCTTTGTTAGCCACCACTTGCAAGCAGTTTTTTTTACTATTTAGAATGCAATAGAGAAATATTTGTGTTTTTGTCCCACATAGAGACTATGGATGATATCCAAAATTCCAAAAAAGTGTGTACTGAAAAATAAAAGAGGACCTTGAAATTATAACATTGAGGGGGGATTGCAGTTGGATTATTTTCCAAAATCGTTCAGTGTTAATAGACAAAAAAATCTGCGTAAAAGCTAAGGAATATTTCCGCATTGTGTTTCCCCAGTAAAGACCCATAACCCACTAAAAACAGGTACTCATCACTGCTCTAAACCCAATAATATGCCTCTCACAGTAATTAAAAACATTTTAAATTTGATTGTAGACATTAGGAAAGAATTACATGTTTATATTTACAAAACATGAAAACACACAACATGGTGTCCTGTAAAAGCATCTTCCTGCTGGAAAATGAAATTAACTGACTGCAAAAATGTGCCCTCTCCTTGATTAATAGCTGCAGCTATCTTCTTCCCCTGTAGATAGCGCAATCAAAACACTTTCTATTTATTTCAAAATACCACTTATTTACAATTTGAAAATCCAAGAATATGCCAAACGGCAAATAGGCTGGGACCTATTGTACACTGTAACTATGTGTTTGTCCTACGTAATACTTAAACTGTATATTATACAACATAACATTAAGGAGTAGGACATGAATACAATTACCGGTAATGGGGATTTTTTTCACGTTTGCTGTCAGCTGATCATAAACAGGCTCTAAGGACAAATATTATCATTATTACTAGAATTGTTCCGATACAACTTTTTCCTTTCTGATACAATATCAGTATTGGAGTCTTGAGTATTGGCCAAATCCGATACAAAATCAGCAGGAATTGTACTTTTATTATTTTGTAATGTAATGTTAGAAAAGGTTTGATCAAGCAAAATTAGACGAACAGAGAACAATGGTATTGTTTGAAAACCACTAACCTATTTATTAATAGCCGTCTGGAATGGATGTATGCTGTCTTTTACTTGAAGTGGACTAGTAATTGTTTTTGGCTGCACTTATTGGCCACAATAATCCCTTAAATTAAGCTAATATCTCAGTAAGTTCAATGATGTGGACGCATTTGTTACTGGATACTTTCTAATACAGTTCTGCCTTCGAGACTTTGTATGTGTAAGTAATATGCAACTATACATAGATAATTGTGCTTAGCTGTCGTGTAGCTGATAGGTCTTATACTGTATGTAGCCTAACATGTTTACCTTTTGTAAATTAATTCACAAAAATACAAGAAAGGACCAACCATGTGTGCTGACTCGAGGACATTTAGATGTCAACTGGCTATGGAGCTTTGAACAAGTAAATGCTCTGCGAGACTGCTTCTATTGGAGAGTTTAATATAATAGATAATAGAGAGATATAATCATATACTTATTATTTTGCTGATATCGGACCGATATCCAAGATCCACTAGAATTGCAAGATTTTAGACGACCCAAGTGTATCCATTGCATGTAACACAGAAATGTTGCAGAAAGTCTTTCTGTGTAATAGCAGCTATTTTTGTCCGTTCATGTCTTGTCCTCGCAACTTGATGCACATCACTGAGAGGATTTGCTAGCAGTGTCAAGGCATGGAGAATAAGGGGGTGTTTGTTTGCACGGGGTGAACGTACAGTACACTCTTGGCATGTTGATAAGCTGAGGAGGTTTTGGATACTGGCAACTAGTAAGTGTCAGACAACGTTGAAGCACAGCTAAGGCACTAATGTTCCATTCCAGGCCTGTAGATGGCAGTAATGCACATTACAAGCAATGTCTGCCATCATCTTTAAGATATACGAGGAACAAACATTCCTAAATGATGGATTCCAACAAGTCAGACTTAATTAACTTTTCAGAGGGCTTGGGGACGTTGCGTCTGGACAGTTATTCATCGCCGGCCAGACGCGAATGGCCACAAAGGAGCTGGGATGACATCAAAAGCCTCTGGCAGAGTGTTGTGTCTACGGTGATTAAAAATCCAGTAACATGATGCCGCGTTTAAAAGCAGAAACAACAAAGGACGGTTCTTGACAGCATTAAATGTTATCCATGTCAGCTATTTGTCAGACACAGTACTGCCAATTATTTGAAAATCTCTGATCTAAAAACTATTTTGGCACCCACAGTTGTAAATTACCCAAAAGGGCTGAGCTAGACAATAGATCATTTTCCAGGGCAGGAACTTTCCAATTTACTCTAATAAATTAAATGCGTCCCTGTGTTTCCACCAAAATTACTAAGGTGAACAAAGTTCCACCAGAAACTAATTTGGTTCCCGGTCGCCATTACGTATTTTCGAAAGTTCCAAAAGCTGCCACTACAGTATGCAAGGACAACATGTTAATTTCCTATTTCTTGTGTATGTTTATTTCTGGCAACATAACAAAGCAGAAGAAGGAGGAACTATAGGAACTTTTGAGGGGCATCTCTGTGTTTAAAAACGCTGATAAGTTGAACAATATGCAGTGTTTTTACTCGGCCATAGATTTCAAACTGGTTTGCAGTTGAATTTTTACAATCTTCATTTCGATACACAAAGCTACAAAAAGTAAATAGACTTTTTTAAAGAGGAATATTCCGCCACACGTCGAAGCAACGACTCGAGATGCTCACTGGAGCTCGGCAAACTTGTTCTTTGAGAAAATATGTGAAATAAATGAGGCAGTGAACGAGTGGAACAAGGGTAAACCACATCAAATATTCACTATTTAGTTTGTTACATGCTGTAACCGTAGTCAACGCCGTTTGTGTAATTATTAACTTCAACCCAAGTGACCCAAATGCTAATGCTAACAGGCTAACATTAAATCAGATGTGTTCATGTTGTCACTACATTTATCTATTCATTACCAGCTGAAATGGACATTAAGGACTTGCCTGACCCTCATGAATTAATCATAATTTTCTGAGGGGACGACTTTGTGACTGTGTTGGACAATGGATAAAAGACTGACAAATTGTGTAAAATTTGGTACACTTCTGTTTTTAAATAATTAGCTTTTGTACTGCATTGCTTTGTATCTTTTTTAGTTACACTTTAGTAAAATACATCTGACCTAATATTGTCTGTTTATCTACATCGCATCAACATAGAAATATACTGTACCACTCCTCCATACGTCATAAGCCTCATATGTATAAACTAATCTGAACTGTGAAATGCAGTGGGAATGCAAACCACACAGGTGTACAGGAACCTATAGTTCTAGGAACAAAAGGTTCCAGGAACTTAAAGTTCCTTAACTTTTGGTAAAAAATGGCTTAATGTGCAAAGAGTAACTGGAGGGCAGAGTATAGTCACTACCAGAATGGAATATAATATATTAATAATAATATACAAAAGTATATTGTAGTCATGTAAAGACATGAAAATTTCATATCAATGTAATCGGGGTATTGTTGCATGTGCTCAAAAAGTACTGATACACAGTAAAATATTTTATATATATATATATATATATATATATATATACTGTATATATATATATATATATATATATATATATATTCAAATAACAAAAATAAATAGACACACTGTTAGAAAACCCACTATTTTGCATTTTTTGTGTTTCTTATGCTTCACTGATAGTGTTTTAGTCTCTGTATTGTATCTGTTTTAATGGCTAAGCTTTTATTGTTTATTGTACGGTACTGTAGCACCTTAAGATGTATTAAACGAAAATGGTGTACCAAATCAAATCTATTATTTATGCCTTCTGGACAGTGTCATGGCGTCCTACATGCTCAGCAGTCCTTGAACGCATCATACTAAAAACACCTCTATCTTGTGTATGAATGATCTGAGTTTGCTGAGAGAACCCAGCTTGTAGGTTCAATGAGCACAATTGAATATCTTAGTTGCACAGACAGCAATGTGTTTCCATAAATTTAGATTGGGGTATGTCATTTCTTAATCGGGAATGACATTAATGTCTTGTTTCATGTTAGCATTTAAGCTAGCGAACATCAAAGTGCAGTTATCAGTCAGTTTTTTTAATCATTTTAATTCAAAAAGGTGATAGTAACCGTCAGGAGTTTTACCACGGTTATCATTATTACCATTTGTCGTCACATCCCGAGTCTATTGTTGTCGTTTGCAGCTGCGATAGGCTCCAGCACCCTCCGCAACCCCGAGAGGGACAAGCGGTAGACAATGAATGGATGGATGTTTACTGTTGTCATGTTATTTATGTACATTGCCTTGTCCTTTCGAGGATTTACCCTTCCCCGCTGGACTGAACTCAACCACATGGCTTTATCTCCAAGACTATGCTTGGAAAGTTGAGCTGTTTTCGGAAACATTGGAATAGCAAATGGGAAAATTCACTGCCCATTTCTACGTTTTTTTGAACAGGGCACCTTTGGAAGCTATTGAAACTGTAAACAGCTGTTCAAACTGTCAACAAATTAGATTAATTTATGGTGGAGATGCAATCATTGTTGTCTATTACCACTGTTGGTATATTCATTATTCCTACATTGTTGATACAAATTATTGTTATAGTGTAATAATTATTGTTACCTGTGGTAATGCCAATATGATACATCTGTATTATAATCCTTGAACAAAGTAAGAGTGAAACTCATGTGAATAATCACTGAATGGAGAACTGGGGGTGGGATTAAATAAATTATCTTCTTCCCATTCCCTTTCAGGCAAAACTGGACAATCATGCACTATATTAATTTATATTATGTTTTGTCAACTTGTACTTCTTTATGTCATTGCCTGAAATAAATAAATAAATGAAATGAATCATTGCTAATGCACTCATGCAGTGAATCTAATCTGCTCCATTCTTCTATCCACATTATCCATACTCTTTGAGCGTGTTGTCAACGCTTGCAATGCAACGTCACCCTGGGACTACTGTAACTTGGGCTACCTGCTACAGTTTAAATGCCATCAGACTCCGCTCAGCGGTATGCCGACTCCAATGATGCCGGCTGGCGTCGAGAAGGTAGGCCTCGAGGGAGCAGATTTAGGGGGGAGAAAAGATCGGAAAGAAGCTTATCCATGAAGCCATATCTCATTAGAATAATAATGGATGCTTTCATGCTGTAAAAATAAAGCGCGAGGGTTCTCACTAAAAGGGACTACAAAGGTCTATCCAGTGGTAAACAGTAGGCCACCCGAACAAAAACAAATAGGAGACATCAAAGGACTTACCAGATGGGGTATTGATGCTGTTAATTGTTGGGAAAAAGTCAGATAACACTCGCCGCCTCTCTAAGGATAGTTCTTCAGGGAGCTTAGGTCGCACACTCCTGTGACATTGGCCTAATTAACGTACACTTTGTGGTGAATGGCGAATCACGGTTAAAAACAATGGAGGTTTTACAGTAAACACAGCAGCATGATACAGCAGGGTTTCCCCATGTGCATGTATGTACAGTATGATGGTCAGACACAATTTATTTTGGACTGCCTAGTGTTTCCCACAGACTAGGACATGGCCATGGCAGGGTAAAAATAACGCCATTGTACAATTTGCATAATTGGCTATGAAGTGTGTATTTTATTTAAAAGGCTAAAAAACTATCCATATTTAAAGACAGCCCTGTACTATTACGGTAGTTATTAGTATCAGTATACCTGTATATATTTCTTGTAACATTACATTGTTTTGCTGTATTTTTCAATTGTTTTTGCTTATTTTATTACTACAATACACTTCGAACACCCCTGTTTTTTTCCACATGTATTATTCTGCCCTCCCTTAATTTGGAATGTTTAGTTTGGCATACAGCTAAACAGTCCTTTAAATTAGAGATGAAAAAACTTTAAACTCGAGGTTGTTTATTGATAGTCCAGAATGATAAAACTAAGTACACAAAGGGAAGTACAGTGTAACCTCGATTTACGAACGCCTCTATTGGCAGCCTTTTCAGTTTATGTATATATATATTAAATATATATATTAAATGTATATATAAAATGTATATATATATATATATATATATGTATATATTGCGGCCAAGTGCAGCTGGGATAGGCTCCAACGCCCCCGCGACTCCGAAAGTGGATGGATGGATGGATGGATGATCTATTTTTTTTTCTTTCTCCTTGGCCTCAGTCTGGACCCCCTATCCAGGGGTCCAGGGGCCCAGGCTTAGGCTGAATATTTTTTTTCTCACTCCTCCCCCGCATTTACCTGTTTCTCACCTTTTTTGTAAGGGGCGTCGGAAGTTGGCAGACCCGTCACCGATCCTGTTCTGTCTCCCTGTAATGTTTGTCTGCTCTTGAATGGGATTGTGCTGAAAATCTTAATTTCCCTTTAGGGATTATTAAAGTATTTCTGATTCTGATACATACTGCATATATATATATATATATATATATATATATATATATATATATATATATATATATATATATATATATATATATATATATATATATATATATATACATATATATATATATACATATATATATATATATATATTAGGGCTGTCAAATGCTTAAAATATTTATGTTTAATCGCATTTTGTATATAGTTAACTCAAAATTAATCGCAGATATAATTTTTCATCATTAATAAGTGTACCCTAGACAGATCATTTTCAAGGGTTGGTGTTATCCCAGCTGTAATCAGTAATATTTCTACCTGAATAAATGCTTCTGATATTCTGTACATTACATGTTGTACAAGTTAATGGTCTTCATATTGCTGCATAACAATCTTTTAACCTTCTTTATTAATTAATAAAATGCATTATTGAGCCTGCTAATCATTCTGTGATTGAGGGCCCGACCACAATATGTTATAAAATAATTTACACAATATTTCAGCCAGCAAATCATTTAAATCCGGCTTCTGCGCACCTCACAGCACAGAAACAGCCCTGCTCAAAGTCACCAATGACCTCCTCCTCTCCTCAGACTCTGGCCACCTGAGTATTCTCCTCCTCCTTGACCTCACAGCAGCCTTTGACACCATCAGCCACACCATCCTCCTCTCCCGCCTGGAATCTTCCCTCAACATCACCAGCTCCGCCCTCTCCTGGTTAAGGTCATATCTCATTAACAGACAACAATACATCAGTATAAACAACTGCACCTCCTCCACTGCCCCTCTGTCACAAGGTGCCCCCCAGGGTTCAGTGCTTGGTCCACTTCTTTTCATCCAGTACATGCTCCCCCTCGGTAACATCATCAGCCGCCATCACCTCCAATTCCACCGCTACGCAGACGACGTCCAGCTATACATCTCCACAAAATCCATCTCCTCCGTAACTCTCTACACCCTGACTGACTGCCTCACTGAAATCAAATCATGGATGCACTCCAAATTCCTCCAACTCAACTGCGACAAATCAAACATGCTCATCATTGGCCCCAAATCCCTCACCAAAACTGCTCACAACTTCCACCTCTCTGTGGACAACTCCCTGCCGCTGAAACCCTGATCCATGTCTTCATCAACTCCAGACTCGATTACTGCAACAGCATCCTCTACGGCTGATCTTCCAAAATCCTCAATAAACTCCAATAATTTCAAAACTCTGCCGCCCGCCTGCTCACCCACACCCGCTCCCGTGAGCACATCACCCCAGTCCTTCAGAAACTCCACTGGCTCCCCGTTCCTCACCGGATCCTCTTTAAAATCCTCCTCCTCATCCACAAAGCCCTCCACAACCAGCACCCCTGCTACCTCACCAACCTGTTTCACCGCCATACCCCTTCACGCAGCCTCCACTCCTCCGACGCCAACCTTCTCTCCCCACCACTCAGAACCAAGCTCCGGACCTGGGGTGACAGAGCCTTCTCCATCGCTGCTCCCGTCCTCTGGAACTTTCTCCCCAAACCCATCCGTAACTGCTCAGTCCTTCCTACCTTCTCAAAACACACCTCTTCAGATCTGCTTTTAACCTGTGATCAGTGTTCTGTGTCTTGTAATTTCCCGTTTCGTAATGTCCAGTGTTATTATGTATTATTACTATGTATTGCTTTTCTATTTCCAATATTTCCAGTATTATGTATTATTACTTTGAACAGTTTTATATTTTAATTTTTATCCTGTAAAGCGTCTTTGAGTACCCTGAAAAGCGCTATACCAAATAAAATGTATTATTATTATATTAAAGTACATCCACAGTGTGGACACGCTGCCTCTGCTCCAGAAAACCTGTGCATATAGCTTACGTCCTCACAACATCGGTTTCGTGAGCACTGTTCCGGAGATTAAAGTACGTTTTTTTCCTGCCAAATTTTCGGCGCATCATTAGTCGATAGATAGATAGATAGATAGATAGATAGATAGATAGATAGATAGATAGATAGATAGATAGATAGATAGATAGATAGATAGATAGATAGATAGATAGATAGATAGATAGATAGATAGATAGATAGATAGATAGATAGATAGATAGATAGTACTTTATTGATTCCTTCAGGAGAGTTCCCTCAGGAAAATTAAAATTCCAGCAGCAGTGTACAGAATTGAGATCAAATTTAAAAAGTAAAAAGAAAATAATGGGGGTATAAATGGAAATAAAATAGAAAATATAACAATAAGAATAAAAATAAAAAGCAACAACAACAATAAAAATATAACAGTAAAAATAAGAATATAACAAGAGAAACTAGGCAGTAGTGATCATGTTATGAACATGTATTGCACTGTTATTGCACTGTTAATTGCACTGTTAATGTAAATAATAAACTATATATAGCCGTTCAAACTGTAACTACCTGCTGTTGTTAATGTGTATGGTAGTGTGTTATGATGGACATGATCTGTGAACACACCGTGTCGGCGGAGAAAGAACAAGTGTTGTGTGTCTAGGAGTGAAGAATGGAGGCAGAAGTGTGTGCAAGAAGGAAATACTTGTTGGAATTAGGCCCGATGTTATCATAAAATTGTCAATAAAAGCTGAAAATAAAGTCAGACTTTGTTTTATCCTGGATGCTACAAAACATTATATTACTTTTTTTGTTAGGTGTGGCGCACCGCTACAATCAAATACATTGGCGGCTAATATGAAGCAGTTTAGTTAAACCGGTCTTTTGTCGAGGCTAGAACCAATTATTCATATTTACATTGATTTTACAGGGAACTCTGCTTTCCTATACAGACTTTTCAGTTGGCGAACCATGTTGAAGAACCAATTAAGTTTGTAAATCGAGGTTCCACTCTATTCACCAAACCCTGTGGAAACAACGGCTGACTGTTAACCTTGTCCTCCTAGGCCAGTCTGCTGAGCTATACTGTTTGCTGACTAGCTACGGAAGTATTTTTTTCAAACCTCAAACTCTAATTTTAAAACAAACCATATAGTCAAAATGTTGTAGAACATGATTAGCAGGAGATGGCAGCACACGTACCATCTTTAAAGTGACGTGTTATCTTGCTGTATTGCAAAATCTTTAAAAGAAAAAAGAAAAATGTCATTTTTTTTATTTTTTATTTGTGTTACTTCTGGCAGCCCTTAATTTACCTGTGGCAGCCGCTACAAGTAAATTAATGTATGGGAGACACTGACTGCCACAGTAATAATGTGGCAGCCCTTAATTTACCTGTGGCAGCCGCTACAAGTAAATTAATGTATGGGAGACACTGACTGCCACAGTAATAATGTACGCATGTTATAAGGCATACACACGCACATCTACCAAGCCATTAATTTTGAGTTTTATTGTTGAATAGGGTTTAAAAACGTAATGACATGAACCAAAAAGCTCACTGTACCCGTCCAAGTGCCAACACGTGATGGCAACACTCGAGCATCCTGTGACTATTATTGCAGGAACAATGATCTCCATTCTAGTTTGTCTCAGCAAAGCTTGGTACATTCTACAATATTGCACACAACAAATCCTAAATCCTAAGATTTTACGGTAAAGGTTGCGATGGTGCTGTGCTTTGCCTTCGTTGAACCGCCTGACCCAGTCTGACGTCTGGTGCGATGGGAGAAAAAGAAAACTCTCAAGCAAAGACGTCTCCTGTTCATCTTTAATTCATTGCTATGAAACTGTAAAAAGGGTCTTCAGTCTATTTTCAGTTTTCTCGATGCGAGTTTCTAGAGCGTTGATAATGAAGAAGGTCGCAAAAAGTTCTCTTTCACTGTTGGAGAACTATCAGAACAAGTCCCACATAACTTTTGAAGAATGTCTTCTTCTGTGCAATTTAAACGGAATTTCCTTTTGCTCATCTTCTGTGACAACAGTCCTTCCATTACGGCGTCATACGAGTCTCCTTTGCAACAGGTCAGCCGTCTTGCTTTAGGCCAATTCCCATTGGACACAAGCCTACTAACCCTTGATAGGGATGAGTCTGAGGCTCTTCCACACCAAACTCATCTAAACATGCCCTTATGGACCTTACTTTGTACTCTGGGGAAAAGACTAACAGTTTTCCCAAACGGTTTCCACAGAGTCGAAATCACACGAGAGATGTCGTGCAAATTTGAAGCCTGTCACTTGCCAGGATCTTTATTACCGTCACCAAGGAAGTTAAAAATGTCTACATTTCGGTTTTTTCTATCAAGATGTGGTACAAGTGTACATTAATGAGAAATTGCTGCAATAAAACAAAGAGTGAACATTTTTAAGGGTTCTGAATACTTTTCGTACCCACTGTACACATACATACACACTAGAGGTGGGAATCTTTGAGCGACTCATAATTCCGATTCCGATTCCGATTCAGGAGCTCCGATTCGATTAAAAATCAATTATTGATGCATCATTAATTTATTTATATTGATGCAGTTTTGCATTTCTTTTCGTTTCACTAATTAAGCGTTAATCACTTGCAACATTTAAAAACAGTGCATTTGTAATAAGAAACAGTTTAATTAATTTCCATCACTCGGTGAGGTGGCTAGCTGTAGTCAGCCATATCTGCATTACATTATTTACAATAAATAAATAAATTATCTATTATTGACATTTACAAATCGATTTTATAATAGTCCATGTCCTAATTGCGATTAATCTAAAAATGAATTATTTCCCCCACCTTTATTACACACACACACACACACAGTGTGTCCCATAAACTGCCAAGATACCTGTGGCGGTGGGGGCGTGGCTATGGGCGTGGCTATGGGCGTGGTCACATGACATAATCGAGTAATTTGCATAATTTACTACAATGATATGATTTTCTCTAAAAAGGCTAAAAAAATGTATACTTACTAATTAATAATAACAGTTTTGTTTTAAACGTCCATCCATCCATCCATCCATCCATTTTACAATATAATTACAACACTTTATGTACATATTTATATACAGATTTGAACAATAAGTTATTCACTGAAATATATTTATTAATTGTGGTTCTTACAAAAAATATATCTTATAAAAATATAAAAGCTAAAATGTCTCTTAAAGCTCTGCCCCTTTAATTAGTGCATACTAAATAATTTAACTTTAGCCTACTACTACAACCATATTATTTACCAGCAACATAAAGTGAAACAGAGGCAGAGGTGTCCTGCCACAGTCAGTAACAAATAAACAGAAAACAGTAGTGGTGGTAGATAGACACAGAGCTTCATCAAACATCTGATCCACTGAACAAAGAGCTCCAAAAATCTTGATCCTACACTTCTCTTTTGTAAAGTAATTCTGAACAGCCGATATGGGCATCTACATCAACTATATGATTTGCCTGAGAAGCTGGACAGGACAAAAAAAAAATAAATAAATAAATAAAGAAGCCGAAAAATCTATTTGTGGCGGCCTCAATTCTTTCGTGGCGGGCCGCCACAAATAAATGAATGTGTGGGAAACACTGCACACATATATACACATATACATATATAGTAGTGGTATGCATCTCTACCTTAAATGAGTAATAAAAGTACAACGAAATGTGTTTTCAGTGCAAGTTGTCTGAGAGCAGACATTCAGTAGACAGGGTACCGCCTGTGAGGAAAGGCTCACAGCAGCACCGCAGGTACGTTGAGGATATTAGGAGTGTTATGTGCTTTCATGTCGCCAAACATACCCAAAAAAATGCTAGATTTGTCGCTAGTAGCTTTTGACAAAGAAAGTCACTAAGAGGAGCTGGACAAATTCAAGATTTAGTGTCAAAGTAGCCAAGTTGACAACACTGCGCTAAGGTGTGTGTGAAAAATAAAGACGTAAAGACCCGCCTTACGATGTTTCTGATTGGTTTACATTGTGTGGTATTCTCGTATTATGTCATCACAGAAGTCTCGCAAGATTAGAGCAGCCATATTTTGTATCAGATCTACAATATATAAAATACTACCATGATAATTATCAAAAAAATACTGCTATGGCTATCAAAAGATTAAAATATTTAATGCTGATTACATATGGAAAATAAATAGTGCAGTTGAAAGAAATAATCAATAACTTCTAGCACTAAAACTATTGGTTACAAGTAGAAAAGTTAATGAAGTTTATTTTTCTTCAGCCCAGTTATCGCATAGACGGACGTTACAGGTATTAACTCCAAAAAAAATCCAGGCCTTTTGACTGAATTAAAAATAACTTAGGAAAAAAAGCAATTGCTGAAAAGTGTAAATAGTAAATAATTGATGGTGCATGTTAGTTTCTCATAGACTTTGCAGCACTTTTACGTGAATCCCCGAGGAGATGACACTGAACCTCTTAAAGTTTTTGTAGCATTAGTTTTTCCACAAACAAGCGCAGAAATAAGAAATGATGAAAAGAACGTTCAAGAAATCCTTAGGGGACAATACTGAAATGTCTTTGCATGGACTTTGGGTGTTTTAGTGCACATTTAAATGGATGTTTGTGTGTTTTTAAAAAGGGTGATCATCTGGGATTTGCGTCTACACATGTAACAGCAAAATATTGGCAAACAACCACACAAAATGTACTATTCCTGATACTGCACAGTACTGAGAACTGTCAAGCTAAATTAGGTTAAGAAAATATTGGAAACATCCCTCAGCACAAAAATAAACACACACTGAACCTTACTACGATAACGATCCAAATAGAAGTCTCTGCACTTTTCATACCACGGTTATTGTCACCAAAACTATTACTTTTTATTCATTATCAGTTGTTCATTATCATCATTGTTATTCATTACTATCCGGGTATTGTTGCTTGGTTGTTGTTGTTGCTCAAAAAGTAGGCATGCTATGCTCACCCGACGCTTGGACCGCTGCAGACCGGGTCAACAGATAAGCCAAAACAAAAGCGCGCCAGACGGGGAGGAACTGACCATAGACTCCGTCTGGCGCATGATTAGCAAAGGACGGCTAACTCTTCTGGTTGTACTACTAGCAAATGTTTAGTATCTGTAAAAGATAGATGAACTTCAACTTCAGCGGCAAGACTCAGGAAGGAAGAACGACGGCCCTCGTTAAACAAGCATGGTGATTTCAAACTACTGCTCTGAACTGCTAAATAATGTTTAGCGCTGCTAATTGCGAACTAATGATCAGCACTTTAGTGTTATCAATCATGGTTTGACGATAATTTTGATTTGAAACTTTAATACCCACCGTTTGTAGTTTAATCGCGGTTTATCAATAATACAGATAATAGTTACATCTCTAAAGACGGTATACAAAAAAAGGTCTGGAAAAAATAATCTAGAGAGTCTAAAGCAGGCCCAATTCAACTGCGGCCCGCCAAAGCTTTTAATTTGGCGTGCCGAACAACACCCAAATAGGCTTGATTAAACCATTCAAACTGGGGTGGCTCATGTATGCAATACTCCTGCCACCCCACAGGCGGCAAAAGCGAAGCATATGCGTCACATAGAAGCAGCAGTAGAAGAAGATTGCACAATGGACCATGAAAAAAATCTAAATAAATCACAAAAATCTGGATAACAAAGTATGAATGTATTGAAATTGCTGACTTTGGCGTCTTTTGTATTCATGGTCGTGTTGTTTTTGGCTGTTTAACCCTGGCGATCAAAAACTGGTTAAATACATGTAGTGCTGAATATGACCAACAGAGAGTGATAAAGCAACACCTTAGGTTTAACTGTGTTAAACCACATGTGTGCAATGTTTACTGTGTGTATTGACACTAAACCTTCTATTTTATTTATGTAACACACATTATCAATGTAAAATACACAATGGATGTTATACATTTGTAATGTTTATATTTTCAGTCTTACAGAACTAAATAAAAGAAGACATATAAAGAAATGAAAGTCAGGAAGAAAAATAATTCAAAAGAAGGAACATCAATCATCAACTAAACTTGTTAACTATCTGTCTAGCTGCACACGCTGGAAACAAGTAGGTAGGGCAAAATAATGAATTTATTGACAGTGCAGTGTGAAAACTGATGTGGTTACTTTGTAAATAAGTAAACACAGTCTGAAAGGAATATAACCTGCGGAAGCACTTTCTAAAGGAATATCCAAATTTTGAGGTCCGGCCCCTGAGACGTTGGGCTCTTAAAACTGTGGCCCTCTTTGTTATGTAGTTGAATGGCCCTGATTTAAAGGTTACGCAAACCAACAGGTGCTGCCAAACAAGCGAGTGAGGTCTTTTTTCTTCTTGTCGCTTAAAAGCCCAATGCGACCGCGGCTCATGCAGGAAAAAAAGTTGCTTAAAAGTTTCTATCAAGCTAGCAAACAGAAGAGGTGTTATGACAATTTCACAATAATGGTGATGAATGAAGCAGAGCAACAAACATACATGATATATACAGTAGGAAGGGATTCATATGGTCCCATTTCTAAGTGGATCTCACGTGAGAGGAAGAGAGGGGGGTTAATCATTTTGCAATGCAGTCTGCTGAAAATGATGGAAAGCACCACTCTACAAAGCAACAGATGCTGTGGTCAAAGTTGGAATTGTCACAAAATATAGTTTGAGATACCAACACTCTGCTGCCATCTGGCGGTTAAAGTTGATAGTGCACCCCGCAATTTGTCACGTTTTATGTGTCAGGTAAACCGTGATGAATGGAGCCAAATGAATCCCCTTCCGACTGTTTCCGTGTGTGCAATGTATGTATAATGTATATGCATATTTTTTTATATATTGATTGCTATAATTTATTTTATATTGTAATGTTACAAATGACATTCGATATATTTAAAAAAAAAAAAAGATGAATGTCGTCTTGTTTGTATTTCAAAATGAGGGGTTGTCTTTGTGGCTCTAGCCACAAAGCTCAGTGGCTTTGTGGTTAGAGTGTCCACCCTGAGAACGGGAGGTCGTGAGTAGGGATGATGTTTGATAAGAAATTATCGCGTTTGAGCCTATTATCGAATCCTCTTATCGAACCGATTCCTTATCGATTCTCTTATCGAGTCCAGATAGGTTGTTGTATATGGAAAAAAACACACAATATTTGGTTTAACAAAAGCTCACTTTTATTATATAAGAAAACATTTGTATCTAATAAATAAATAAATATTGACTGTTACCCCCCTAAAAAAATAAAATAAAATAAATAAATATTGACTGTTGTTACCCAAAGTATATTAAGTGGGATTTTTCAGAAAGAAAATATATACAGTAACACAAAAACAACCTGTCTCTGTGATCACTATAGGTTTATAAATAATAAAATAGTGTTAAATAAAATCAGTCTCTTGGGCACAAAACTGAAAATAATACAGCTCTCCAAAAAGTGCAATTCTGCTGCTATTTGACATAACTGTTTGTTATGATGCTTTGACATTTTTGCACTTTATTTCTTTATTGAAAGAAAATTCTATGAAGAGAAAAGTTGATTGCAAATGTGGTTACAATGCTAAAAAATGAAAAAATAAAGCTAAAAAAAGAAATACACTTTATTGAGTTAACATTATTTCTTTATAGGGGGAACAATGTTATGAGCTAGGGCAGGGGTCTCAAACATGCGGCCCGCGGGCCAATTGCGGCCCGCGAGACGTTATTGTGCGGCCCGCATCTCAATATGAACGATTAATGTTAGTGCGGCCCGCGAGTTTTATATGAATGGCGCTTGACAGCGCCGTGTGCGGAGCTGAAGCATTCTTGCCAACCCTCCCAATTTTCCCCCATCAACATTATTGAGGACAACAATATTGAGGGCAGGAGGTTTCACGTCCACTTTTTCTCCATACAAACAATGTGCCTGCACAGTCACATGTTGTATGCGGCTTCAACACACACATGCAAGCGACTGCAATGCATACTTAGTCAACAGCCACACATGTTACACTGAGGGTGGCCGTATAAAAAAAACGTTATCAATGTCACAAATATGCGCCACAATGTGAACCCACACCAAACAAGAATGACAAACACATTTTGGGAGAACATCCACACGTAACACAACATAAACACAACAGAACAAATACCCAGAATTCCTTGTAGCCCTAACTCTTCCGGGCTACAAGGAATCTACCAATCATGGTGTGGTATATGGCTCTCGAGGGCAGAACATTGACGTCACTTGCGTGATGCAAGCAGAGAAACGTTTTGCTACTTTTCCACGAGACCCGCACGGCGCTCTTCCTCCCTCCCTCTCTCCCTCCCTCGCTCGCTCTCTCTCTCTTGCTCTCTTGCTGTAAACTCCACAGCGAGCCCCCCCAAACGTGCTCATTCTCCCCGCAAGGTCCGAGTGTAGTGGGTGGGAGGTGTTGTCCATAATGGCTAGGAGTTTTGCTAGATTTATCCTCTCTTGTTATTACTTATGACTGATTTATTTACTTAATTCTCATTTTGTTCATTTATATTGTGATTTTATTTTGTGTTGAAAATAAAAATAAAGACATTTAAAAAAAAAAAAAATTTAAGAAATCTTTTCTTGCGGCCCAGCCTCACCCAGACTCTGCATCCAGTGGCCCCCAGGCAAATTGAGTTTGAGACCCCTGAGCTAGGGAATATAACAACTACACTACCCAGCATGCAACGGGAGTGACTAGCATGCGCGGTAGCCCCGAAAAGTCGTAACCCGGCAGCTAAGAATGAGGTTATGAGCACGCTGTGAAAGTAAACGTCAAGAACTCAGCCAACACGCCTCGTCTGCATTATTTATAATTAGACAGACAACACATACACAGTGTGATTTTGTTTTGTTTACAAGGAAAGAAAAACAAAAGTTAAAAAAGGGAGATCATGTCATATATGTTGTATATATATGTATGTGCTGCGGTTGCTTTAAGAACGTTGCGACAGCTGCCGTAAAGGAGGTGCGTTGCTAGCCTGGTTGCTATGTTTCCGGTTGGTCGTAAAAGTGTTCGTCATGTGTTTGTACCCTGCTCAAATCTCTCAGTAAAGTTATTTATTGGATTATACCTTTTGTTTTGAACTTTATTACACCTTGGAGCGCTTTTTCCGTTCACTTTTTTTTCCTGCTTTCGCTATCTGCGCCTAATGACTGAGCTACGTAACGTCATTTCTTGTGATGTCACACGGAGCATTTCTGGTCGGGACGAGATGCGTTCCCAGGGATTCGAATAAAGAACCAACTCTTTTTCTTTACTATAGTGGTCTTGATAACGGGTACCGGTTCTCAAAAAGTTATTCGAGTCCGAGGACTCGGTTCTTTTCTTATCGGACATCCGGGGAAAATCGGTTTCAAGTATCATCCCTAGTCGTGAGTTCAAACCCATACTAAAGACTACAAAAAATGGGACCCATTGCCTCCCTTAAAGTATATTTATATACTCATAAATTACAAGTGTCTCAAAGGGCTGCACAAGCCACAACGACATCCTCAGCTACGATCCCACATCAGGCAAGGAAAAACTCAATCCCAATGGGCTACAATGAGAAACCTTGAAGGTGAGACCGGTGCAATGGACGTCGAGTGGATCTAGTTAATAGTGCTAGGCACTCAGCAGCGAGGTTTGGAATTGGGGGTTAAATCACCAAACCACGCTGCTGCTCACTCATCCCCTCACCTCCCAGGGGGTGAACATGGGGATGGGTCAAATGCAGAGGACAAATTTCACCACACCCAGTGTGTGTGACAATCTTTGGGACTTTAACTTGAACTTAAACACATACTGTATATAAACACACAAATGTCATAAAAGAAAGAATGCTGCTTTTTTTTTTTTTAATGAGGAAATCACCTTAACACTGCAATAAAATATATTTGTTTTTTAAAACTTGCAGTGTTTATGTGATAGCAGTAGTTTCAATTTGCAGCAATCTTTGATTTATGGTGTTTGGGCTCACTTCTATCAGATTAGAGTGTGCTGGTGTGCAAAATAAAGTCCAGTGTGTGACGCATTCTCACCCCTGGTTCATTAAACGTAAATAATACATACTTTGCAAACAATAACAAAAAGACTTCTAATGCAATGAGAGTAGTTAACTTTTTCAGTAGTTTTTTTCTGGCTGCCTCAAATGTAACACACCCCCTTGAATGACCAAAGTTAGCATCAGCAGCTAGCATGACAAAAGTCGTCTAAAAGCGTATTTCTGCCACAATAACACATTAAAACCAGCATCCCCCAAGTAGAGGACACCTTAAACAATTAGTTAACATTGTTTGGGGTTTATTTCAGGCAAGCAGTGCCCCGCCCTGGATGAAGAAAGGCGGTGAAGTTGTGTACTCACCTTGTTTGACACACTTGAGTCTCACCGGCTCCTTGCTGTGCTTCACCACCGCCTGCACGTCCCGGCTGGTGAGCCCTGCCACCGGGGTGTCGTTCACCTCCAGCAGAAGCTCGCCCTGGAGAAGGAAGCTGCCGCTTTGGCACGGAGCTCCACCGGGGGAGAGCTCGCCCACGAGCGGGAACTGTCCATGCTCCGCACCGCCCTTCAGCTCCGGAGCCAGCAGCTTTCCCTCCGCGCTCCGGCCGAGGACGCTCTCGTGGACTTTGTTGCTCCAGTGGTTCTTCTTCCTATTCAGACTCTTGGACATGGCTCACATTGAGGCGGGGGAGGAAAGTTCCAGCGCACTTTGAGTCTCCCCCACCCCCGGGGTAACGTCTCAGTGTTGGCCGTCACTTGAGTCCATGTCCTCTGTGAGTGTGAAGCAGCTGGATCATCACTCCGTGTGGCGTTCAAAGCGCTCAACGTATGATGCGTTTAGGTGCTCGCGTGAAAGTGGGACGCTACAGCTTCACTCGCAAAAAGTGAACCCTGTTGACTTCAAAGCAATTTTCTGCACCGTCTTTCCAATGGTAGTAATAATAAAGCCGTATTAAAATGACTGTATTGACGGTGGCAAGAAGTGAGACACATGATGTTTAACTTCTGAAACTGTACGAGGCTACCCTGAAGGCAGCAACCAGCTCCAACCAGCGTGACTGACCCGGATGTGAAGGCTGGAGGAGCATCTTTCTTTCCATGGAAAAAAAGAAGCTCATAACAAGGGAAGAGTTGCTTTATTTTCACTGACAGAGGTTCCTTTATGTCAGAAATATGTTTTTTTTAACATAAAAAGTTAGCAGTTACTTCGAGCTGCAAGGAGCATTCTCTACAAAATGCAACCTAATGAATAAAGATGTGCAATACACTTGTTTTGTAATGAGTACTACATTTTGGGTGCATTCTCCAGTTTATTATAGGAGTCACTTAACTTTGTCACACCCCAAAGAAAAAATCCTCTGGCGTCTTCTTGTAACAAATGTGTTACAACAGTTGATGTTGTTGTCAAAGTTCCCAATGACACCATCTTGGAATTCACTCACTAATGAGCTCATTTTCACTAATGACACTTGTGCCAATTCAGTGCCAAGACTGTACTGATGTGCCATTATAATATTATCCTCACTCCCTTTGTCTGGCAAATAAAAGGAGGACAAAATTCAGCAAATGATTTTGAGAGAAGGATGCTTGGCTCCCACAAATGAGGCGATATGTTTTTGCAAGACAGAACAGCATGTTCAAAAGTGCTTGAAAATAATAATGTTAATCAAATATACTGTATTCTATTATTATCATCTAACAATATGTGTAATATTGGAAAAAATACAAATTCAATATAATATTTATAATAATACGAATAATAATTGCATCTAAGAATAATGAATAATTATTATTCTAATAAAATAAATAATAACAAAACAATGTTAAAAAAAAATTACAAAAAGTAAAATGATATTGAATTTCTAGCTCTTATTGCTATTGATGAAATATTCAAGAATAAATATTATTACGAACCATCCATCCAGCTATCAACTGAAAATAATATTAATGGTATTGTGCAAAAATAAAATTTAACACATATATTTTTTTAAATTTCTAATAATAATAGCTAGAATTAATATGAAATAGTATAGCAACAAAAAAGTGCACAACTTTTCAACTATTAATAATGATAGTAAAATGTACTAACATATGAAATAATATTAATGATAATAATAATAATAATCATATTCATACAAAAAACTGAAATGTAACTACGATAAATTGAAAAAATAATAATAAAAAGTTGTAATTATAAAATATACAAAAATATAATGATATATATAACGGAAGCGAGGCTGCAAGTTTGTGACTACGGCCCCTCCGACCAACACCTATCATTCATTCATCATTCATTCACCAGTGTGAGCGGCACCGGGGGCAAGGGTGAAGTGTCCTGCCCAAGGACACAACGGCAGAGATTTGGATGTCAAGAGGCGGGGAGCGAACCTGCAACCCTCAGGTTTCTGGCACAGCCGCTCTACCCACTACGCCATACCGCCCCCATGATAACTATTATTGTTATTATTATTATTATTACGATTATTATTATCATCATTATATATATATATATATATATATATATATATATATATATATATATATATATATATATATATATATATATATATATATATATATATATATATATATATATATATATATATATATATATATATATATATATATATATATATACTTACGCACACACACACACACACACACACACACACACACACACACACACACATATATATATATATATATATATATATATATATATATATATATATATATATATATATATATATATATATATATATATATGGTCAGCACGGTGGTAGAGGGGTTAGTGCGTCTGCCTCACAATACGAAGGTCCTGAGTAGTCGTGAGTTCAATCCCGGCCTCGGAATCTTTCTGTGTGGAGTTTGCATGTTCTCCCCGTGACTGTGTGGGTTCCCTCCGGGTACTCCGGCTTCCTCCCACCTCCAAAGACATGCACCTGGGGATAGGTTGATTGGCAACACTAAATTGGCCCTAGTGTGTGAATGTGAGTGTGAATGTTGTCTGTCTATCTGTTTTGGCCCTGCGATAAGGTGGCGACTTGTCCAGGGTGTACCCCGCCTTCCGCCCGATTGTAGCTGAGATAGGCTCCAGCGCCCCCGAAGGGAATAAGCGGTAGAAAATGGGTCAATTATGTCTTGTAAATAATGTATTTTATAATGCTTTATTATTGTTATAATTACACAAAATGTGTAAGTTACATGTAAATACCTGAATATTGTTCGTTGTTTTGTCAATGTGGAACCATTGTCTCGTTGTCCCTCCTACTGCAATAATTACTGTGACACCTGTCTTTTTATATGCGTTGGACACGCCTTCCAACTTCCCTTTTGTCCGCGATAACGGGAGAGGGACTTGACGATGGGCAAAAAGTTACTGACGACAATTGTATTTTGTGTATTATCAGGTATGTTTATTTCACTGTTGTACGTAGCCCTTTTGTCCGCGATAACGGGAGAGGGATTTGACGATGGCAAAAAGTTACTGACGACAATTGTATGTTGTGTATTATCAGGTATGTTTATTTCACTGTTGTACGTAGCCCTTTTGTCCGCGATAACGGGAGAGGGATTTGACGATGGCAAAAAGTTACTGACGACAATTGTATGTTGTGTATTATCAGTAAAGTGCAGCTGAGCAATCCATGGTGTCGGTCGTGTTCCATTAAAGCCACACAACGCAGAGGAAAAGACCACCGGTTACACTTGGTGCCGTGCGACCCGTTGCATCGCCGACCAGCGCCCGTCTGGTGCCCAGGAAAGCTGCTAATATCCAGCTGGTACATTTTATGAACATTTTTGTGACAGATAGTCCTGTCATAGCAGAAAGAAAAGTGGTGAATGGGAAAGCCTGTTTGTATGAGTGTTTATTGAAGCCTTTTGATGGTGTTTTATTTTCTGTTCATCTGTTAATCGGTGTGGGCTTATGAGAGGTTTGATACGCCCTAATAGCACTTTGGGGGAATTTTTTTCTTTTTTTCATGCAACAGTGCTGTGCTATGTATTGATTTGTCAGGGGCTATTTCCAGTGGGCTTTACAGTGAAGTTTTTTTTAATGTGTCAACTTGTGTCACTATTGCCCTTGTTTTGCTATACTGCCTTCGTGGGGATTTCTCTTTGTTGTTATAGTGAAATATTTGCATAGTATTCAAGATTCCTACAATGGCTGGTCGTGGGCATAGTGTCACATTTGGAATGGGGAGGGGTAGGTTGGTGTCAAGCAGTCCTAGCTTCATGATAGACCAACCAGTTTTTAACCCGCTACTAACCCCCATCGCTAGCTCTATGCCAGTGACTCAAGCAGTGCGTAAGCCCACGCAAGTCATATCTGTTGATGCTTTTGGAGACATGATCACAACTTTAGCTAACCAGATAGGAGACAACATCTCTGCCAACATCAGCACGATGCACCAGCCAAGTGCCTTTCAGCCTCAGTCCACCGCTGTGAGCCCTTCCTCCGGGCATGATGGTTCGCCACAAGTGAAAGTTGTTGTGCAGCCTGACGTCAAAGCACCACCTTACTTAAGGGGCGATAATGCTGATGTGTTCTCAATTCATGAATGGGTAGACATGATGAAATGTTACCTAAATAGAGTAAAATGTGACAGTCCTCCTGAAATGTTTGAGCTAATTATGTCCAGACTAACAGGCAAAGCGAGGGATGTTGTAAAGGTGTCGCTGCGCAGCCGCCCTGAACTGAATACAGCTGACCTGCCCACTGCAGTGTTTGACATTTTGAAAGGTAACTTCAGTGAGCTATCATATTCTAACTTGCCTATGAAATACTTTTACTGCACTATTCCCCATTCTGGTGAGAGTGCTATGGACTACTGGATCCGTCTTAACAAGTCCATTGATGCTGCTGATGAGTGTCTCCATAGGCGGGGCAAATCTGTTGAGGACCCCAGTGCTGAAGTCGTCATAATGTTTATTAACCACTGTCCTGACCCTCATCTTGTCTTGTTGTTTCAACTAAAGACGCCTGAGCAGTGGACTGCAGCTTAGGTTCAGGAGCGTCTGGATGCTCACATAAGAAAGGTTAAAACGACAGCAGCCCAGTCTCAATGTGTGATGGGCTTGTCAGCTTACAATCAAAGCCCAGTGACTGATTATTCTTCGCCGCAGGCCGTCTCGGTAGCACGCCAACAGTCGTTGCTTTCTGTTCCTCAACCTTCCCCTGGCCTTTCCTGCAGTCAGCCTCCTTCTGATGCACTTGTGGCTGTCGCACATCAGTCCACCTCCCCATTCCACCCATCTTCTGCTGTCAATGTGGCACCGGCCGCTTTTGACCCACCAGCTAACGACCCTGGTGCTCAAGTTGTGGCCATGTTTGATAAGGTTCTGTCCTTGTGCAATGCATCTTTGGCTAACAATCAAAGACCAGGAGGCCAAAGGTCAGGTACCGTTCAGACTGGTCAACCCAGAAACCATCAAAGTTCTGTGGCAGTCACGTGTCGAGTATGTACTTCCAGTGAACATTCAACTCATGCACACTAAGCTCTACAGATTGTGCCTCAACTGTTTGAGACCTGGTCACATGAAGCGTGAGTGCCCACAGGCCTCACATTCCCCGGCTATACCGCCATCTTTTCCACCCAATGCTGATTTAAACTAACCCGCCTGTGTAGTGAGAGGGGTAGCATGGGCGAAGCTAGTAGCACCCTCAGTGAAAATGAAGATGTGCAATTGACCTATGTGAACTGTTGTAGTAGCCTTTCTGATGACAAAACAGTGATTGTTGTGGGTTTCCATAGAGTGGAAGGAGCTAGTGAGTTGTTTTATGCTCCAGTGTCTGTGGGGGGCCAGTCTCTTTTAAGAGGGATGCTTGATTCAGGTAGCATGTCATGCACGCTAAATGTGGAGGCGAAGTCAAAGCTTAGAGCTGTTGGGCTACTCCCTTGTCCTCGGCCTGTGCCGGAGAAGGTGGTCCTTGTTGGCTGTGGTGGCCTTATGACACAACCCAGGTGCATTTATGACCTTGAAATTGAAGTTTATGGGTCAAAGTTCATTGTGCCAACTGTACTTGTTCCAGGGCAGAAAGATGAGATGATCATTGGGACCAATATCATAAGACCTATTACACAGGCAATGAAGTCTGATAATAGGTACTGGCAGCTGGTCTGCTCAAATACTTCTGACCCCAATTGTGAACAGTTTCTTGGACTGCTCAGCTGCATTACACGCTGTTCTGGTCCCGAAATGCCTGAAAAAGTTGGTACAGTCAAGCTAAGACAATCTGTCACTCTTGCACCTCAGGGAGAGTCTCTAGTATGGGGGAAGCTGCCCAGCAGTGCTCCTGTGTCACCTGGGAGTACTGTCATTGTGGAGCCCACCTCTTCCCGTTCAACCCCTAGAGAAATCATTGTTGGCCGGGTCGTGACACCCATGTGGGGTGATCGTTGGGTCTCAATGAAGATCATGAACCCAACAAAGAGACCTGTGACACTGCGCCGTAACGCTAAGGTAGCAGATGTCTTTCCTTGTATTGCAATGGAAGACCTTCCTTTGTCACAGAGTGTGTGTATGCAGCAGACCTGTGAGGGAAGTGACCCAGCCTCCAAGTCAAGTACCACCTCTAATCCCCTTCAGCAGCTTAAAGACTTCGGATTGGCGGATGTTGATCTTGAAGGCTGTGAAGTATCAGAGGAATGGAAACAGCGACTGGGTGAACTGGTCCTCACCTACGAAGATGTATTTTCTAAAGACAAGCTGGACTGTGGCGAAGCAAAGGATTTTGTCCACCGAATCCACCTCACTGATGATCGCCCTTTTAGACTCCCCTATCGCCGTGTCCCTCCAGCTCACTATCATAAGCTGAAAGAGGTGCTGTCTGAGATGAAGTTTAAAGGAATCATCAGCAAGTCAGTCAGTGAGTATGCCTCACCCCTTGTTCTAGTCTGGAAGAAGTCAGGGGAGTTGAGGATCTGCACGGACTTCCGCTGGCTTAGCGCCAAGACCGTGAAGGATGCACACCCGCTACCCCACCAGGCTGACCGTCTTGCCGCCCTTGGTGGAAATGCCTTTTTCAGTACCATGGATCTCATATCGGGGTTTTACAACGTCCCCCTCCATGAGTCTGACAGGCGGTATACGGCCTTCACAACACCCTTAGGCCTATACGAGTACAACAGACTTCCCCAGGGCTTGTGCAACAGCCCCGCATCCTTTATGCGGATGATGATCAGCATCTTTGGGGACTTGAACTTCTCCAGCCTCCTCTGCTATTTGGATGACCTGCTCGTGTTTGCTCCATCCGAAGAGGAAGCTCTGAAGCGGCTGGAGAGTGTCTTCCTGCGTCTCAGAGCCAACAACCTGAAACTGTCGCAGAGGAAGTGCTATTTCTTGCGTAGGACCGTGAAGTTTTTGGGTCATGTAGTGAACAGCGGTGGTGTCGCAGTCGACCAGGAAAAAGTCAAAGTCATCTCAGCTTTTGAAAAAAAGGATCTTATGGAGGATGACGGCTGCACCCCATCACAGCGGAAAGTCAAGTCCTTCCTGGGCATGGTGCTGTACTACCAGCATTTCATCCCTGGCTGTTCTTCTCTTACAAAGCCACTTTACACATTGACTGCAGGACAGAAGAGGAGTGCCAAGAGCTCCTTTGAGCGGAGAAGAGCAGGCACCTTCAGAAAACGGACTCCTCAGGACTGGACTTCTGCTTGTGAGAAGGCGTTTGAGGATCTGAAGAGTGCACTTCTTAATAGTGTGGTGCTGGCACACCCAGACTTTGAATGGCCCTTCATCCGATGCATCCCTTGATGGTCTGGGTGCAGTCCTGTCCCAGGTCCCTGATGGCGAAGAACGAGCGAGACCCATTGCTTTTGCAAGCAAAACTCTCAGCCGCAGCCAAGTCAACTACCCTGCTCACAGACTGGAGTTCTTAGCCCTTAAATGGGCAGTTTGTGATCAATTCAGCCACTGGCTCAAGGATCACAGGTTTACTGTCTGGTCGGATAACAACCCCCTCACTCACATCCTGACTAAGCCCAAACTAGATGCCTGTGAGCAGCGGTGGGTCTCCAAGTTGGCTCCATATAATTTTGAGATTAAGCACATCCCTGGCAGGCAGAATGTGATGGCAGATGCACTCAGTAGAGACCCATTTGTGACTCCTTTGAGGGAGCTGCTGCTGGGTGAGCCCTATGCTAAGCTGCTGAATTGGGTCTGTGATGTCAGTGATGGATGTGTGCAGGATGCGTTCCGCTTCACTTGCCAGCCACAATCACTGAGGTGTCATCCTCACATTGACACCATTGAAAGTTCAATGTCTGAAGAAGACGTCTCTTCAATCCTTTCTTCTTTGGATGAATGGGACAGTGCTCCTCGCCAACGTGCTACCTCACTAGCTGATCACCTCACAACATTAGAACCTCCTGGCCAAGACACTTTGCCTTCCCTATCACTTGCTGACCTTCAGTCTCACCAACAAAGAGACCCAGTCATCTTAAGACCCTTTGACCAAGAAGAAGAGGTACCAGTTTGTTGTGCCAGAGTCCTTGAAGGCAGACGCACTGTCTGGCGTTCATGACCAAGCTGGTCATCAAGGTCAGCCCCGCACTCTTGCTTTAGCTCGCCACCGCTTTTTCTGGTATGACATGGAGAAAGATGTCCGCAGTTACGTGAAACAGTGCCGCAGGTGTGTCCTTAGCAAGACCCCCGAGCCTTCAGCAAGGGCCTCGCTACAAAGCATCAAGACCTCTGCTCCCCTAGAGCTTGTGTGTGTTGACTTTTAGACAGCTGAAGACAGCCACAACAAATCTGTTGATGTTCTTGTAGTCACTGATCACTTTATGAAATTCGCACATGCTTTTCCTTGTCAGGACCAGACTGCAAAGAGGGTTGCTAGGAAATTATGGGACAGCTTCTTCTGCATTTACGGCTTCCCCCAGCGCCTTCATTCAGACCAGGGTGCAAATTTTGAAAGTGAACTGATTGCTGAACTCTATATGTTGTCAGGAGTTGACAAGTCTCACACTTCCCCCTACCATCCTATGGGAAACGGTGGGACGGAGCGGTTTAACCGCACCTTGGGCAACATGTTGGGATCATTGCCCCCTCGCTCCAAGCAGAAATGGCTCCAAATGATCCAGACAATGACTTTTGTGTATAATTGCACTGTGCATGAGACGACTGGGTTTGCGCCTTTTTATTTGATGTTTGGGAGAACCCCAAGATTGCCGGTAGATCTCCTCTTTAAGAATGTGTTTCGGGATGAGACTGTGTGTGACTATAACATATATGTAAAGTCCCTTTTAGAGGACCTGCATTGTGCCATGACGCTTGCCCAGAAGAACTGCTCTGCTGAGCAGAAGCATCAGAGCAACAGGACAACAGAAAAGTCAAAGGTCAGCCTCTTTCACTTGGCGACCAGGTGCGTAAACTTTCTGACAAGTGGTTGCCTGTTATACACACTGTGGTGGCCTCAAAACCCGACCTGCACATTTACCGGATCAAGGATCCAGAGGGGAATGAACGGGTTGTTCACCGTAACCTGTTGCTCCATGTCAACTTCCTGCCGTTAGACAGAGCTTTGGAGGATGATGCTGGACCAGTGGTCATGCCTGCCACAGCAGTATTTGATGGGTGTGAGTCAGAGGTTTTGGATACGGCAGCTACAACTGTTGGGACATCCCATGCTGGTTCCCTCTTGAGTGCTGATGCTTGTGATGATGGCCGTACTGCCTCAAGGGTCCATGAGCAGTCTTCCTTTGATGAGCCTCAGTGTTCAGAGTCCGCTGAAGTAGTCTCCCCTACAGACAGTGGCCATATTGCTGCTCTGGATCCCCAGATAGCTCTCCCAGCTCCCTCACTGCAATTAGTCCCAGTTGGTCCACCTCAAGCATCTGGTGCTGAGAACCAATTTGCCTCACGGTTTGGCAGAGTCATTAAACCTGTTTACCGTTTAATAAAGTCCATGGTTCAACTTGAGTCCATATTAGGGGTCGAGCCAGGCTTCCATACTGTTATTAATGTGTGAGATATGACCAGAAAGCTGTTTTATGCTGCTCTTGGTGTGGACTCAATGTTCTGAAAAACTAATTTTTCCCTACTCACCCACAAAGTTTGGCCTGTGTATGTGTGGTGTTTAAGGCACCTCACCTTGTCAATAGAGTACTATGAGTTCTTGCTAGGCGCCAAGCAAGTCTCTTGTTCTCTTATCCTTTAAATAGGAAGCGTATATTGCTGTTTAATGCAAATTTGTGATTTTCATGGCCATTGTGTTTACACATGCGTACTGTTCTTGCAAACCAGACTTTTGTGTAATTCTTGGGGGGTGAGAAGTGTAACCGGTGCATGGTCTTTTCCTCTGCGTTGTGTGGCTTTAATGGAACACGACCGACACCATGGATTGCTCAGCTGCACTTTACTGATAATACACAACATACAATTGTCGTCAGTAACTTTTTGCCATCGTCAAGTCCCTCTCCCGTTATCGCGGACAAAAGGGCTACGTACAACAGTGAAATAAACATACCTGATAATACACAACATACAATCGTCGTCAGTAACTTTTTTCCATCGTCAAGTCCCTACACAAATATAATACAGAAAAAGATAGTGAACTTAAATTCTTAACATGACAATACAATGTCTGTCGTCGCATGTACGCCTACCTCTCCCGTTATCATGGACAAAAGGGAAGTTGGAAGGCGTGTCCAACGCATATAAAAAGACAGGTGTCACAGTAATTATTGCAGTTGGAGGGACAAGACAATGGTTCCACATTGACAAAACATCGAACAATGTTCAGGTATTTACATGTAACTTACACATTTTGTGTAATTATAACAATAATAAAGCATTATAAAATACATTATTTACAAGACATAATTGACCCTGTTACATATATATATATATATATATATATATATATATATATATATATATATATATATATATATATATATATATATATATATATATATATATATATATATGTATGTATTATTATTATTACAATTATTAATATTATTGGTAGTAATAGTTTTTCTTATTAGTTTTATATACATATCATTATTTTTAGTTACATAATTGAAGAATATACACTACCGTTCAAAAGTTTGGGGTCACCCAAACAATTTTGTGGAATAGCCTTCATTTCTAAGAACAAGAATAGACTGTCGAGTTTCAGATGAAAGTTCTCTTTTTCTGGCCATTTTGAGCGTTTAATTGACCCCACAAATGTGATGCTCCAGAATGTCAATCTGCTCAAAGGAAGGTCAGTTTTGTAGCTTCTGTAACGAGCTAAACTGTTTTCAGATGTGTGAACATGATTGCACAAGGGTTTTCTAATCACCAATTAGCCTTCTGAGCCAATGAGCAAACACAATGTACCATTAGAACACTGGAGTGATAGTTGCTGGAAATGGGCCTCTATACACCTATGTAGATATTGCACCAAAAACCAGACATTTGCAGCTAGAATAGTCATTTACCACATTAGCAATGTATAGAGTGTATTTCTTTAAAGTTAAGACTAGTTTAAAGTTATCTTCATTGAAAAGTACAGTGCTTTTCCTTAAAAAATAAGGACATTTCAATGTGACCCCAAACTTTTGAACAGTAGTGTACTTTTGGGGTTTTTCTTCAGAATGATTACTCTCATCAGTCCGTATAATTAAACAGATTAATCTTTTTTGTCTGATTGACTGGAATAAATTATCATAAATCATGCAAATGTCTACATCTTTTTATTATCATTATTAATCTAGTGCATTGCTGTTTTTTTCTTGGAAAAAACTCCCAACGCCTTCAAGATAGCGTCTTTGAATCACGTTGCTAATAAAGTTTGAGACAATGCATCATCTCTTAGGGGCGTCTCAGCATTCCAAAGGTGGGAGAAAGAGAGTGCAAAGAGAGAGGGGGGAGTGTTTGGACAGAAGAAGGAATTCTGGAGGCAGTGTTTGAATAAGGAGAGGAATGCCTCTCGCTGAGGAGGAGGAAAAGATTCTGCATCTTCTTCGAGCAACAAATGAGCTGCAGTTCCCACTCAGTCATGTTGGAACAAGCACTAAAAGTCAGCATGTGGCCATTTTGTTTTATTCCTAAACAGCTTTAATTAGCCTGCAAATAGGCCTGTCACCACCATTACATCATGTAGAGCAGACCACTACCACCTCCCTGGGGCGGCATCGCTGGATTCCGATCTGCTTTGACGGGTGGACTTCCTGCCATGCATGTGCATCCTAAACAAGAAGAAAAAATTACACATATTTCATCCATCCATCCATCCATTTTCTACCGCTTATTCCCTTTGGTGTCGCGGGGGGCGCTGGAGCCTATCTCAGCTACAATCGGGCGGAAGGCGGGGTACACCCTGGACAAGTCGCCACCCCATCACAGATAGACAGACAACATTCACACTCACATTCACACACTAGGGCCAATTTAGTGTTGCCAATCAACCTATCCCCCAGGTTCATGTCTTTGGAGGTGGGAGGAAGCCGGAGTACCCGGAGGGAACCCACGCAGTCACGGGGAGAACATGCAAACTCCACACAGAAAGATCATGAGGCCGGGATTGAACTCACGACTCAGGACCTTCGTATTGTGAGGCAGACGCACTAACCCCTCTTCCACCGTGCTGCATGTTTTTCTTATTTCATTTAGCGAGATAGCATCACTTTGGATGTGCACCAACGCCACTTATGAACCATCTTTTTTTTTGGTCATTTACTCAAGGTCCCTATTTCAACCTCATCGTTATTATTCTCCCCATGGATTCATTAATTGCTCATCTGCCGCGTCAATAAATATTCTTCCTGTTCAGATGAGAAGATTCGCCGTGACCTACTTATTTGTTATTAAAGCGGCTGTTGCTACTTTGTCATGCCTGTTTGACTGAGTGTGTTTGTTGCGTGTGCGCGTGTGTGTGTGTATGTGTGCGTGAGAGACAAAGACAGATAGAGTGAGAGGGTTTGCAACCTTGATGGTTGATGATATTTTGGCTCAATAGCTCCTCCAACAGGACAATAAGGCAACAGGACCTACTCAGTGACCTAGTGGTTAGAGCAGTGGTTCTTAACCTGGGTTCGATCGAACCCTAGGGGTTCGGTGAGTCGGGCTCAGGGGTTCGGCGGAGGTCAAGACATACTCGACTCATCGTGTAAATAAAAACTTCTCCCTATCGGCGTATTACGGATACGGCAACAGCAGAAGTCAGACTGATTTGCAGGAGTGTAATTTGTTGTGAGTTTATGCACTGTGTTGGTTTTGTTCTTTGAACAAGGTGATGTTCATGCACGGTTCATTTTGTGCACCAGTAAAAAAACATGGTAACACTTTAGTATGGGGAACATATTCACAATTAATTAGTTGCTTATTAACATGCAAATTAGTAACATATTGGCTCTCAACTAGTCATTATTAAGTACTTATTAATGCCTTATTCGGCATGGCCTTATTATTACCCTAACCCTCTAACTCTGGCCCTAAACCTCTAACCCTAACCCTAACCCTAACCCTAACCAAATTACTCTAAATTAAGTCTTTGTTACTTAGAATATGTTCCTCTAGTGTCCAAAAAACTCTAAATTAAGTCTTTGTTACTTAGAATATGTTCCCCATACTAAAGTGTTACCAAAAACATATAACTTTGTCTTGAATTTGAAAAAAAACAACCAACATTTATTTTTCACTAAAGAAGGGTTCGGTGAATGTGCATATGAAACTGGTGGGGTTCGGTACCTCCAACAAGGTTAAGAACCACTGGGTTAGAGTGTCCGCCCTGAGATCGGTATGTTGTGAGCTCAAACCCCGGCCGAGTCATACCAAAGGCTATAAAAACCAGACCCATTACCTCCCTATTTGGCACTCAGCATCAAGGGTTGGAATTGGGGGTTAAATCACCACTGCTCCCCTCACCTCCCATGGGGTGACCAAGGGAATGGGTCAAATGCAGAGGATTTGCAAATTTCACCACACCTAGTGTGTTTGTGACAATCATTGGTACTTTAACTGTAACTTTAGTTTACTCTCAGAGAGTCTGAGGAAATTTTTTTTGGCGTTAATTAGTTTAGTGTTAGTTTGTTTTTCATTAATGATAATAACAATAGTACTAATTCTTAAGTTGCGACCTCATCGCAACACAGATAGACAGACAACATTCACACTCACATTCACACTCACAGTGTTGACAAACAGACTATGCCCAGGTCCATGTCTTTGGAGGTGTGAGGAAACCCCGGGGGGAACCCACTCAGTCACGGGGAGAACACCCATCCATCCATCTATTTTCTACCGCTTGTACCTTTTGAGGTTGCTGGAGTCTATCTCAGCTGCATTCGGGCGGTAGGCGGGGTACACCCTGGACAAGTCGCCACCTCATCACAGGGCCAACACAGATAGACAGACAACATTCACACTCACGTTCACACACTAGGGCCCATTTAGTGTTGCCAATCAACCTATCCCCAGGTGCATGTCTTTGGAGGTGGGAGGAAGCCGGAGTACCCAGAGGGAACCCACGCAGTTACAGGGAGAACATGCAAACTCCACACAGAAAGATCCCGAGCCCGGGATTGAAAAAATTCAGGACCTTCGTATTGTGAGGCAGATGCACTAACCCCTGTTCCACCGTGCTGCCCAAGAATAAACATGTTTATTAATTTCCATCCATCCATTTTCTACCGCTTGTCCCTTTCGGGGTCGCGGGGGGTGCTGGAGCCTATCTCAGCTGCATTCGGGCGGAAGGCGGGGTACACCCTGGACAAGTCGCCACCTCATCGCAGGGCCAACACAGTTTGATTTAGCAATCTATTTGTATTATTATTATTATTATTTTTAAAACTGGGCAATACTACACATCACTGGGGGAAAATTATGGAGTCAGCAGACTCCTGTCATGATCTGGCAGCCTGTCTGCTTTTTGTTGCTGTGCCAAGCTCTCCAGGCTATTCACTCGGCGTCACTAGATTCCTGATGGTTCACCCTTCCAATCGCGTTCATCTCGTCTGCTCTGGCTTCGCTCACGCTTCTCGTTCCTGTGGCTCTGCCGTGTAATGTTACTATTTTCTCTCCACACCTTCATTGTGCGTTATTCGTTTCCTCACACCTTTTGTGTGCATCCTTAATTGTTTTTTCTTACTCTATTATTATTTTTATTATGTCTGCCTGCATTGGGGTACTACTCCAGTAAAAGCCGATCATGACAACTTCATTCAGTTGTTTAATTTTGTAGAAAAAGAGCAGGTAGCAGACATGACACAACACTATAGTCATGTCAAAAGGCAACTTTCTGGCTTTAAGAAACATTAAAAGAAATGAAGAATATAAATTGAATTGAATTGTAAGGAAAAAATGATGTACATTTTCATTCCCGAAGCTAACACCTGCATCAGATTAAATGTGTTGCATTAAACAAAGAGTGTTAACACCTTGGAGAGCTGTTGCAGCAGGTGGATTGACATGAATCATGGCTCCAACACGAGACATTTCAACTGAAACAAAGCAGAGGATCATTAAACTTCTTTAAGAAGGTGAAATGTTGCAAAAGATTTTGCTTGTTCACAGTCAGTTGTGTCGACAATCTGTACCAAGTACAAACAACATAAGAAGGTTGTAAAAGGCAAGCGTACTGGTAGACCAAGGAAACCATCAAAACGTCAAGACAGAAAACGTAAAGCAACGTGTCTTGAAAACGCACAGAAAAACAATTGAAGAACAAATGGGCGGAAACCGGAGTCCCCGTCTGTGACCCAACTGTAAGAACCCGCCTAAAGGAATTGTAAAAGCTATACAAAAGTTGTCATTAACACCTAAACAGGAAAAAAAGAAATCATCGACCTTGGATGACTGGAACTAATGCATATTAAAAATGGAATCATCCTTAACCTTTAAAATGGATTAAATATGACCGTGGACTTAAAATCGCTGTTTTCTTTGATTGCCTTCCTGCCCTGACATTTGGCCTTTGTGCCCTCAAAAGGTTGACGACACCACAGGCCAAGTGGCCTTGCCCCTAAATTGACAAATTTCCAGGACTGGTTGACACAGATCAAGAAAAAGCATTCAAAGCAAAGATTGGAGGAGGAAAAAGCTTCCATTGTTGCCTAAAACATGTCCTTGTCGCAGCAAAACCTTTTTATGTCCTACTCTCCCTTTGTGTCACAGAGTCCATTAAAAAGAATCGTCACATTTGCATACGACCCGGACGGTAGCTCGTTAAAAGCTCGGCGGATCATTTTCTAAAACACAAAGTTGTTCTCATCCAAGGCCAAACTTTCTTTCACAGTCCAGGAAATTTGAATACTAATCAAGTTCTGTTTAAGAAGGATGCATCCTGACTTGTTTTTGTGGGCGGAGTCAGCCGCATACACATGTGACATAATACCAACAACCGTAAACAACAATGGAGGACCTCTTTCTTCTTGACATAGCCGTATATCTCTGCCTTTTTGGCACCCAGCCACTGCAACGGGGCTCCAAGACGTGCTACGGATCTATTATCTTGGTACGCTTCAGCCGTACCAAGTGAACCAACATGAAACCTCTTAATGGGCGGATTTCCCGGTTTGGAATGTGACACTTTTGCTAGTTTTTTTCCAGTACCCTTCACAGCTTTGGAGAGTGAAAATGAAAAAAAAACAAAAAACAAATAAAACTGAAGTGAACCAAAATGGTTCAGTCCAATTCAAACAGACATAACTCAGTCCTGTTAAGTTGTGTTTACACATGGCAAGAAAGAAACTTAACCCAAACCATGCTGGTCAACATACTGCCTATACGCAGGTCTGGCAGATGTGCCGTTTGGGGCCTCACTTTGCGCAAACAGGTACATGTCAAATGATAATTAATGAATAACAGGGCGCTTCATGTGACATTATACTACAAACCTATTCCTAGCTCCTTCCTGATTCATCACTGGTACGAATAAAACAGCACATTTCTATATCAATCAATCAAAATGTACTTATATAGCCCTTAATAACGAATGTCTCAAAGTCACAACATATCAATTTCCCTGTGTCGCACAGCGTTTTTACATTAGTCTTGTAAGGCAGAGATGACGGGAGCTTTAATTATTAAAATAAAATGAAAAAAATATTGCACAACGTATGTAGTATAGGTAAATCATTGGAATAGATCCCTCTTACCCCGCACTCACAATTTGATGTCTAAGTTTGACGGATAAAATTAATTATTGAAGCGCTGACCCACCTGTTCATGAAATGATTACATATATATTTTTTAAAAATTAAATAGAAAAATATTTAAATGATTAAATAATTAATTCAATATTGAAATAATAAATCCTAAAATGTAATAATTAAATGTATTTTTTACAGTAAATAAATAAATGGTAAATGTATAAACATATTTAAGAATTTAAACTTAATCATTTAAAGAGGGGCCGTTTGCAACTTCCTCATAGTTATATTTTTCATACCAAAAAATGTAACAATGTCACACCTGGGTGAAGTCTTGTCT
>NC_084742.1:12425203-12495203 GCF_033978785.1 Entelurus aequoreus | reverse complement strand
CATTTTCTACCGCTTGTCCCTTTTGGGGTCGAAGGGGGTGCTGGAGCCTATCTCAGCTGCATTCGGGCGGAAGGCGGGGTACACCCTGGACAAGTCGCCACCTAGTGGCATTAATTAAATAATATATTAATTAATTCAGGATCAATGATATCAGACACATTGCCATTATCTCGGCAATGACTGATCAACTGTTGACTGCCTGGGTTTAACATGTAATTATGGTGAAAGAAAATAATAAAGATAGTAAGTAAATAAACATTTCTTATTTGTGAAGGAAAATGATAAATCTAGCAGTAAAAACTAATTTAAATATTGTTTAATAAATAAATGAAATACAAAACATACCATAGACACCATATCAAACAATACTACATTAACCAATTCAAAATAGACAAAGTGGAGTTAATTAAATAATAAATGAATGCATTAACGATAAATGATATCAGACACAGTGGCATAGCGACATGTGAACTCGTAGGAGATGCCTTGTTAAGTGGAAAACTTTCCACAGACCACGTCTCGCTGAGAGAGACGATACTAAGATTGTTGTCTTTAATGATTTGCCACCTCAGTAGATTGCATGTGCACCTCTGGCACAGTATCTGGACATGCACCTCTGGCACAGTATCTGGACATGCACCTCTGGCACAGTATCTGGAGGAAATGTGACTTGTGTGTTATTCTACGACAAATGCAATGTGTGCAGGAACTTTCCAGCCAGGCGCTGGTTAGTTCTAGCTGAACCGACTCTTCACCCGGGGTAACACCTGTGTCTCTCAGACAGTAGTCAGTGACTTTCCGTGCGCAGCATGGTGGGGCCCCTAGGCATATCGCTGATTTGTTGTGTCGTGTGGAGGTGTTTCACCTCCCCCAAAGCTGGCGTACCTTTAAGATGGTGTCGAGTGACCGAATATGTGTGTTTTAGGTATAACCGTACAAAATTAGCTGCAGAGCTAGCCTAAAACGTCAGCATCCTAACATTAAAATTGCTAACACATAGCATGTGTTGCTAACGTTGGCATGCTAACAGTTATCATGTTTCACATACCAAGTTTTATGACTCTAAGGCAGTGGTTCTTAACCTTGTTGGAGGTACCGAACCCCACCAGTTTCATATGCGCATTCACTGAACCCTTCTTTAGTGAAAAATAAAATGTGTTTTTTTTTTCAAATTCAAGACAAATTTATATGTTTTTGGTAACACTTTAGTATGGGGAACATATTCTAAGTAACAAAGACTTAATTTAGAGTCATTTGGTTAGGGTTATAATAAGGCCGTGCCGAATAAGGCATTAATAAGTACTTAATAATGACTAGTTAAGAGCCAATATGTTACTAATTTGCATGTTAATAAGCAACTAATTAATGGTGAATATGTTCCCCATACTAAAGAGTTTTTTTTACTGGTGCATAAAATGAACCGTGCATGAACATCACCTTGTTCAAAGAACAAAACCAACACAGTGCATAAACTCACGACAAATTACACACCTGCAAATCAGTCTGACTTCTGCTGTTGTCGTATCCGTAATACACCGATAGGGAGAAGTTTTTATTTACATGATGAGTCGGGTGTGTTTTGACCTCCGCCGAACCCCCGAGCCCGACTCACCGAACCCCTAGGGTTCGATCGAACCCAGGTTAAGAACCACTGCTCTAAGGTATATGGCTGCGGAAGTAGAGAAAAAAGTGTAAAATTAGCTGAACAAGTTAACATGCCAATTGTTAGCTTGCTAGCATGCTAACATTAGCACACTAACAGTTAAGAAGTGTCGCATACCAAGTTATATAACTCTGGGGTAAACAGTTGCAAAATTAGCTTAAAAAGTTAGCATCCATCCATCCATTTTCTACAGCTTGTCCCGTTCCGGGTCGCGAGGGTTGCTGGATGAGGTTGCGACTTGTCCAGGGTGTACCCCGCCTTCCGCCCATGTGCAGCTGAAAAAGTTAGCATGTTAATTTTTTATTATTTTTTTCTTGGCGCACGTTAACTGTTAGCATTCTTGTTCGACAACAGCGTGTATTGGAAAAAACATGATTTTTCTAACGGAGTTTCAATGCTTAGTCTTAGCAGAAGATGGATGAATGGCCATTGCTGTGTGCTGTCACATGACTTCAGAGGACTTCATGTAATTAGCTGCACCTGCCACTATTACACAATGACAAAGCATTTTATGTACTATCTGTTGAAAAACTTCATGCCGAACGAAGTCTGACTGTGGGCAAACGCTTTGAGATATCGACTTTTCGTGAAAGCCGTGAGCGGGTTTATGGTATTTTTTTTTTTTTTTGTCATAAAGAAATGACAATCATGTGTGCTTACGGACTGTATCCCTGCAGACTGTATTGATCTATATTGATATATAATGTATATATTGTGTTTTTTATGATGATTTAATTAAACAAAAATATATATTTTTTAAATTTTATTTCTTGTGCGGCCCGGTACCAATCGGTCCACGGTTGTGGACCACTGCTTTACACCACTGCATCCCACGCTTTGCATTGGACTTGGTGATGTATGGCTTAGATCAGGGGTGTCAAACGTACGGCCCGTGGGCCGGATCAGGCCCGCGGACAGGTTTTATCCGGCCCGCGGGATGAGTTTGCTAAGTATAAAAATGAACCAACATTTTTGAATGAAAGAAACTGCTGTTCTAAATGTGTCCACTAGATGTCACAATAGCAATTATTTGCATCTTTGTAGATTATGCTAAATATGTAAAAAAATAAAATAAACCACATGATGTTAGTGCACCAGTTAAGGAAAATGAGCAAACTTACATGAATGACATCCTGTAATTTGATTTTGATATAATTTTTTTATCGTAATAGATTGAAAATTAACACCAATGAGTTGACTGATGAACATTATCACATAATGTATTCAGAAAATATAAATAACGACAAATAAAGATAGAATACTATTAACCGCAACATGTAAGTGTAAAAAACAAAAAAACAACATTATGATTTGTACATTTTCAGAATTTTCTTGTTCTATTTTTAAACAAAGAAAACAATCTGAATGTGTCTTTATTTTTAAGTTATCGTGCCGTGATTTTACCTGTCCGGCCCACCTGGGAGTAGATTTTTCTCCATGTGGCCCCCGATCTAAAATGAGTTTGACACCCCTGGCTTAGATGCAGCTGCTCAGCCATGAAAACCCAATCCACGAAGCTCTCCGCGTACTGTACGTGGGCTAATTGGAATGTCACATGAAGTTCGGAGCTCTGACCCCCCTCTGTCAGTTTACATGGCCCACCACTTCGTGGCTGAGTTGCTGTTGTTCCCAAACTCTTCACTTTTCTTATAATAAAGTTGACTTTGGAATATTTAGGAGCAAGAAAATTTCACGACTGGATTTGTTGCAAAAGGTGGCATCCTGTGACAGTTCCACGCTGGAAATCACTGAGAGCGGCCCATTCTTTCACAAATGTTTGTAGAAACAGTCTCCATGCCTGAGTGCTTGACTTTGTAAGTGATTAGGACACCTGATTCTCATCAAATGGATGGGTGGCCAAATACTTTTGGCAAAATAGCGTATGTGGGCCGATTCGTCTCGTATTATTCACGGCGGAATAAGAGAGAAAAACTATAATAATAAAGTTTGAAGTGTGAGCAATAATAATATGGGCTGCTCGCATTGCAGCAGGCCCATAATAATACATATTCAGTAGGAGTAATATCAGACATGGTGGCATTAATTGAATAATACATAAATTAATTCAGGATAAATGATATCAGACACTTGGCTTCACAGCATTGTACTTCTTCCATAGAGCGCACAGCAACTATGCTGGATCATATTAGTACATTGTTAGCTCGATAATGAATTAGTACATTGTTTGCTCAATAACCTTCATCATTTTACTCCACATATTGACGTGCCAACAGTCGCAGGTGGTTTGGGGCTTTGTGTGTGACTTTAGCGGGTAGAAAAGGTAGCAGATTGATGAGCATCAGCATGTTTGTCCCAAAAAGAGCGGGATGCGTCAGCGCCGCATGAACACGATTGAGTCACAGCGAGGGGGCGGAGGATGAGGAGGGGGGACATGACAGAAGCCACCTGGCCTCCTCCTCCTTCGGTTGGCTTCCGCCAAGGTCATGCAGGAATGTTAAGAGGGTAAAAATGCGCATTTGTAATCCTCGGCGGAACCGCCCTGTGCCGGATTTTGGTTCCGTCAGAAGCGGTAGAACAATGCTGCAGCTCATCTTGGATTTGAGTTCTTATTAAAGCGGGATTACATGCAGACGAAGCGTGGTGTCAAACTAAAAAAAGAACAGAAAGAGAAACAAATCCACATGTGATTGCTGAAGGACGAACTGCTTAAAGGGCGTTTCTTATTCTCTCTTCCTGGTATTGGAGCTGCTGTGGTGATGAGGAATGTGTCCGTGTACACTTGGAGAAGAAGCAAAACATTGTCCCCAGCACACACACACACACACACATTGTCCCCAGCACACACACACACACATTCAAAATGGTCACCAACTTTGAGGGAAAACCACATTTTACCACCCCGTAACCATTATTTGTATACTTACTTTTTAAGCAGCGCTCAGCTCATGTCGTCCAAGTCTTAATCCAGTCCAAAACCATGTGGTCCAAGTCTTAATCCGGTTTTAAATCACATTGTCCAAGTCTTATTCCAGTCTAAAGTAATGTGGTCCAAGTTTTAATCCAGTTTTAAATCACATGGTCTAAATCTTATTCCAGTCTAAGGTAATGTGGTCCAAGTCTTAATACAGTCTTAAATCACATGGTCCAAGTCTTAATCCAGTTTTAAACCACATGGTCCAAGTCTTAATCCAGTTTTAAATTACATGGTCTAAATCTTAATTCAGTCCAAAGTCATGTGGTCCAAGTCATATTAACTCGGTCTTAAATTACATGGTCCCATTCTTAATCCAGTTTTAAACCACATGGTCCAAGTCTTAATCCAGTCTAAAGTAATGTGGTCCAAGTTTTAATCCAGTTTTAAATCACATGGTCTAAATCGTATTCCAGTCTAAGGTAATGTGGTCCAAGTCTTAATACAGTCTTAAATCACATGGTCCAAGTCTTAATCCAGTTTTAAACCACATGGTCCTAGTCTTAATCCAGTTTTAAATCACATGGTCTAAGTCTTAATTCAGTCCAAAGTCATGTGGTCCAAGTCATATTAACTCGGTCTTAAATTACATGGTCCCATTCTTAATCCAGTTTTAAACCACATGGTCCAAGTCTTAATCCAGTCTAAAGTAATGTGGTCCAAGTTTTAATCCAGTTTTAAATCACATGGTCTAAATCTTATTACAGTCTAAGGTAATGTGGTCCAAGTCTTAATACAGTCTTAAATCACATGGTCCAAGTCTTAATCCAGTTTTAAACCACATGGTCCTAGTCTTAATCCAGTTTTAAATTACATGGTCTAAATGTTAATTCAGTCCAAAGTCATGTGGTCCAAGTCATATTAACTCGGTCTTAAATTACATGGTCCCATTCTTAATCCAGTTTTAAACCACATGGTCCAAGTCTTAATCCAGTCTAAAGTAATGTGGTCCAAGTTTTAATCCAGTTTTAAATCACATGGTCTAAATCTTATTCCAGTCTAAGGTAATGTGGTCCAAGTCTTAATACAGTCTTAAATCACATGGTCCAAGTCTTAATCCAGTTTTAAACCACATGGTCCTAGTCTTAATCCAGTTTTAAATCACATGGTCTAAATCTTAATTCAGTCCAAAGTCATGTGGTCCAAGTCATATTAACTCGGTCTTAAATTACATGGTCCCATTCTTAATCCAGTTTTAAACCACATGGTCCAAGTCTTAATCCAGTCTAAAGTCATGTGGTCCAAGTCATATTAACTCAGTCCTAAATGACATGGTCCAATTCTTAACCCAGTCTTAAACCACATGGTCCAAGTTTTAAATGAGTCTAAAATTATGTGGTCCAAATCCTAATCCAGTTTAACATCACATGGTCCGAGTTTAAATGTAGTCTTAAATAATTTTTGATCCAGTATGAAATTATGTAGTCAAGTCTAAATCAATTCTTAAATCACATGGTCCAAATCTTAATCCAGTCTAAAATTATGTGGTCCAAGTCTCAATTTAGTCTGAAGTCATGTGGCCCAAGTCTTAATCTATTCTAAAATTATGTAGTCAAAGACCTAATCCAATCTAAAGTCATGTGGTCCAAGATTTAATATAGTCTAAAACCATGTAATCAAAGTCTTAATCCAGTCTAAAATCATGTGGTCCAAGTCTTGATCCAGTCTAAAATTGTATTTTCCAAGACTCGATCCAGCCTAAATCATTGGTCCGAGTCTTAATCCAGTCTAAATTATGTGTCAAACTCCTTATCCATTCATGTGGTCCAATACCTAATGCAGTCTAAAATGATGTTGTCAAAGTCTGAATCCAGTCTAAAATTATGTAGGTCAAATCTGAATCCAGTCTAAAATGATGTAGGTCAAATCTGAATCCAGTCTAAAATGATGTAGGTCAAATCTGAATCCAGTCTAAAATGATGTAGGTCAAATCTGAATCCAGTCTAAAAAGATGTAGGTCAAATCTGAATCCAGTCTAAAAAGATGTAGGCCAAATCTTAATCCAGTCTAAAATGATGCCGTCCTAATTCAGTCAATTCACTTGGGGCTGGATCTCCTCCCCAACCCGCAGATGGCGCTCTACCCTTTTCCGGGCGAAAACCATGGACTCGGATTTGGAGGTGCTGATTCTTCAGTCCAAAGTTATGGGAGCCAATTTTCCATACAGTACAGTCTAAAATCATGGGGTCCTAGTTTTAACCCAGACTAAAATAACGTGGTCCAAGTGTCAATCCAGTCTCAAGACATATTGTCCAGGTCTTAAATCACATTGTCCAAGTCTTAATCCAGTTCAAAGACATGTGGTTCAAGTATTGGTTCAGTCTAAAGTCTCCCCAGTCTCAGTGTAGTTTTAAAGGCCTACTGAAATGATTTTTTAAAAATTTAAACGGGGATAGCAGATCCATTCTATGTGTCATACTGGATCATTTCGCGATATTGCCATATTTTTGCTGAAAGGATTTAGTAGAGAAAATCGACGATAAAGTTCGCAACTTTTGCTCGCTGATTAAAAAAAAGCCGTGCCCCTACCGGAAGTAGCGTGACGTCACAAGCGGTAGTGCTGCTCACAATTCCCCGTTGTTTACAATGGAGCGAGAGATATTTGGAGTGAGAAAGCGACGATTACCCCATTAATTTGAGCGAGGATGAAAGATTCGTGGATGAGGAACGTTAGAGTGACGGACAAGAATGCAGTTCAAGAGATATCTTTTTTCGCTCTGACAGTAACTTCGGTACAAGCTGGCTCATTGGATTCCACACTCTCTCCTTTTTCTATTGTGGATCACGGATTTGTATTTTAAACCACCTCGGATACTATATCCTCTTGAAAATGAGAGTCGAAAAGGCGAAATGGACATTCAGTGACTTTTATCTCCACGACAATACATCGACGAAGCTCTTTAGCATGAGCTAACGTGATAGCATCTGTCTCAAATGCAGATAGACACTAAATAAATAAATCCCTGACTGGAAGGATAGACAGAAGTTCAACAATACTACTATCAGGAGACACCGAACCAAACACTGGACATGTAAATACACGGTTAATGTGTATTCGACGCCTGTCGAAGCCTAGCAATGCTGTTGCTAACGACGCTAACTTAGCAACGGGAGCTCGTCAGAGCTATGATAAAAACATTAGCGCTCCACCTACGCCAGCCAGCCCTCCTCTGCTCATCAACACCCGTGCTCACCTGCGTTCCAGCGATCGACGATGCGGTCGGCGGCCCGGAGACGTAGGAAGTCAAGGTGAGGTCGCCGGCGCTAGTGTCTGCTATCCAACAAAGTCCTCCTTGTTGTGTTGCTACAGCCAGCCGCTAATACACCGATCCCACCTACAACGTTCTTCTTTGCAGCCTCCATTGTTCATTAAACAAATTGCAAAAGATTCACCAACACAGATGTCCAGAATACTGTGGAATTATGAAATGAAAACAGAGCTTTTTGTATAGGATTTTTCGGGCTCCGAATACTTCCCTTGTCCTCGTGACGTCACACGCATACGTCAGCATAATAAAACGTTTTCAAGCGGAAGTGTGGCGGGAAATTTAAAATTGCACTTTATAAGTTAACCCGGCCGTATTGGCATGTGTTGCAATGTTAAGATTTCATCATTGATATATAAACTATCAGACTGCGTGGTCGGTAGTAGTGGCTTTCAGTAGGCCTTTAAGTCATGTGGTTTAAGCCTGAAGTAGATGTCAAGTCATGTTCAAGTTTTAGTCCAGTAATTAGCTGTGTCTTTTCAATGCGGTTCAAAATAGCACCTGATCACAATTCAGTTTTAGGTCATGTGGTCTAAAGTGATTTAGTCCCAATAACAACCCAGTTTTAAATGATGTGGTCCAGAATGATTTAGTCCTGATATCAATCCAGTTTTGAGTCATTTTATCCCAATTGTTGACGTCACTTTTGGTACAACACTGCCCCCTATTGGCCTGGAGTGTGAACAAGGGGGAAAAAAATGCTAATACTCGTTAGCCGCTTATGAAAGCATTTTATCGAAGCACAATCTGTAATTCTTTTTTCACGGCTACTCCGCCACTAGAAAGCGTCCAATTGGATTGCATTGATGTCGCGCACTCGGGGGCCATATTTGTCAAGAGCTTGAGCAAGGTTGTAAGGCTGCTTGTGTTCCCACGTGGAAACAAACCTCCAGCAGCTATTTTTAACTTCATCCCTCAGCTATGAAAGAATATCTTTGTGTCGCCATCTCTCGTCTCCACTCCCCCGTTGCCATGGCGCAGGCAATCAATGACATCACAGGCTGCGTGTGCGCGGGGATGAAAGCAGGCAAGAGAGCGCATGGACGAGAAAAAGACCACCTGACGCATGTTGTCATGTGACCTTACGTCATCATGTTGTTATTCCACACATCAAAGCAAAAATAATTGGTCCAGGTTTCAATCCAGTCTAAAATTAAATAGTTTAAATCTTATTCCGGTTTAAAGTCATGGTGCAATGTAAAGTCATATGTTTACCACCAAACAGGTCACAGGTCTTGTGGTCCTGGTCTATCATGTAGTTCAAGACTTATTCCTGTCGAGATTCATGTGGTCCAAATTGCAATATAGTCTTAAATCATGTATTGCTAGTCTTGATCTATTTCAAAATCATGTGGTCCAAAAGTAAAGCAGGTCCGGTCCAAGTCTCAATCGAGTCTTCTATCAGGTGGTTCAAATTATAATCCAGTCTAGAATCATATGGTCCAAGTCTTTATTCGGTCTAAAGTCATGTGGTCAAAATCTTAATTCAGTCTAAATTTATGTGGTCCTAGTCTTATCCCAGTCTTTAATGTTGTGGTCCAAGTCTTTATTCCGTCTAAGGTCATGTAGTCCAAGACTGAATACAGTCTAAATTTATGTTGTCCAAATCTTAATCCAGTCTAAATTTATGCGGTCCAAGTCATATCCTAGTCTAAAATGTTGTGGTCAAAGTCTTGATTCACTCATGCATGCCAAGACTCAATACAGTCTAAAATTATGTTGTCCAAATCTTAATTCAGTCTAAATGTATGTGGTCTTAGTCTTATCCCAGTCTATAATGTTGTGGTCCAAGTCTTTATTCCGTCTAAGGTCATGTAGCCCAAGACTGAACACAGTCTAAATTTATGTTGTCCAAATCTTAATCCAGTCTAAATTTATGTGGTCCAAGTCATATCCCAGTCTAAAATGTTGTGGTCAAAGTCGTGTTTCACTCTTAAATTATGCATGACAAGACTCAATACAGTCTAAAATTATGTTGTCAAAATCTTAATTCAGTCTAAATTTATGTGGTCCTAGTCTTATCCCAGTCTCTAATGTTGTGGTCCAAGTCTTTATTCCGTCTAAAGTCATGTAGTCCAAGACTGGATACAGTCTAAATTTATGTTGTCTAAATCTTAATCCAGTCTTAATTTATGTGGTCCAAATCATATCCTAGTCTAAAATGTTGTGGTCAAAGTCTTGATTCACTCTTAAATCATGCATGACAAGACTCAATACAGTCTAAAATTATGTTGTCCAAATCTTACTTCAGTCTAAATGTATGTGGTCTTAGTCTTATCCCAGTCTCTAATGTTGTGGTCCAAGTCTTTATTCCGTCTAAGGTCATGTAGTCCAAGACTGAATACAGTCTAAATTTATGTTGTCCAAATCTTAATCCAGTCTAAATTTATGTGGTTCAAGTCATATCCTAGTCTAAAATGTTGTGGTCAAAGTCTTGATTCACTCTTAAATCATGCATGCCAAGACTCAATACAGTCTAAAATTATGTTGTCCAAATCTTAATTCAGTCTAAATGTATGTGGTCTTAGTCTTATCCCAGTCTCTAATGTTGTGGTCCAAGTCTTTATTCCGTCTAAGGTCATGTAGTCCAAGACTGGATACAGTCTAAATTTATGTTGTCCAAATCTTAATCCAGTCTAAATTTATGTGGTTCAAGTCATATCCTAGTCTAAAATGTTGTGGTCAAAGTCTTGATTCACTCTTAAATCATGCATGACAAGACTCAATACAGTCTAAAATTATGTTGTCCAAATCTTAATTCAGTCTAAATGTATGTGGTCTTAGTCTTATCCCAGTCTCTAATGTTGTGGTCCAAGTCTTTATTCCGTCTAAGGTCATGTAGTCCAAGACTGGATACAGTCTAAATTTATGTTGTCCAAATCTTAATCCAGTCTAAAGTTATGTGGTCCAAGTCATATCCTAGTCTAAAATGTTGTGGTCAAAGTCTTGATTCACTCTTAAATCATGCATGACAAGACTCAATACAGTCTAAAATTATGTTGTCCAAATCTCAATTCAGTCTAAATTTATGCGGTCCTAGTCTTATCCCAGTCTCTAATGTTGTGGTCCAAGTCTTTATTCCGTGTAAGGTCATGTAGTCCAAGACTGAATACAGTCTCTAATGTTGTGGTCCAAGTCTTTATTCCGTCTAAGGTCATGTAGCCCAAGACTGAACACAGTCTAAATTTATGTTGTCCAAATCTTAATCCAGTCTAAATTTATGTGGTCCAAGTCATATCCTAGTCTAAAATGTTGTGGTCAAAGTCTTGATTCACTCTTAAATCATGCATGACAAGACTCAATACAGTCTAAAATGATGTTGTCCAAATCTTAATTCAGTCTAAATGTATGTGGTCTTAGTCTTATCCCAGTCTCTAATGTTGTGGTCCAAGTCTTTATTTCATCTAAGGTCATGTAGTCCAAGACTGGATACTGTCTAAATTTATGTTGTCCAAATCTTAATCCAGTCTAAAGTTATGTGGTCCAAGTCATATCCTAGTCTAAAATGTTGTGGTCAAAGTCTTGATTCACTCTTAAATCATGTAGGCCAAGACTCAATAGTCTAAAATGATGTGGTCCAAGTCTTTATTCAATCTAAAATCATGTGGTCCAAGACTTGATACACTCTAAAATGATGTTGTCCGAGTCTTAATCCAGTCTAAATGTATGTTGTCTAAAAGGTATTCACAATCTATAGGGATTTGGTCCCAATTTCAATATAGTTGAATCAAAAAGGTCCCAGATCATGCGGTCCCAAGTGTTATTCCAGTCCAAAATTATGTTGTTCATGTCTTAACACCTGCTCAGTGGCCTAGTGGTTATAGTGTCCGCCCTGAGATCGGTAGGTCGTGAGTTCAAACCCTGGCCAAGTCACACCTAAGACTATAAAAATGGGACCCGTTTCAAGGGTTGGAATTGGGGGTCAAATCACCAAATGATTCCCGGGCGCGGCCACCGCTGCTGCTCACTGCTCCCCTGTGGGGATGTGTCAAATGCAGAGGATAACCTCACCGCACTTAGTGTGTGTGACAATCATTGGCACTTTAACTTTTAAACCAGTCCAAATTTATGTGGTCTTAATTTTATCCCAGGCTAAAATGATTTCTCCAAAAAGGAATAAAAATCTATAAGGGTTTTGTCCCAAACGCAATCCAGTTTTAGGTCATGTGTTCATTGTCTTAATCGAAAGTAATTTGGTCCAGGAATCAAAAAGGTCTCAGATCATGTGGTCCAAATTTTTGACAAGTCTAAAATGATGTGGTCCAAGTCTTACTCCAGTCTTAAATCATGTTGTCCATGACTTTATAGTCTAAAATTATGGTCCAAATCTCATCCCAGTCTAAATTTGTGGATTTGGTACGTAATACAATTCAATTTAAAATCATGTCGTCATAAATTTAATCTAAAGTAATTTAGTCCAGGAATTAAAAAGGTCCCGGATTATGTTATCTCAATGTAGTTTAATGTCAAGTGGTCCAAAGTCTTAAACCATTTGAAAGAGATTTGGTCAAAGACCTAATCCAGTTTAAGAGCGTGTGGTTACATTTTTAATACAGCCTCAATTCATTAAATTCAAGACTCAATCTGGTTTTAGGTCATGTGGTCCCAGTCTTGGTCTAGTTTAAAGTTAGGTGGTTCAGTTCTTACTCCAGTATAAAATTATGTGATCCCAGTCTAAATGTATGGTAGTTTTAGGTCATGTATTCCTGGACTCGATACAGTTTTACATCACGTGGTCGAAGAGTAAAGCCGATCCTAGCTTGTTTTCCCAGTCAAGTGTGAATTCATATGGTTCAACACTAAGTAGAGTCCAAAGACATTTAGTACACATCTTAATTGCGTTTTAGGTCATGTAGTCAAAGTTTTAAATCCAGGCAGTTTATGACGTTCAAGACTCAAACCATTCTTCGATAATGTGGGCTCAGTCCAGTCTAAAATGATGTGGTTTGAGTCTTATTGTAGTCGAAAATTATGGGGTTTGAGTCTGAGCCCAGTCTAAAATTATGTGGTTTTAGTTTTAGTCCAGTCTAAAATGTAATTTAAGTTATAGTCAATTCTAAAATGATGGGGCTTGAGTCTTAGTCTAGTCTAAAATGATGTAGTTTTAGTCTTAGTTCAGTATCAAATGATGGGGCTTGAGTCTTAGCCTAGTCTAAAATGATGTGGTTTTAGTCTTAGTTCAGTATCAAATGATGGGGCTTGAGTCTCAGCCCAGTCTACAATGATGTAGTTTGAGTCTGAGCCCAGTCTAAAATGAAGTGGTTTTAGTTTTAGTCCAGTCTGAAATGTGCTTTGAGTCTTAAGTCAATTCTAAAATGATGGGGCTTCAGTCTTAGCCTAGTCTAAAATGATGTGGTTTTAGACTTAGTTCAGTCTAAAATGGGGTTTTGGTCTTAGTTCAGCCTAAAATGATGGGGTTTGATTCTTAGCTCAGTCTAAAATGATGTGGTTTTAGTCTTAGTTCAGTCTAAAATTATGGGGCTTAAGTTTTAGCCCAGTCTAAAATGATGTGGTTTTAGTCTTTAGATCAGTCGAAAATGATGGGGCTTGAGTCTTAGCCCAGTCTAAAATTATATTTTAGTCTTAGTCCAGTCTAAAATAATGGGGCTTGGAGCCCAGTCTAAAATGATGTGGTTTGAGTCTGAGCCAAGTCTAAAATGTGGTTTTAGTTTTATTCCACTCTAAAATGTGATTTGAGTCTCAATTCTAAAATGATGGGGCTTGAGTCTTAAGACTAGTCTAAAATGATGTGGGTTTTAGTCTTATTTCAGTCTAAAATTGTGGGGTTTTGGTCTTACTTTACTCTAAAATGATGGGGCTTGAGTCTTAGCCCAGTCTAAAATTATGTGGTTTTAGTCTTAGTTCAGTCTAAAATGATGGGGCTTGAGTCTTAGCCTAGTCTAAAATTATGTGGTTTTAGTCTTAGTTCAGTATCACATGATGGGGCTTGAGTCTCGGCCCAGTCTACAATGATGGGGCTTGAGTCTTAGCCTAGTCTAAAATGATGTGGTTTTAGTCTTAGTTCAGTATCAAATGATGGGGCTTGAGTCTCAGCCCAGTCTACAATGATGTAGTTTGAGTCTGAGCCCAGTCTAAAATGAAGTGGTTTTAGTTTTAGTCCAGTCTGAAATGTGCTTTGAGTCTTAAGTCAATTCTAAAATGATGGGGCTTGAGTCTTAGCCTAGTCTAAAATGTAGTGGTTTTAGACTTAGTTCAGTCTAAAATGGGGTTTTGGTCTTAGTTCAGCCTAAAATGATGGGGCTTGATTCTTAGCTCAGTCTAAAATGATGTGGTTTTAGTCTTAGTTCAGTTTAAAATTATGGGGCTTAAGTTTTAGCCCAGTCTAAAATGATGTGGTTTTAGTCTTTAGATCAGTCGAAAATGATGGGGCTTGAGTCTTAGCCCAGTCTAAAATTATATTTTAGTCTTAGTCCAGTCTAAAATAATGGGGCTTGGAGCCCAGTCTAAAATGATGTGGTTTGAGTCTGAGCCAAGTCTAAAATGTGGTTTTAGTTTTATTCCACTCTAAAATGTGATTTGAGTCTCAATTCTAAAATGATGGGGCTTGAGTCTTAAGACTAGTCTAAAATGATGTGGGTTTTAGTCTTATTTCAGTCTAAAATTGTGGGGTTTTGGTCTTACTTTACTCTAAAATGATGGGGCTTGAGTCTTAGCCCAGTCTAAAATTATGTGGTTTTAGTCTTAGTTCAGTCTAAAATGATGGGGCTTGAGTCTTAGCCTAGTCTAAAATTATGTGGTTTTAGTCTTAGTTCAGTATCACATGATGGGGCTTGAGTCTCAGCCCAGTCTACAATGATGGGGCTTGAGTCTTAGCCTAGTCTAAAATGATGTGGTTTTATATTAGTTCAGTATCAAATGATGGGGCTTGAGTCTCAGCCCAGTCTACAATGATGTAGTTTGAGTCTGAGCCCAGTCTAAAATGAAGTGGTTTTAGTTTTAGTCCAGTCTGAAATGTGCTTTGAGTCTTAAGTCAATTCTAAAATGATGGGGCTTGAGTCTTAGCCTAGTCTAAAATTATGTGGTTTTAGTCTTAGTTCAGTATCACATGATGGGGCTTGAGTCTCAGCCCAGTCTACAATGATGGGGCTTGAGTCTTAGCCTAGTCTAAAATGATGTGGTTTTAGTCTTAGTTCAGTATCAAATGATGGGGCTTGAGTCTTAGCCTAGTCTAAAATGATGTGGTTTTAGTCTTAGTTCAGTATCAAATGATGGGGCTTGAGTCTCAGCCCAGTCTACAATGATGTAGTTTGAGTCTGAGCCCAGTCTAAAATGAAGTGGTTTTAGTTTTAGTCCAGTCTGAAATGTGCTTTGAGTCTTAAGTCAATTCTAAAATGATGGGGCTTCAGTCTTAGCCTAGTCTAAAATGATGTGGTTTTAGACTTAGTTCAGTCTAAAATGGGGTTTTGGTCTTAGTTCAGCCTAAAATGATGGGGTTTGATTCTTAGCTCAGTCTAAAATGATGTGGTTTTAGTCTTAGTTCAGTCTAAAATTATGGGGCTTAAGTTTTAGCCCAGTCTAAAATGATGTGGTTTTAGTCTTTAGATCAGTCGAAAATGATGGGGCTTGAGTCTTAGCCCAGTCTAAAATTATATTTTAGTCTTAGTCCAGTCTAAAATAATGGGGCTTGGAGCCCAGTCTAAAATGATGTGGTTTGAGTCTGAGCCAAGTCTAAAATGTGGTTTTAGTTTTATTCCACTCTAAAATGTGATTTGAGTCTCAATTCTAAAATGATGGGGCTTGAGTCTTAAGACTAGTCTAAAATGATGTGGGTTTTAGTCTTATTTCAGTCTAAAATTGTGGGGTTTTGGTCTTACTTTACTCTAAAATGATGGGGCTTGAGTCTTAGCCCAGTCTAAAATTATGTGGTTTTAGTCTTAGTTCAGTCTAAAATGATGGGGCTTGAGTCTTAGCCTAGTCTAAAATTATGTGGTTTTAGTCTTAGTTCAGTATCACATGATGGGGCTTGAGTCTCGGCCCAGTCTACAATGATGGGGCTTGAGTCTTAGCCTAGTCTAAAATGATGTGGTTTTAGTCTTAGTTCAGTATCAAATGATGGGGCTTGAGTCTCAGCCCAGTCTACAATGATGTAGTTTGAGTCTGAGCCCAGTCTAAAATGAAGTGGTTTTAGTTTTAGTCCAGTCTGAAATGTGCTTTGAGTCTTAAGTCAATTCTAAAATGATGGGGCTTGAGTCTTAGCCTAGTCTAAAATGTAGTGGTTTTAGACTTAGTTCAGTCTAAAATGGGGTTTTGGTCTTAGTTCAGCCTAAAATGATGGGGCTTGATTCTTAGCTCAGTCTAAAATGATGTGGTTTTAGTCTTAGTTCAGTCTAAAATTATGGGGCTTAAGTTTTAGCCCAGTCTAAAATGATGTGGTTTTAGTCTTTAGATCAGTCGAAAATGATGGGGCTTGAGTCTTAGCCCAGTCTAAAATTATATTTTAGTCTTAGTCCAGTCTAAAATAATGGGGCTTGGAGCCCAGTCTAAAATGATGTGGTTTGAGTCTGAGCCAAGTCTAAAATGTGGTTTTAGTTTTATTCCACTCTAAAATGTGATTTGAGTCTCAATTCTAAAATGATGGGGCTTGAGTCTTAAGACTAGTCTAAAATGATGTGGGTTTTAGTCTTATTTCAGTCTAAAATTGTGGGGTTTTGGTCTTACTTTACTCTAAAATGATGGGGCTTGAGTCTTAGCCCAGTCTAAAATTATGTGGTTTTAGTCTTAGTTCAGTCTAAAATGATGGGGCTTGAGTCTTAGCCTAGTCTAAAATTATGTGGTTTTAGTCTTAGTTCAGTATCACATGATGGGGCTTGAGTCTCAGCCCAGTCTACAATGATGGGGCTTGAGTCTTAGCCTAGTCTAAAATGATGTGGTTTTATATTAGTTCAGTATCACATGATGGGGCTTGAGTCTCAGCCCAGTCTACAATGATGTAGTTTGAGTCTGAGCCCAGTCTAAAATGAAGTGGTTTTAGTTTTAGTCCAGTCTGAAATGTGCTTTGAGTCTTAAGTCAATTCTAAAATGATGGGGCTTGAGTCTTAGCCTAGTCTAAAATTATGTGGTTTTAGTCTTAGTTCAGTATCACATGATGGGGCTTGAGTCTCAGCCCAGTCTACAATGATGGGGCTTGAGTCTTAGCCTAGTCTAAAATGATGTGGTTTTAGTCTTAGTTCAGTATCACATGATGGGGCTTGAGTCTCAGCCCAGTTTGAGTCTGAGCCCAGTCTAAAATTAAGTGGTTTTAGTTTTAGTCCAGTCTGAAATGTGCTTTGAGTCTTAAGTCAATTCTAAAATGATGGGGCTTGAGTCTTAGCCTAGTCTAAAAAGATGTGGTTTTAGACTTAGTTCAGTCTAAAATGGGGTTTTGGTCTTAGTACAGCCTAAAATGATGGGGCTTGATTCTTAGCTCAGTCTAAAATTATGTGGTTTTAGTCTTAGTTCAGTCTAAAATTATGGGGCTTAAGTTTTAGCCCAGTCTAAAATGATGAGGTTTTAGTCTTTAGATCAGTCTAAAATGATATTTTAGTCTTAGTCCAGTCTAAAATTATGGGGCTTGGAGCCCAGTCTAAAATGATGTGGTTTTAGTTTTATTCCACTCTAAATTGTGATTTGAGTCTTAGTCAATTCTAAAATGATGGGGCTTGAGTCTTAAGACTAGTCTAAAATGATGTGGGTTTTAGTCTTATTTCAGTCTAAATTGTGGGGTTTTGGTCTTAGTTCAGTCTAAAAGGATGGGGCTTGAGTCTTAGCCCAGTCTAAAATAATGTGGTTTTAGTCTTAGTCCAGTCTAAAATGATGTTGCAGGTTGTAGATACTGGGGCTCCAGTCTCAATTGCAGTGTAATTAAAAAGTTCAAGGTCAGGAGGCCTAAGACTTACAGGAGACCCACGTTTCAAGCAGATCTTAACCGGGTTATGTGGTGTCATTCTGAAAGCAGTATTGGGTCATGGATTTAAGACTGGAAGGTGAATAGGGTGTGAAATAGTTGCAACTTTCACTCTGGTTTGCAGCACAAAATAGAAAGCACTTCATAACAAGAGTTATCTTTTAAAACTGTCCAGACCCGTGATATCAGCACCCTCAAGGATAAAGTCTGCTGGTTTTGTGTGGAGGGGGCTGATAAGACCTCTTATCTCCCCCCCGCACCCCAGTCCCAGAAGTAGGTGGCAGCAGAGAGCAGACATTTAAAGAATAAACACACCTTTGTTGTTTCTATTTACACTGCAGCCTGCAGACATGACTTATCAATGTGTGCTTTTACAGCAGCATTATAGGCCACGCCCACTCTCACAGCCATGTTGGATGCAGAAGGGGGCGCTCTAGCGGAATATAAACAAATAAAAGTCCCTGCTTGGAGGATGTGTTCGCATGCAAAGAAGGTCCCTCCGACGTCCAGGAAGTCCTCTTTGACCATTAAAGGAATCCTGGCTTTAATCCTGGGTACAATAAAGTCATTTGATCCAGTCTGAATCCCTCCTCGCTTGACGTGGTCGCCTTCCTAAACCAGTTTAAAGTCATGTGGTACTTGTTTTAACCCAATTTAAAGTCATGTGTTACAATTCTCAATCCAGTTTAAGGTCAAATGATCCCAGTCTTGATCCAGCTTTAGGTCATGTGGGCTAAATCGTAATCCAGTTTAAAGTCACTTGGTACCAGACTTTATCCCAAATTTAAGTCACGTGGTCCCAGTTTTGATCCAAATTTAGGTCATTATGTCCAACTCTTAACCCAGTCTCAAGATTGTGTTCCCATTCTCAATCCGTCTTAAAGTCATGTGGTCTAAGTCTTAACCCAGTCTACGGTCATGTGATTCCAGTCTCAATCCATCTTTGGGTAATGAAACCCAAATCAAAGGTAAAATTGACCTAGTCTTGATCCATCTTTAGGTCTTGTGGGGTGTCTTAAACCAGCCTAGAGTCACTTGGTACCAGTCTTGAGCCCAGATTTAGGTCAATTTAACTTTAACTAACTTTAACTTTAACTTTAAGTGGTCCCAGTCTTGATTTAGCTTCAGGTCATGCGGTCCTACTCTTATTCCAATCTCAAGTCATGTCTTCCCATTCTCAATCTGTTTTAAAGTCATGTGGTCTAAGTTTTAACCCAGTCTAAAGTCATGTGATGCCAGTGTCAATCCATCTTTTGGTAACGTGATATACATCTTAATTCAGTCTATGGTCAAATTATCCTAGTTTTGATAAAGCTTTAGGTTATGTGGTTTACGTCTTAAACCAGTCTAAAGTCACGTGGTACCAGTCCAGGTTTAGGTCATATAGTCCCAGTCTTGTGCCATCTTAAAAGTCACACGGTCCAACTCTTCATTTAGTCTAATGGCAAGTTTCCATTCTCAATCCAGCTTTAGGTCATGTGGTCTAAATCTTAACCCAGTTTAAAGTCATGTGGAAGCAGGCTTGATCTTGACTCGGGTTATGTGGTCCAAGTCTTAACTCTAAAGTCAATTTGTTCTAGTCTTCTTCCAGCTTTCGGTCATGTGGGTTAAATGTTAACCCATTTGAAAGTCTAGCGGTACCAGTTTTGATCAAGATTTAGGTCATATGTTCCCAGTCTAGGGCCAGCTTTAGGTCACGCGGTCCGACTCTTAACTTAGTCTAAAGGCTTGTGGTCCCATTCTCAAGTCTTAAACCAGTATACAAAGTCACGTGGTAACAGTCTTGATCTTGCTTTAGGTCATGTGGTCCCTGTATTGACCCAGCTCTGGGTCGAAAAGCCCAACTCGTAACCCATTCTAAAGACACGTGTTCCTATTCTAAATACAGCTTTAGGTCATGTGGTCTATGTCTTAACCGAATCTAAAATTATGTGGTCCCATTTTTGATACAGCAATAGGTAATGGGGTAAGTCTTAACCTCATGTGGTTCCAGTCGTAATCCACCCTCCAGTAATGCATTCAACATCTTGACCCAGTCTAAGGTCAAGTGGTCTAGGTTTTCTACCGCTTGTCCCTTTCAAATATTAACATAGTCTAAAGTCAAGTGGTCTTAGTCTTAACCCAGTCTTGATCCAGTTTTAGGTGATACAGTTCAAGACTCAAATCTCCCAGCTGTGTAAACAAACCAATAGTGTTCTTGCTTGAGTGTTAAGACACCGCGACACAAAAGGTGACTTGTGTGTTTTTATTATCAAAATAAGGGAGGTGAGTCTACAAAGGTTATCAGTCTCTGTGGAGACCGTTACACATGTTGTATCCCTCCGCGCGGGAAAGTAGTGCCAGGCTACCGGGACTCAAACGTCCACCATCTTTGTTTGTGGTTGGGCCGGAAACCACAGCTACAAGACATGTCCTCTTTCTTTGTGTCTCCCAAACACTCGGCGACGTCTCCCCGCAATAAAATGTCAGATGAAAGGATGATATTATTTTACAGCCTTGAAAAAGACAAGCCCTGATCTGAATGTAACGATATACATTTTGCTATTGTGCTGCACGGGCGATGGCGAGACGACACGTCGGTCACCATGGAGACTTCCTGTGTCATTCTCTTGACAAGGGCGGCGTCCACGCAGCCGACAGCGAGGACCCGGGCGTATGATGGGGGACAATAAAAGGAGTCAGCAGGCAATAGAGCGAGCTTGGAGGCCGCGGCCGCACTTGAGGGCATGCAAAGGCACGAGTACCAAACCGACTGGGACTCAAACGTGGGATCCTTAACCCCCCTCTGGCTCTTGACAACAAGAGAGAGTGTCTTCTTCCTCCGACAAACGGATGCAAACACAATAGTTCATGGACAAAAAGACATAAATAAAGCTGATAAAAGTGGCGTTTATGGTACAGTGCGGCGGCGGGAACGATTTTTCTCCCGCTCGGTTTACATTCCAGCCTGAGGAAAGGTGAGACAAAGACAGGTAAAAATGCCGGAAGGAGGCGAGGACAAGAACTCAAGTCTTTCTTGTTTGCTTACCTAACCCCACAAAATGTCGTCGTGCGCGGTGGCCCTCAGAAGAGGCCGCAGTCTTTCAGGTTGTTCTTGATGATGACGTCGGTGACGGCGTCGAAGACAAACTGCACGTTCTTGGTGTCGGTGGCGCAGGTGAAGTGAGTGTAAATCTCCTTGGTGTCCTTGCGCTTGTTCAGGTCTTCAAACTCACACTGGATGTAGGCGGCCGCCTCCTCGTACGTGTTGGAGCCTGGAAGTCATGGCCACACATCGTTAAAATAGCCACTTTTCCATCATAGTTTTGAATGTACACTACCGTTCAAAAGTTTGGGGTCACATTGAAATGTCCTTATTTTTGAAGGAAAAGCACTGTACTTTTCAATGAAGATAACTTTAAACTAGTCTTAATCTTAAAGAAATTAACTCTATACATTGCTAATGTGGTAAATGACTATTCTAGCTGCAAATGTCTGGTTTTTGGTGCAATATCTACATAGGTGTATAGAGGCCCATTTCCAGCAACTATCACTCCAGTGTTCTAATGGTACAATGTGTTTGCTCATTGGCTCAGAAGGCTATTTGATGATTAGAAAACCCTTGTGCAATCATGTTCACACACCTGAAAACAGTTTAGCTCGTTACAGAAGCTACAAAACTGACCTTCCTTTGAGCAGATTGACTTTCTGGAGCATCACATTTGTGGGGTCAATTAAACGCTCAAAATGGCCAGAAAAAGAGAACTTTCATATGAAACTCGACAGTCTATTCTTGTTCTTAGAAATGAAGGCTATTCCACAAAATTGTTTTGGGTGACCCCAAACTTTTGAACGGTAGTGTAGTAAGCAGCTTTGGATTAAAAGAGGCAGTTTTGAATGGAGTAAAGAGTATAGTTGGAGGTTCAGGTTAATACAGCCCGTTTTCCTTCCTAGTTTTTAATAGTCAGGCGTGTTGTTTAACGTTCGAGTTCAAACGCACAGTTTGTCTTATTAGTTATGAATGGAGGCTGAAGCATAAGAGTTTTGACTTAAAAGAGGCAGTTTTCTATCTTAGTTTTGAATAGAGTCAGGACTGTAGTTTAAAGGCCTACTGAAATGAAATGTTCTTATTCAAACGGGGATAGCAGGTCCATTCTATGTGTCATACTTGATCATTTCGCGATATTGCCATATTTTTGCTGAAAGGATTTAGTAGAGAACATCGACGATAAAGTTCGCAACTTTTGGTCGCTGATAAAAAAGCCTTGCCTGTACCGGAAGTAGCGTGACGTCACAGGTTGTGGAGCGCCTCACATCTGCACATTGTTTTCATTTATGGCCACCAGCAGCGAGAGCGATTCGGACCGAGAAAGCGACGATTTCCCCATTAATTTGAGCAAGGATGAAAGATTTGTGGATGAGGAAAGTGAGAGTGAAGGATTAGAGGGCAGTGGAAGCGATTCAGATAGGGAAGATGCTGTGAGAGGCGGGTGGGACCTGATATTCAGCTGGGAATGACTACAACAGTAAATAAACACAAGACATATATATACTCTATTAGCCACAACACAACCAGGCTTATATTTAATATGCCACAAATTAATCCGCATAACAAACACCTCCCCCCTCCCGTCCATATAACCCACCAATACAACTCAAACACCCGCACAACACACTCAATCCCACAGCCCAAAGTACCGTTCACCTCCGTAAAGTTCATACAGCACATATATTTCCCCAAAGTTACGTACGTGACATGCACATAGCGGCACGCACGTACGGGCAAGCGATCAAATGTTTGGAAGCTAAAGCTGCGTACTCACGGTGGCGCGTCTGCTATCCAACTCAAAGTCCTCCTGGTAAGAGTCCAGCCGGCCGCTAATACACCGCTTCCCACCTACAGCTTTCTTCTTTGCTGTCTCCATTGTCCATTAAACAAATTGCAAAAGATTCACCAACACAGATGTCCAGAATACTGTGGAATTTTGCGATGAAAACAGACGACTTAATAGCTGGCCACAATGCTGTCCCAAAATGTCCGCTAAAATCCGTGACGTCACGCGCAAACGTCATCATACCGAAACGTTTTCAGCAGAATATTTCGCGGGAAATTTAAAATTGCACTTTATAAGTTAACCCGGCCGTATTGGCATGTGTTGCAATGTTAAGATTTCATCATTGATATATAAACTATCAGACTGCGTGGTCGGTAGTAGTGGGTTTCAGTAGGCCTTTAAAGTGTGGGTTAAGAGACCGTTTTACTTCATAGTTTTGAATAGATTAAAGAGTATTAAAGTTTCAGGTTAAAACAGACAATTTTCATTCATAGTTTGAATAGAGTAAGTTGTATTTAAATTTTGGGTTGAAATAGGCAGTTTTTCTTCCTTCTGTTGTTCAAAGGAAGGAGTGATTTGAGTTTCCACTTAAAAGAGGCAGTTTTACTACCTCATTTTGAATAGAGGAAGGCCTATTGAATTTTTTGTTGTGTTATCCTGTTATACCTGTAAGGGGCACCAATTGGCAAAGTACTCCATAACAGACTCACCTGTAAAAGTCTGATGCTCTAAAACAGACCTGGGCAAATTAAATTTAAGCTTTTCAATCTGGCCCGCTGGACATTCGCAAATTTTTTTTTTAGATCTTTAAGATCGAAACTGTCGCTGCCATTATGATGTGCAGTGATGTTTTCAAAATTACCGTGAGTCTTGAACTATACAAAGTATTTCAATAGTTGGAATCTGCGCTTTTGCATCAGAATCAGAATCAGAAATACTTTTCTCCGAGGGGAATTTACAATTTTCAGCACAATCCCAATCCAATACTATTGCATGATATACTAGTTACTATGGTAATCTACATCACAGCAGCTCAGACGAAGCACCAAGCACTGTGGGTGGGGAGCGTTTCCACAGAGTGTTTCCAGGGCGGCCAGCCTGAAACGTGGGTGTCAGGGACAGACACGGAAGAAGATTTTTACAACAAAGTTCTAAAGCTTTGTGATATATCAGATTGTAGGTGGGGTTGTTTTACCCGTCGCGTTGATATTGTTTGTTGCGTTTCGCTTGATTGTAAAATATGTCGATCGAGAGGGGGTGAGACGTTCATTGTAAATCCCACATTCTTTATTTTCGTGTACATTCTGGGTCTCATTCAGTAAAACAATTAAAAATTCCATTCCATTTTTCTAAGCGGTCTGTCATAACGTTTTTAGTATTCAATCAGACATTGTTGTGAGGTTTTGTATTAGTGTTCCTAAAAATAGATATACCGGCCCCCAGACACATGTTTTTCTCAAAATTTGGCCCCCCCGAGTCAAAATAATTGCCCAGACCTGCTCTAAAAGGTGCAAAATGTACCCAGAGTCAGGGGCGGGTCCAGAGCTGGCGCCCGTAAGGGTCCATTTCAGACCTTTTTGGGCACCCCATTTATCATTGGGAGCATTTGGGACCTTACTGGACCCCTCAAGGGCATAAAGGAGTACAATTGGGTCCTTGTAGATACTTAAAAAAACGGGTTAGGGGTTAAGAAAAAAAGACAATGTACCTTCTTTTTTTTTGTGCAGCCACATGGGCCAATCATGTTGATGTAGATGCATGTATCTGCTGTACAGATTTACTTTACAAAAAGTGTGGGATACTTCTCCATGGCCTTATTTGTGTTTGATTTGATTAAATGTTTAGATATATTTAGTGTTCTGATCGTATCAGGAGAAGATAGAAAGAAAAAAAAGAAAACAAAGTACCTTTCAACCTTACAGTGGGGTAAGAAGTACTACTCAAGATTCGGGTTAAACAGGCAGTTTTCCTTCTAAATTTTGAATAAAGTACTGGTAAGTTGTATTTAAGTTTTGAGCTGAAATAGGCAGTTTTTCTTCCTTCTGTTGTTCAAAGGAAGGAGTGGTACAAGTTTCAGCTTAAAATAGGCAGTTTTCCTACATAATTTTGAATAGACGAAGACCTATTGAATTTTTGGTTATAACAGGCAGCTTTCCTACCCAGTTTTGAACAAATGGAGGACCATAACCTCAGGGCAACATTTACACTTATGTTTTCAGGTGGAAGTCTGACCTGCGTACTCCGGGTAGCAGATGGTGAGAGGACTCTTCTTGATCTTCTCTTCAAACAGGTCCTTCTTGTTGAGGAAGAGGATGATAGACGTGTCCGTGAACCACTTGTTGTTGCAGATGCTGTCGAAGAGCTTCATGCTCTCGTGCATTCGGTTCTGAGGTGAAAGCAAGACAATCTAGTTTCACGAAGACACCTTTGCTTGAAAATACTCACCATCTCCTCGTCCTCGGCCAGCACCAGGTCGTAGTCGCTGAGGGCCACGCAAAAGATGATGGCGGTCACGCCCTCGAAGCAGTGGATCCACTTCTTACGCTCGGAGCGCTGACCGCCAACGTCAAACATTCTGGAAACAGGGCACAGTTAGACTACGTCCATGCACACCTTTATATCTAAATGTCCACATGTGTACGACAAAAACAACAGGTGGCGCTATAAACCCAAATAATGTCATTTCAGGAAAAGGCATTGGTCAGTCAGTTAGGCTTATAGAGTTTATAAATAAAATAAATATAGAAAAGGTAAATTTCAAAACATAACTATTTTAACAAATTTTGCACAAAAAAAGATAAATTCAATAAAAAAAGAAATAAAACAGTAAATAACATCTACTACATTCAATAGCACACAATAAGTGCCAACAATAGCAAAGTGGATGATGCTTGCAAAGTGCATCTACAGTGACACCATCTCCTGCCACACCCTCCCACCCCCACACACTTCCTGCCTAAGTTCATTAATAGACCACAAGTGAGTCATCACAGCTGATGCTGACAAACTTCCTTAATTGTGTCAGCGCTAGCACAGAAAAAAAGGTGGATTTTCTTAGAGACAACAAATCACCGACAGGAAGTCAAAGAAATGTCCAAGTTGGTGCTCACTTGAAGTGCAGGTCTTTGAAAGTAAAGTGGGTCTCCACGATGCCCGTGGTTTTGACCCGGGTCCTCAGCACATCCTGCTGCGTGGGGATGTAGGCTCCCTGTGAGATCCGATCCAGGTCGTTCAGGTAGCTGCCAAAATAAAACAGACGCGCTCACGCTTGAATATAAACTCTTTGAGGTCAGGACAGGACAGAATATAATAAAAAATGTTATGTATTTATTTTGGTCATTTGTTTCTCATTTAATCAAATTTTGGGAAAAAATGTGTGTCTCCTGACAGCCAAGCTGTTGTTGGTTGTGCAACAGGCGTGTTAAAAGGCGCAATGAAAACAGCAAACAGAGCACACAAGCGCTGCTTTGTTATCAGCTGCTCTGCACTTGCACAACACACCAGTGCTCAGACGCTGGAACAACAGGCCAACATCCCTCTGACAGCTACGCAGGAATCTTGTTGGCAAAAGTGGGAGATCACTCTCCAGGAAGAATGTAAAGGCACTTCATTAGGTACACCTGCACGATCTAACCACATCCGGAACACAACACCGTATTATTATTGATGCTGTCAAGTTGGAACACAACACCGTATTATTATTGATGCTGTCAAGTTTTTGAAAAAAATGTGTAATTAATCTGTAATGAATTCAGTGTTTCCCATAAACTGCCAAGATACCTGTGGCGGTGGGGGCGTGGCTATGGGCGTGGTCACCATGACATCGAGTAATTTGCATAATTTACTACAATGATATGATTTTCTCTAAAAAGGCTCAAAAAATGTATACTTACTAATTAATAACAGTTTTGTTTTGAACGTCCATCCATCCATCCATTTTATAATATAATTACAACACTTTATGTACATATTTATATACAGATTTGAACAATAATTTATTCACTGAAATATATTTATTAATTGTGGTTCTTACAAAAAATGTATCTTATAAAATATAAAAGCTAAAATGTCTCTTAAAGCTCTGCCCCTTTAATTAGTGCATACTAAATAATTTAACTTTAGCCTACTACTACAACCATATTATTTACCAGCAACATAAAGTGAAACAGAGGCAGAGGTGTCCTGCCACAGTCAGTAACAAATAAACAGAAAACAGTAGTGGTCAAATACAAATAAGGCAACAAGAGAAGTAGGATACTTCTCTTTTGTAAAGTAAATCTGAACAGCCTATATGGGCATCTACATCAACTATATGATTTGCCTGAGAAGCTGGACAGGACAAAAAAAAAATATATATATATATATTTTTTTTTTTACTTGTGGCGGACGTAATTCTTTCGTGGCGGGCCGCCACAAATAAATGAATGTGTGGGAAACACTGTAATTATTATAGATTATACAGACAGCTATCTAGAAAATGTGCAAATATTAAGAGGACAGTGGCAGCTTTTAAGAAGAGAAAGTCCAACTAGAGCAACAGTGCCAAGCAAGTGTCATGCTCGCTTCAGCCTCATTAGTCAGGAACTTCCAGGGACAGAAGTAGAGTCTCTCTAAACACGAGTACCCCGTATTTTCCGCACTATAAAGCGCACCTAAAAACCTCAAATTTTCTCAAAAGCTGAGAGTGCGCCTTATAATTCGGTGCACCTTATATATGGACCAATATTGAGCCACAACAGGTCTCGCAACTACAGTAAGCAGCCGCCGACTTCATTTTCCCCCGTAGAAGAAGAAGCGCGCGGTGCATGCTGGGATATATGAGGAAGGCAGGAATTGTCACTGAACTGCTAGACAACAGCAGCGACACTGACTCGATTAATGACGACTTCGACGAGACGGAGCCGGGCATGTTGGATGCCGTATTCGCCCAACTGTTTAATTCGGACACTGAAGAAGAAGAATTCGAGGCGTGGATGACGAATAACTTTACATGTTTATTTTGTGTGTTGTGTTGTGTGACATTAACGTTTGAGCAACATTGAGTTATTGATATATTGTTATTGCCTTGCACTATTTCGAGTGTTACTATATTGTGATTGCACTAACGTTTGATTTACCGTAACAGTATCAGACTGTTTTTTACGTGTTTATTGAATCGAGGAAAAGTTCCCCTCCACTATGTGATATAAATGTTGTACTACATGTTATACCTTGCTGTTGTTAAAAGATAAACGAAATACCACGTCACTGACTTTACCTCGGGGAAAATAATAAAACAGCCGTTTATTCATTTTGGGAGTGAACGGAGTTGTCAGAACGCTGAGTTGTAATCTATTAATAAAGTTTGACTGACCTATCTGACTGTTTTGTTGACATTCCCTTTAGCGCAGCTCCATCTAATGGATGCACAACGTAACCCCAGCCTCTACCGTAGTGTCTATTTTATGCGCCTTATAATGCGGTGCGTCTTATATATGAACAACGTTTTAAAATAGGCCATTCAGTGTTTCCCATAAACTGCCAAGATACCTGTGGCGGTGGGGGCGTGGCTATGGGCGTGGTCACCATGACACCATCGAGTAATTTGCATAATTTACTACAATGATATGATTTTCTCTAAAAAGGCTCAAAAAATGTATACTTACTAATTAATAATAACAGTTTTGTTTTAAACGTCCATCCATCCATCCATCCATTTTACAATATAATTACAACACTTTATGTACATATTTATATACAGATTTGAACAATAAGTTATTCACTGAAATATATTTATTAATTGTGGTTATTACAAAAAATATATCTTATAAAATATAAAAGCTAAAATGTCTCTTAAAGCTCTGCCCCTTTAGTTAGTGCATACTAAATAATTTAACTTTAGCCTACTACTACAACCATATTATTTACGAGCAACATAAAGTGAAACAGAGGCAGAGGTGTCCTGCCACAGTCAGTAACAAATAAACAGAAAACAGTAGTTGTCAAATACAAATAAGGCAACAAGAAAAGTATCCTACACTTCTCTTTTGTAAAGTAAATCTGAACAGCCTATATGGGCATCTACATCAACTATATGATTTGCCTGAGAAGCTGGACAGGACAAAAAAAAAAAAAAAAATAATTATTTGTGGCGGACGTAATTCTTTCGTGGCGGGCCGCGACAAATAAATGAATGTGTGGGAAACACTGCCATTCATTGAAGGTGCGCCTTATAATCCGGTGCGCGCACCTTATAGTTTGGAAAATACGATACATTCTATAATAATACCAAAAACAGATGCTAGATTTTTTTTAAAGTCATTAAAAGTCTGTCAACACTTGAATGTGTACCTAAAAAGTGGCCGACTAGTGCACCGGAAGTGACTTACTATGCGGCAGAGTCGTTGAGCTGGTACTCCCGCGAGCGGCTGAAGCACGCCTGGACGCCACCGTCCCTCCACAGCCGCTTGATGACGCCCGCCAGCTCGGCGGTCATGAAGCCCTCCTCAGCGGAGCCTGCCAGCACGAACAGCTGCCGCGCATCGTCCTGTTGGAGGCATCATTCATTCATTTTTTATTTTTCATTTCATTTATTTATTTATTTCAGGCGATGACATAAAAAAGTACAAAGTTGAACACATAACCATTTAAATTAATATAGTGCAAAAGGTAACGTATAGTACCGGTATGTAATGCATGATGTCCAGTTTTGCCTGAAAAGGAGTGGGAAGAAGATAACTTATTTAATCCCACCCCCAGTTCTCCATTCAGTGATTATTCACATGAGTTTCACTGTTACTTTGTTCAAGGATTATAATACAGATGTTGTATCATAGTGGCATTACTACAGGTAACAATCATTATTACACTGTAACAATAATTAGTATCAACAATGTAGGAATAATGAATATACCAACAATGGTAATAGACAACATAGCAATAATGGTAATAGACAACATAGCAATAATGGTAAGGAAACATTGAGCACATGTTAACACTTTGAGACAGAGTACATCAGCAGGTCAAATTAAAGACCCTCATCTCTATATTTGAACCAGACCCCATGTTTGTATAATAGTTTAAATCGATTAATAGCTTGGCATTGCTTGTGTTGTAAGTCCAGTTTGTTCCATAGTTTTACTCCGCATACAGACACACAAAAACGTTTACGAGTGGTTTGAACTCTCGGCAATAAGAAATATCCAAAGCCTCTCAAGTTATGAGCCTGCACTCGTCTTATAAAAAAACGTAGTTTAGGCGGCAATAATTTGTTAAATGCTTTATATAAGATTATTAATGTGTTATATTTAACAAGGTCATCAAATTTGAGCAACTTTAATTGCATAAACACATTATGAGTATGTTCTAAATAACCAACGTTGTGAATGATCCGCACTGCTCTTTTCTGTAATACGATCAAAGGATGAATTGTGTTGTGGTAAGTATTCCCCCATACTTCAACACAGTATGTAAGGTATGGGAGTACCAAGGCGCAGTATAGAGTACGGAGTGCATTTTCATTGAGGTATAGTTTTGCTTTGTTTATAATTGAGAGGCTTTTGGAAATGTTTGTTTTAATGTGTCTGACATGAGGTTTCCATGATAGTTTACTATCAATTATTACTCCCAAAAATGTATTCTCAATTTACGATTTCAATTTGGGTACCATCAATACTTATTTTCTGTTCAGACATTATGTTGCGATTTCCAAACATCACTATCTTAGTTTTATTTATATTCAAAGATCATTTATTTCTGACCATCCATTTTTTTTTACTATGTTTAGTTCTGTGTTTACTGTATTTATGAGCTCATTTTAGTCATCACTACTGTAGAATATATTTGTGTCGTCTGCAAATAGTATACATTTCAGTACTTTGGATGTATTAAACATATCATTAATATATACATTAAACAGTTTTGGCAACATGGACCCTTGGGGGGACACCACAAGCAATGCCAAGAGTATCAGATAAAAATTGACCCATTTTAACAAACTGTACCCTCCCTGTTAAATAACTTTTTAACCAGTCACCAGCCAGCCCCCTAATTCCATATCTTCCCATTTTATCTACAAACGTAGTAGAATTGAATGATTAATGGTATCAAAGGATTTCTTTAGATCGATCAATAAAAATACCAACTGCATATCTTTTATGCTCCAGTACATTAGTAATTTCTTTAATAGCTTCAGTTATCGCCATTGAGGTTGTTCGTTTGGACCTAAAGCCATACTGACCGACATTGATTATATGATACTTCAATGACGGTCAGTATGGCTTTAGGTCCATCATCCATCAACACTCCTGATAAAGGTACTGAGAAAGGGGTGTCCAAACTTTTTGACTGGAGGGCGCATTGGGCTTAAAAAATTTGGCCGGGGGCCGAAAGCCGACTGCTTATAAAGTGACTACGTGTGTGTGTGTATATATTATATATATATATATATATTATTTTATAACCTTTTTATGTAGCTTATTTTAACTCCACAAGATTACAGGCTGGTATCGAAAGTAACATCCACCAGATTTATCTAGCTCTGTATGAGCTTTAAAATCCTTTTCACAGTGAATTCCAGCTCCTTCGCTCTGGTCGGCGGTTCGTTGTTCCTCTTTGTAAGACTAAACGATATAAGAATACGTGTGTACCTGCTGCAATCACAAGCTTAAATAAAGCTATCACATGGTGATTGTATTTATTCATTTTGCCATAGCACTTTAATCACTATGATTTTATTGGTTTATTAGGTATTACATTTTTATTGTTCTACAAAGTGTGCCTGTATACTGTTGATCGTTTCTCGTTTGTGTGTTTTTTTTTTAATGTTTATATGTAGAGATGTCCGATAATATCGGACTGCCGATATCGGCCGATAAATGCTTTAAAATGTAATATCGGAAAATATCAGTATTGGTTTCAAAATTATCGGTATCGGTTTTAAAAAGTAAAATTTATGACTTTTTAAAACGCCGCTGTGTACACAGTTGTAGGGAGAAGTACAGAGCGCCAATAAACCTTAAAGGCATTGCCTTTGCATGCCGGCCCAGTCACATAATATCTACAGCTTTTCCCACATACAAGTGAATGCAAAGCATACTTGGTCAACAGCCATACAGGTCACACTGAGGGTTGCCGTATAAACAACTTTAACACTGTTACAAATATGCGTCACAGTGTGAACCCACACCAAACAAGAATGACAAACACATTTCAGGAGAACATCCGCACCGTGACATACCCAGAACCCCTTGCAGCACTAACTCTTCCGGGACACTACAAAATACACCCCTCGCTACCCCCAACCCCGCCCACCTCAACCTTCTCATGCTCTCTCAGGGAGAGCATGTCCCAAATACCAAGCTGCTGTTTTGAGGCATGTTAAAAACAATAATGCACTTTGTGACTTCAATAATAAATATGGCAGTGCCATGTTGGCATTTTTTTCCATAACTTGAGTTGATTTATTTTGGAAAACCTTGTTACATTGTTTAATGCATCCAGCGGGGCATCACAACAAAATTAGGCATAATAATGTGTTAATTCCACGACTGTATATATCGGTATCGGTTGATATCGGAATCGGTAATTAAGAGTTGGACAATATCGGAATATCGGATATCGGCAAAAAAGCCATTATCTGACATCTCTAATCTGAGGTAAAAGGGATGTAAACGCAACCAGCAGATGGCGCAATTACTAGGTAGCTAGGAGAAACAGGAAGTAGAAATTGCAACATGATTTAGTGATAAAGCGAAAGCTGAATTTAAAAGTAGGTTTACAAATATTGATGGAGTGAGGCTCCCCAGATATACTTGCATTACCGTAACCTACCTTGTTTTTGTTTGTTTTTGCAATATATGCCTTTTCCAAAATAATTATTCAGTTATTTTTCCATCAAACAAAACGCATGTGAATCTCACTCACGGCTCTGGCGGTGTCGCCAAAGTCGATCTTAAGGCGGCCCATCGCTCGGATGATGGCGATGATGGACTGGATGGTGTTGCTGTAGACCACCGCCTTGTACTGCTTGCACTCCTCTTCCGAGTAGCCCGCCTCATGGATGATCCTGTCGGGAGAAAGGAAAAGTGTCTGTGGTTTCCCTGGAGCGACAAGTTTCGCCGCAGGTTGTCCCGTTTTCCTCCGATGACTCGCTTTTGCTACGCTTTTAATGGTGGAGTTGAATCGGTCCTGTGACCCGCCGTCATCACAACTCCTTCAAGTCCTCCCTGCGAGTTCTTTAAGGTGCATGACGTTTTTGCTACAGCCTCCACGCAAAGTGTTTTTTATGGACAGATGTGGAGAAGAAGTGTGAAAATCACATCTTCTCCGCCAAATGGTCGATTAATTAGCCAAAAAAGTAGGCGAAGATTTGATTGACAGTGTGAAACTTTACAAACACACACTTTGTCTCACTTGTATTTTATTCACCAACATCCATGTGGAAAAAAATAACACCATTTAAATAAATGAAGTGCATTTCAAAGTAACACAAGGCGCTCTAACTGCCACCAATCAAGTCATAAAGTTAGTTTTAGCCAATCAGAAGTAAAAATAAAGCTACCGACAAGACAAAATAACAACAATGGAAGTGAGGAAGGGGATAAAATAATTTAAAAATAAACCAAGTTGGCCTAAAAAAAAATTTGTTACTATACTCTAGTTTGATAAATAATTTGTGATACTTAAAAATATATAACAATAATAATGTATATATACTAGTACACAGTAACATGTAGGGGTGTCCCTATCCAAAAGTGATATAAGATATACGTTCGATATCTGCAAAATGACATCGATTTGCATGTATAATGTCCGATACAAGCAGTCCTGCAAAGCTGGACAGCCAGTTAACATCTAAATGTCCTCCAATAAGCACACAATGTTGGTCTTTTCTTCTATTTTAGTCATTTACAAAAAAAAACACGGTAGGCTGTAGGCTAATAGGAGCTAGCAGCTACACAACAGCTAAGCACACAAGCTAGTACAAACATAGTAAATGTCCTTAATTGAATGATATTGCATATTATAGTTACATATTACTAACAAATACAAAGTCTCCAAAGCAAAAGCATATTAAAAAGTATCCAGAAGCAAACGTGTTCGCATCATTGAAGTTATCGCGTCATCAGGTTAATTTAATGAATTATTATTATTATTACCACTCCACTTCAACTTAAAGGCCGCAATAGTTAGTATTGTTTGCGGGCGTCACAATTGCGTTTTGTTCAAGAGAAAATACACCGAAGCTGATACTAATAACAACAGAATAAATTAACAAATTAAACAGATGATTTGACAAAAACAGATTATCTTTGAAATTCAGTAAAACTAAATTAAGGCTATTTTGTAGCAGTTGAAGAAAAAGAAACACAAATACAAATAGACGGAGTAGACATCGAAAGGGCAAAGAAACCACATTTTTGGGTGTAATAATAGATATTAAAATGAACTTGAAATCTCATTAAAATTATACAAAGTGTTTCATTCATGTAAAATGTGCTACAAGATGAGAACAGGAAATGAATACAAGTGTTAGTAATTGCTATTAACTGAAGGGGTAGGATTAAAAAAGCTTTTCTCCTGCCTACTCCTTTTCGAACATGTTGTAAAGAGAAATGAGAATATATGGATTACATGATGTATCATATTGTAATTTAAACCACAACCATTGGTTAGTGTTTTTCATACCTGCCACTGTTCTGTTTGACTAATTTCACTTGATCAAACTTTTTCTAAAATTCCACACTACAAAAAAATAAAAGTATGTAGATTCCTGCTGATATAATATCGGATCATATTATTTAGATATAAACAGAAATACAGGAACATGCTATTTTAGTTACTAATATACACACATTATATATATATATGTATATATATATATATATATATATATATATATATATATATATATATATATATATATATATATATATATTTTTTTAAAGTTTAAGACTGATTTATTACACCTGTATTATGATAATGAAACAGATTTATACATACTTTATTAGAGTTTAATACAAGATTATTAATATTATTTTAACGTGTAATGTATTTATACACAATTCAAAGACATGATGAGTGGGTTCATTATTGTGAATATAAGTGGATGTAATTACATATGATATGTATCTTGTAATAATGTATTGACTATTGTTATTTATCAGGTGATTGTTGATTAAGAATCAGATTAATATATCTGAGTGGTTAAACTGGATATTATAAGCGTTGCTTCTTCCTGCTCGTTTTCAAACACACAATCTTTCTTTTCTTTATTATTATTTTTTTATGACAATTATTGTTATTTTTCCCCTCTTTGAGCTCAGTGATTACCAAAATATGGTATGCGTGCTCCATTCAGTGGTATGCCAAAGATTTGATTCATAATTTAAGTAAAGTGTTTTATTTTCTTATATTTGAATACATTGTTACTGTATAAACTGTGTGTAAATCAACACCTGCCTTGTTTTAGTGAATACTTAGGCCTAATACGCTACTGTATTTTAATGTTGGCCATTATGGTACTTAGGGGAAACAGTTTGATTACCACTGGTGTAGATGAAGAGTATTTCTGGTTTGTTGTGTTGGAAAAAACTAGTATCTTTATGTTATAAATGGATATATTTTATATATAACGTCAATCAAGATAAAAACAGCACAAATTATTGTGCATTTAAAAAAAAAAAAAGTGTCGTGGACGTGTCTTTGGTAAACTTACTTCATCTGCTTGACGATGGTGCTCTTTCCCGACTCTCCGGCGCCTGCAAAAGAAGACAAAAAAATTTAATATAATTTAATAATACCTTTCATATTTGCAAAATGGCACCACCACGAACGAGGCGTGAAAGTGCAATGGAAGCCGTGCTGTGCACGTGGAAAAAGGTTGTGATCTGTCTGCTCGCTGCAGGCGCTGCCAGCCCGTCAGATGACAACAGAAGAATGTGCCATTAAATCTGATGTTGTGTTTGGAAGGCTTGATAAAATCTGCCGTGGCTGCTAAGTTGTTGTGATCATCAGCCATAAAACAACGTTCATATAATCTGAAATGTTTGGCGGCATGACTTAAAAGGAATTTTATCCCAACACATTTTGTGATAAAGACAACTTCAATACCGGTACTTATTTCATGTTGAACAAAAACGACTTTGTTTCTTGCAACATACAGTATCTGTTGAAAAGCTCAATGGAGATGATGATTTTATTTTCCAGCATGATCTGGCACCTGCCCACAGTGCCAAAACCACCAGTAACTGGTGTACTGACCATGTCCTCGATTGGCCTGCCAACTCCCCTGACCTGAACCCTATAGAGAATGTGTGGGGTATTGTGAAGAAGAAGCTGAAAGACACCAGACCCAATAATGCGAATGAGCTAAAGGCCGCTATTGAAGCATCCTGGGCATCCATAACATCTCAGCAATGCCACAGGCTGATTGCCTCCAAGCCACGCCGCATTGATGCAGTAATCCGTGCAAAAGGATTCCCAACCAAGTACTGAGTGCATTAAATGACATTTTCAAATCTTTGATTTTGTTTTGCTGTTATAAATCTTTTTTTTTTTTACTTGGTCTGAGGAAATATTCTAATTTTTTGAGATAGGATTTTTGAGTTTTCTTAAGATGTATGCCATAATCAGCAATATTGAAATAATAAAAGGCTTGCAATATTCCAGTTGATGTGTAATGAATCCAGAATGTATGACATTTTTGTTTTTTTAATTGTATTACAGAAAATAAAGAACTTTATCACAATTTTCAAATTTTCTGAGACAGTCCTGTATATTAAGTTACATTTTTCAACAATTTGCAGTTGTTGTTATGGCAGAATATACATTCAATGATAGCTGACGTTAGTCGATGAACTTTGTTAAATTGCAAACATAACTCGTGTGTGTTACATGAGGCGTAAATCACGTGCTTAAAGTCGGATGAGGGCAGGATATAATGCTTACAACTCTGTTATAAAGTTAGCGGCCTCCAGGCAGCTGCATAAAGGTTGCAAACAAACCCCTTTAATTGTCAAACTGTTTTATTTTATTTTTATGAATATATTCCTATTGCAGTTTATCAATAAATCACAACCTCATAGAAAATTATTACCATTTATTTGAATAAATATATACTGCTGCTATCTGACTAAAAACATGTGACATTCTGTGAATATTTTATTTTAATTAGAAGAAACAGCTGGACTATTTGTTTCTAAAAGTATTGTCATCACTTTTTGATGAAAAATTCAAAATCTCACAAAACACATTTTATTTTCCTAATAATATATGACACTTTATTTAATTTTTATTTCAAATGACAAAAACATGTTTTGGCATTAAAAGTACTCACAAAATTGTGAAAATAATATCTGTATAAAACACATAGCAAGTTGGTAATATTTTTCATCATTGTGTGTTTGATTACTTTTAGGGCTGTCAAAAATAGTGACTTAACTCATGTGATTAATCACAAAAATTACACCATTAATCATGTATACATACAGATAAAAATGTTATGCATACATGCAATTTATTTTGACCATACTTGCTCTTTTACATTACCAGCAGATGGTTACCTGAAAGGTGGCGCTAGTTGGTATACGGCCAGTGATCAGGTCAGGCATACTCCAGTGCAAAGACAAGTGAGGAGCAAATTCCAAATTCGCTTCCAAAATAAACCCTGACGGAAGTTTAGATAAAACTGTTACCAAGTTTGAGCAGAAAAATTATGTGGATTCAAGTAAGACTTTTTAAAAATGTTCCTGCATGATATTTTTACAATAAAATGGTATTTGTGTCCAAATATTGGGGTCTTTTTGAAGTTAATTTAAACTATGCAAGCGAGTATAACCTGTGATTAATCATGATTAATCAAAAATAATCATTTGAAAGCACTAATTATTTTATTTTACATTAATGACCCTGTAAAAAATACAAAAAAGCTCAAAATGTTTTGATAGGAACAACTCTATATTCCATTCATATAATGATAATTACTGTGCATGCTGGGTCACAATTAGCAAGCTGATTTCAGATCTGATCCAGATTCTGTAACCAATGTAAACATGATAAGAACAAATCTCTTCCGACACATTTAGACGCATATATCTGCTGTTTATGTTGGCTCTTATTAAAAAAGGCTGCAGCCTTGCTGATGTTCTGGTCCATTATCAGGTATAAATAATTAATAATAAAGCAACAGTGTTCATGCAGTGACCTTATTGGCAGCATAAAATACATTACAAGGGGGCAGGGCTACCCATACAGCGCCTCCAGACACAAACAATTCACACTCAAAATGAATTTGCAGCTTTGAGGTTTACGCGGAGCTTCAGGCCCCACCTGATGCCGTTCATGTGGTGTCATGTTTCGCACCCGCGGATTTTATACGGAAAAGCACAGCAGCACCAGTTTGACTATAAATTAGCTTCAGGTGTTCCGTGTAAGTAAAGTCGCTCCCACGTCGTCTATTTTGATCAGTCGACCTGCAGCACTTCTTTCTGCTTCTTCTGCCTGATGGACATTTAAATATGACTCACTCACAGAAACAACATTAACAACCACAAACGATTTCCGCTCTCAAACATAGTTCCGTGTCGCTTGTGCTGACTGAAGTCTAAAGCTACACTTCTAACTGTATACTATGTACTGATCCACTTTTCCCATCAGTACACTGTATTGGTTATTGTACGGCCAATCGGTTGTGCGTAACAAACTATGGTATCCTTCAGTGGAATGTATACTTAAAGAGCACACGCATAGGTGACTAAGTCTGTCTTTTTTTTATTGAGTACAACTGAAAAAAAATCCACCATTGGACCAAAGAAAGTTTTAAGTGCTAGCTAGCACTTTAATAAAGAAAGTGGAAAACACTATTGAATTCAGGAAGAAAACTCTTTAAGTACAATGGTGACATCCGCAGCACTCTACCTGACCCGCCTCTCACTCCGCTCATCACTGTCTTTGCCAACAACAGTTATTAAAACTATAAGTGATGTTAAACAATCATTTATACATTGTATATGTATTTCACATTGTTTTCTGCATGTGAAACTATAATTGTTCTCTATAACATGTAGGAGTGTCCCGATCTAATATTGATATCGGCCATCGGTCTGATAGCAGCAAAAAAACAAGTATGGGAAGATATCGACTTGTATGTAAAATATCAGAGATACAGTAAGCTCCGAAACAAGCAATCCTGCAGCATGTTTACTGGACAGCCATTTAACATCCAGATGTCCTCCAAAAAGCACACAAGGTTGGTAATTTCATATAATTTTGTCAGGTTATTTACAAAAAGTAAAGATGGTAGTCTATAGGTTACTAGGACCTAGAAGCTACACAACAGCTAAGCACACAATAGCGCACAAGCTAAACATATATAATAATTGAACATTATACAATATGATCCAATACATCACATTTCTCAATATAAACAAGTATCAAATAATTATAGTTGCATTTTACACACGCAACGGGATTAGAAAGTATCCAGTAATAAACGTATCATTCAATTTACTGCATTATGAGCTTATTTAAATTTTTGTGGCCATAAAGTGTTGCCAAAAAATAATTACCACTCCACTTCAACTTAAAGACAGCAGAGGTTCGTTCCAGACAGTTAATAATAAATTGTTTAGTTTTTCATACCTAACATTGTTCTCTGTTTGATTATTTTAACTTGATCAAACCTTTTTCTAAAGTTCCGTAGTTTCCAGACTATATAACGCACTGGCACATGGTACAAGCCACCTCCACTAAATTTTAGGGAAAAAATATTTTTCCATATATTAGCCGCACCGGACTATAACCGCAGATATATACGTTGCGAAATGAATTATATAATATTCTGTATATGTTTCTTTACATACCTTAATTGTTTTCAAACGATGCCTGTAACACGAAAGTAAAATGGCTGATCAAACAAAACAGAAGTCATCCTCATGGACCCACTAGCTACGTAAGCTAGCTCTCCAATCAGCTAAACAGACTCAATAACTCCACAAAGGGGTTTTGGTGAATTTACTGAGGAATTTGTGAAAGTGAAACAATACAAAAATAATGCCATTGTAAGTTAATAATACCAACAACTAACACAGACACTTGGATACTTGTTAGCATATTAGCTTTTGCTGACGACGCTAGCTTCATTACATTACGATTGCACGTACAAATATGCATGAAAACACTCCGACAAACATCACACATGGGACGGATTACTAAGTATAAAGAGTTTTTGTTATATTCGGGCATTTGAGAAAAAGAGAGGAAAACTGACGACAGCACGAAGTGCTTTCATGAAAGCCCCGAAATAAAATGTTGAAAATCAAGACTACATTTCCTGCAATTGGGTGCGTTTGTACACTATATTTTATCTTTAGATTTATCCTCATCCACCATCCTCTTTTGGCTGTTTTCTGATACCTACATGTCCCATAGACTTTTTTGTTTTTTCAGTAGATAATTTACTAACATTATTATCATTGAAAATGTAATGTAAAGTTCTATAACATGCATGCAAAGAACTCAGAAAACGTTTCCCATTTGGCAACTCTATCCTATAGCCACGCACCCTCGGGTAATATACTTCCGGTGTTGTAACCTCTGGTTACATCCGACACGTCAAAAATATACCTTCTCGCTGGCTACTAATAAATGCTCGAGAACTACTACTGGTTCGGTTTTGGTTTTCGCGGACATTTCACATCGCTGTATATTGTAAAACTTACAAACGTTGCTTAGAGTGATGAATGAAGAATCCTTTTTATGTAGAACCGCTATGAATGACTTAAAAGACAAAACTTCCGGTTCAAGTCTCTAAACTGAAGAGCACTGCAGCACCTACAGTGAGCAAAATTGTACAATAGTACAAACAATACCACACCTTTTCAGTGTATTTGCTTGTTTTTATTTAAACTGCTTGCATTATCGCTGTCAGCGAAGAAAAAAAACTAATTAGCCACACCATTTTATAGGCTGCAAGATTCAAAGTGTAGGAAAAAAGTAGCGGCTTATAGTCCGGAATTAACTGTATGTATGATTCCTGCTGATAGCGTATTGTATCAATATTTGTATTGGCCAATACTCAAGGCTCCAATAACGATATCATATCACAAATGAAAAGTTGTGTTGGGACACTTCCAATAAAATGTATTCATATGTTTTGGTGTCTGGAATAAAATAATTGGAATAACATTATTTCTTAGGGGGAAAAAAAATTGCTGATTTCATACTATTTGGGTTTCATCTGATCTTTAGGAACAGATGACAAAAACTGAAGTACATTGTTCATTTCTCAAATTCGTTAGTTATTTCACTGACTACGATTGACAATTGCAATATTTATCGGATTCTTCGTCTTCTCTTATTTTTCATTCTGAATTGCAACCACCCAAGTTAGCCCCTCCCGTTTTGCTACGCAGCCAACATGGTGACTATTCTGGTGACTGCAACTCGCCGTACTTGTCAGTGTGAGCGCACTTACAAAAACTAACTGGGAATGAGACACAGCTTATTTCCGCAGGGCGATGTGAACAACGGGATAATTGGATGACTGCGATGATGAGAGCCAAATAAAGACAGAGAGCCAAATTCCCAGAGTGCCAGCTGGCTCGCGGGAAGGCATTCACTTGTCGTTTTACTGCGACCGTCAGACACTTGGAAGGACGTTTAGCCCAGTTTTTCACCAGCACGACTCTTGTCCATTTTAGGATGCTCCAGATTACAAATGCGTGCCGAATGAACTAAATTAGCTTGTTAGACTATTTTACAATCAATCACCTTCTACCATCCTAGTCACGTCCGTTGTGTCCTTGGGCAAGACACTTCACCCTTGCTCCTGATGGCTGCTGGTTAGCGCCTTGCATGGCAGCTCCCTCCATCAGTGTGTGAATGTGTGTGTGAATGGGTGAATGTGGAAATACTGTCAAAGCGCTTTGAGTACCTTGAAGGTAGAAAAGCGCTATACAAGTATAACCCATTTATCATTTATTATAACTACTTGGGATAGACTCAACAGCGCCCCTGCTAGTTACAGTCAGGTACTGCACTCTTTTTTGTCTCCATTGCCTGAAATCAATTAATTATTACCTGATATCACAAATTTGTGTGCTACAGTATCTACCGTATTTTTCGGAGTATAAGTCGCACCGGAGTATAAGTCGCACCTGCCGAAAATGCATAATAAAGAAGGAAAAAAACATATATAAGTCGCACTGGAGTATAAGTTGCATTTTTTTGGTGAAATTTATTTGATAAAACCCAACACCAAGAATAGACATTTGAAAGGCAATTTAGAATAAATAAAGAATAGTGAACAACAGGCTGAATAAGTGTACGTTATATGACGCATAAATAACCAACTGAGAAGGTGCCTGGTATGTTAACGTAACATATTGTGGTAAGAGTCATTCAACTACCTATAACATATAGAACATGCTACACGTTTACCAAACAATCTGTCACTCCTAATCGCTATATCCGATGAAATCTCATACGTCTAGTCTCTTACGTGAATGAGCTAAATAATATTATTTGATATTTTACGGTAATGTGTTAATAATTTCACACATAAGTCGCTCCTGAGTATAAGTCGTACCTCTGGCCAAACTATGAAAAAAACTGCGACTTATAGTCCGAAAAATACGGTAATCAATTTATCAACAGAGTGCGGACGTGCCTAGCATCACACTTTAGGTACCTCTCACTGTATTTTTGTACATAGTATATGGATGATGCGTAGTATTTAGTAATGTTCCAATCAAGATTTTATGCTACCGATTCCAATCATCCATGAGTGAGATCGGCCGATGCCAATACCGATCACATGTATGAACTGCTAATTTTTCTGTGTATTTACAGTGAGTGCTATTGACAGTTTATCAATCAATCAATCAATTAATGTTTATTTATATAGCCCTAAATCACAAGTGTCTCAAAGGGCTGTACAAGCCACAACGACATCCTCGGTACAGAGCCCACATACGGGCAAGGAAAACTATATCAAACTATTTTTTTGTTTTGATTTTTTAACATACAATTGTTTGATGAAAACAAAGTCAATAGGACACAATAAGTAAAGTAAAAAAAAACCCACCAAATTTTACGATCTATAAGTCACTACATTTTCCCCATGCTTTGAACCCTGTGGCTTATACAAAGGTGCAGCTCATCTATGGATGTTTTATTCGCTATCGGCTAAATTTTGGAATGGATTAAGCAAAGAAATCAAACCACGTACTAAAATTATCCACTTTAAGAAACTGTTCAAACTCAAAGTGTTTACAAAGTACAAAGAAGAAGAATCGTGACAGACATATTAAAAACCTTAATAAAAAAGGAGAAAATGTTATTCATTTAATAAAGGATGAATAAAGACATCAATGACATTTCTGTTTTGTTTGATCAGCCGTTTTACTGCTGTGTTAGAGGCAGCGTTTGGAAACAATTAAGGTAAGTAACCAAACATTTACAAAAGTGGTTTACTTGGTTCGATCCCGGCCTGGCAACCGCATATCCAGGTGTCCTTGAGCAAGACACCGAACTAAGGCTGCAGCTAACGATTATTTTTCTATCGATTAATCTATAGATTATTTTTTCGATTAATCGGTTAATCTATGGATTATTTTTTCGATTAATCTATAGATTATTTTTCCTTTTACCGATTATTTTTTTATTCAAAATGAAGATGAAAAAATAAATGTAGGCCCGTTTTTTCAAAAGGCATGGCTTTTATTTACAAAAAAAAAGAAGTATGGCCACTCAGTCAACATTGACAACAACATGACTAAATATTCTGTAACAATGTAAACATTTAAAACTTTTAACATTTAACAAAATTAAAAGTAGCTTATTTGCTTTTTAATGTGCAAATATAAAAGTCAACATCCAGTGCAAATCTTAATATTCTGCAATAGTATAAGCATTTCAAAAGTAAAAGTATTGCTTATTTTACTTTAAAATGTGCAAAAATAAAGATAAACATCCAGTACAAAAAAAGTGCAAAACAAAATATTCTGTAACAACAGTGTAAACATTTCAACAAAAGTGAAAGTATTGCTTATTTTCTAAAATGTGCAAAAATAAAGATAAACATCCAATACAAAAAAGTGCCAATCTAAATATTCTGGAGCACTGTAAACATTAAGTATTGCTTTTAAAATGTGCAAAATAAACATCCAGTCCAACACAGTACACAATAACCAATTCTACTCATTCCAGTGAGTGACTAACAGTTGTAATGAAGAAAGGTTAGCATGTGTACATGTTTGGTTCTTTTCTTGTTTACAATATTCCCAGCAGCTGAAAATAGGCGCTCAGAAGGGGTCGATGTGGCTGGAACTGAGAGGTAATTAGCCTTCACCTCAAGCCAGGACTGCGAGTGAGCTGAGCTGCAGTTTATATTTCTAGAAGGTCAACGGGCTCATAGTGATGTTACTAGTAGTTGACTGGGAGGTGTTTATTATCATTTGGGGAGAGTCCGCTGCCTGATGCTCACCTGCTAAACACCTATCTGCTCCACGCTGAAGCGCTGACTACATGCGCTCTGAATACACACTGCTGATTGGCTGATAATGCTTTGTGTGTACCAATCAGATGGTTGTGTGGGTGGGACAATGCTGCGTGTGTACCAATCAGGTGGTTGTGTGGGTGGGACAATGCTGCGTGCTGAGACAGAGGCAGAAGAGCGAAGCAGCTTGTTAAGACTTTAGCAGCTAAAGTTAGCTTTAGCTTAGAAACTCGTTCGGTACACCCCCGTGCCGAACCGAAAGCCCCGTACCGAAACGGTTCAATACAAAACACGTACCGTTACACCCCTAGCAGATACAAATGACACATTCATGTTTTTGTGTAATGATGACAACGTATGCTCGCGCGGACGATTGACTAGTTGATGGTTTTCTTTTCAAATGTTCGTTCATAGCCGTTGTGCTGCTATGATAGGCCATTTCCGCTCGACACAGTGTGCATACAACAACATTATTAGGCCGTTTATTGAAATACTCCCACACTTTTGACCACTTTTGGCATGCTTTTCCCCCCTCGCTCGCACCGCTCGCATCGTCTGCTTTGATCGTCTGCTTTGCGGTCCGCCATGACGGTAGTGTGACGTAAATATGCGACGCGTCGACGCACAAAAACGGCGTCGACGTATTTACGTAACCGATGACGTCGACTACGTCGACGCGTCGTTTCAGCCTTACACCGAACCCCTAACTGCTCCGGATGAGTCGTGGTTAGCGCCTTACATGGCAGCTTCCGCCACTCATTTATTTATGTTTTTTTTAACTAGCTTAGCTGTTAGCTTAGCTATTAGCATGACTGCTCCTGGCGTGTAACATGTTTTGTGCTCTAGGGATAAAATACTTGATAAGGATACTTGATAGTACAAAGTTACTAAGAAATGCAGCTTATTTCATTTAATGGAGGAGCTTATTAATAGCTTAAAGGAGCGGCTCCATACTGTGTATGGAGACACACAATTATCTGTCAGCCGCTTGTCAGCCGGGGGACTAAAAATAAATAAAGTGTGACTCATAGTGGCTCAACAATTGTCGTCCTCATTATAAAGCAATTATTCGCATTAAAAAGCATTATTCGGCCGATACTGATTTGTGGCTGATCGACCAGCACATATCTATTAATATTATACTAACATATGCCCCGTTTACACAGCACACCAAATCTGATTTTGTTTGCACTCAAGTGACACAGTTCTGGGTTTTTTTGCCAGTCCTAAGGCTCCAAAGTGCTTCAAATCTAATCTTTTCACATCGCTTTCAGGTCCAAATCCTATTGGAATCTGATCTTTTCAAATGTGACTTGAGAATATACGGAAGTGAGTCCTGAATGCAAATTGACTTTTGGGTCATCTTTGGGCGAGTTACGTCATTTGTGTGTTGAGGGAAATATGCAGCGCACCAGCGGAAGTGGATACGTCATCACAACTTCCGGTTTCGTTCTGCAGAGTATTTTTTCACCAACCAAATTTTCAGTGCATCATTCGTCAAAAGTGCGCAAATATTTGGCTATATGTAATATATGAAAATAAATACATAGCGATTGCTGAAGGACTGGAATTGACGTTCTGGGGTATTTGCTTCAATGTTATGTACATTACGTAAGTTGCTTACGTATGTGAGTTGAAAAATGAAGCAAACGGAGATCCATGCTGATGTTTGTGTTGCCTCTGCTTAATAGCCATAAAAAGATTAGAAACCTCCCAAATATAATATTACACTTTATACAATATTATATAATACATTAATTGAATTTATTTTCACGTAAAAGACACTCACTTTTAAGGTGTGGAGACTTATTTTATTTTGTAGTAGGAGCAGCAGCGACTTCCTTGTTCATTTACGGAATCAGGTTAACTTCCTTGTTTTGACTTTATCGGACTGCGCATGCAAGTGACTTTGAGGACACATTGAGGCATTATACTGGAGTCTAATAAAGATCAAATTTTACTGGCATTGTAAACAGTCAGCTAGAAAAAATCTGATTTGGAAAAATGCGATTTGGGCCACTTTGGCCTGCGGTCTAAACATAATCATTGTGTTCCATGTTATTTCTAAAACTTGATGTTCTTTTTGTTCCATTCCTGTTGACACGGATCTCCCATACTGTGCTTCGCAGCCCAAATAACTTAACTGCGGTACTTTTTGGTGGACGACTTTCTACATTTTTAATGCTTAGATTCTCATTTTACACCCCCCTCTGCGGCCGGACCTCACCTCAGGCAGTAACCTGAAGAGGCCTCGGTGTTACCGGATTACCACGGCGGACATGATCAAAACACGGGCAGCCGACGAGAAGAGGCAAGGCGCCCTGACCTGGCACGCTGCGATCATAACCAAAGCAGCCGCATTCCCAGAAAACAAACAGAGAAGCCACGTGATGAGCCGATGAAAACATTTCAAAGCGGCTGTGTACAAACTTGCCGGCTGCAAGTGGGCAAGCTTCATTTGGCCTCCAAGCACCTTAGGAATGTTGACTACCTGCAAAATGTAATTGCCAAAAGTAAACGAAAAAAGTGAATCTCCTGGTGCACGTCTGTACATTGGGGTTGAGGTATTGGTATTCGATGAAAAGCCCCGTCCTGGTAACCCACATACTGCACTGCTGTGTTCATGTCAACATTTGCAAGCACGATGGAAAAGTTCCTCACCTGTGCTCTCTATTTGCAAGCATAACAACATTTTCCCCCGCATGAAAACAATAAAGTCCATCAAAAATAAACATTGGGATTCTGACACAAATGTCAACGTTTCATTTGATGTAACTGCCCATCATGCACAGGAGTCATGTTGGGCACAACCAAGCTTATAATGGGGAAATGTGCAAGCTGGCGAAAAACTTCACTTCATTGGGCATCGTTCTACACTGGAACAGACAAAAGGAGGACGCCTCCATTGTGGAGGGGATTTAAACAACACAAATGATTCCAAGAGGGCAGCTCTGGGAATAAAGCCACGCTATGTCAGACCTTTTTATATTCAATGGTTCTTCTGCAAAAACACAAGTCAAAAATCCTTCATAACAGGAATGTCCTAAGTGTGGCCAATTGTAGCCCACATCTCATTTTTATTGGCCCTCGGCATATTGCAAAGATATAATTAATTTCTTATTTATCGGATTTATTTAACTGCCAAAAATGTTGGAGATATTCTGCATGACAGGAGCGCTTTATTGTTTTTAAAGTTCGCCTGCAAAAAAACGTTTTTCTACGTGACAAAAGAGCTTCGTTGTTTTTAAGGGTCTACTGCAAACACCGTATTAATGACAGGAGTTATCTGCTGTTTTGAGGACCTACTGTACTTGGAAAAAAACAGATTTTCAAAGATCTTCTATATGACGAGGACACTTTGTGGTTTTTAAAAACATGTTGCTAAAAACACCAAAGATCAGTAGCCCGGTCTTTAAGGGCCAACTGCAAAACATGTTAATCAAAGATATTCTATATGACAAGAGCACTTTGTTGTTTTTAAGGACCTAGTACAAACACGGCAAAGATCGTATTTAATACAGAAGCGCTTTGCTGTTTTTGAGGACCTACTGCAAAAATGTTAGTCAAAGATCATATATATCAGGGGTTCCTAAACTTTTTGACCTCAGGGCCCAACTTTTCCACTACAAAGGGGGCTGTGACCCACTCAAATATTAAGACTATTAGTAATCTTACTTAATTGTATTAAGTAATTATATCTAACCTACTTACAGATTTCCACCTTGTCAAATGATATGAAAGCATGTGTTAATCACAAAGATTATTATTTATTTAGCACATAAACCTTAGGTTTAGGTCAGGATAGTTAGAAAAATAAGTGCCAACCAAGTATACTGCATAAGAAGGGACTCATAACGTAAACAACTGACAACAATACATTTCAATACAGTTATGTTTTGCTAAAATAAAACCAAATTAATAATGAATAATTTTCCTGAATAAACTGTCAATACAATTAAAGTGCAAATTAAAATACCGCTTCACCACTTTAGTCATAATTTCTGCGATTAAGAAACTTATGACTTCAGCTGCAGGCTTCTTCTGTTTGTTTGGTATTGTCATTACTGCCACAAGTGGTAGAAAAGTGTATTACAACTGAGTACCGCTGTGGCCCATACGAACCACAACTGAGCTTTTTTTTTTTTTTTGGCGGCCCCGGCCCTATGGTTAAGAAACACTGACAAGAACGCTTTGTTTGCGAGGACCTAATGCAAAAATGCCAAAGGTCCTATGTATTTTCTTGTTTGTAAGACAATAACAATAAAAGTTATTCTATTTTATATGACAGGCGTACCCTGCTGTTTTTAAGGGCCGACTGAAAAACATGTTAATCATCCATCCATCCATTTTCTACCGCTTGTCCCTCTTGGGGTCAAAGATCCTAAATAAGACAGTAGTGTTCTGCAAGTTTTAAGGGCCGACTAAAAAGGATGATAATCAAAGATCTTATAAGACAGTATCCATCCATCCATTTTCTACCACTTGTCCCTTTAAGGATATTAATCAAAGATTTTATAAGACAGTAGTGTTCTGCAGTTTTTAAGGGCCGACTATTAAGGATGATAATCAAAGATCTTATAAGACAGTATCCATCCATCCATTTTTCTACCGCTTGTCCCTTTTGGGGTGGCGGGGGGAGCTGGAGCCTATCTCAGTAGTGTTCTGCAATTTTTAAGGGCCGACTAAAAAGGATGTTAATCAAAGATCTTTTAAGACAGTAGTGTTTTGCAGTTTTTAAGGGCCGACTAAAAGGGACGTTAATCAAAGATCTTATAAGACAGTAGTGTTCTGCAGTTTTTAAGGGCCGACTCCAAAAGATGTTAATCAAAGATTTTATAAAACAGTAGTGTTCTGCAGTTTTTAAGGGCCGACTACAAAATATGTTAATCAAAGATCTTATAAGACAGTAGTATTCTGCAGTTTTTAAGGGCCGACTACAAAATATGTTAATCAAAGATCTGAAACGACAGTAGTGTTCTGCAGTTTTTAAGGGCCGACTAAAAGGGATGTTAATCAAAGATCTTATAAGACAGTAGTGTTCTGCAGTTTTTAAGGGCCGACTAAAAGGGATGTTAATCAAAGATCTTATAAGACAGTAGTGTTCTGCAGTTTTTAAGGGCCGACTACAAAAGATGTTAATCAAAGATCTTATAAGACAGTAGTGTTCTGCAGTTTTTAAGGGCCGACTAAAAGGGATGTTAATCAATCAAAGATCTTATAAGATAGTAGTGTTCTGCAGTTTTTAAGGGCCGACTACAAAATATGTTAATCAAAGATCTTATACGACAGTAGTGTTCTGCAGTTTTTAAGGGCCGACTAAAAGGGATGTTAATCAAAGATCTTATAAGATAGTAGTGTTCTGCAGTTTTTAAGGGCCGACTACAAAAGATGTTAATCAAAGATCTTATAAGACAGTAGTGTTCTGCAGTTTTTAAGGGCCGACTACAAAAGATGTTAATCAAAGATCTTATACGACAGTAGTGTTCTGCAGTTTTTAAGGGCCGACTACAAAATATGTTAATCAAAGATCTTATACGACAGTAGTGTTCTGCAGTTTTTAAGGGCCGACTAAAAGGGATGTTAATCAAAGATCTTATAAGATAGTAGTGTTCTGCAGTTTTTAAGGGCCGACTAAAAGGGATGTTAATCAAAGATCTTATAAGACAGTAGTGTTCTGCAGTTTTTAAGGGCCGACTCCAAAAGATGTTGATCAAAGATCTTATAAGACAGTAGTGTTCTGCAGTTTTTAAGGGCCGACTACAAAATATGTTAATCAAAGATCTTTTAAGACAGTAGTATTCTGCAGTTTTTAAGGGCCGACTACAAAATATGTTAATCAAAGATCTTATAAGACAGTAGTATTCTGCAGTTTTTAAGGGCCGACTCCAAAAGATGTTAATCAAAGATCTTATAAGACAGTAGTGTTCTGCAGTTTTTAAGGGCCGACTACAAAATATGTTAATCAAAGATCTTATAAGACAGTAGTATTCTGCAGTTTTTAAGGGCCGACTACAAAATATGTTAATGAAAGATCTTATAAGACAGTAGTATTCTGCAGTTTTTAAGGGCCGACTACAAAATATGTTAATCAAAGATCTTATACGACAGTAGTGTTCTGCAGTTTTTAAGGGCCGACTAAAAGGGATGTTAATCAAAGATCTTATAAGATAGTAGTGTTCTGCAGTTTTTAAGGGCCGACTAAAAGGGATGTTAATCAAAGATCTTATAAGATAGTAGTGTTCTGCAGTTTTTAAGGGCCGACTAAAAGGGATGTTAATCAAAGATCTTATAAGATAGTAGTGTTCTGCAGTTTTTAAGGGCCGACTACAAAATATGTTAATCAAAGATCTTATAAGACAGTAGTGTTCTGCAGTTTTTAAGGGCCGACTAAAAGGGATGTTAATCAAAGATCTTATAAGATAGTAGTGTTCTGCAGTTTTTAAGGGCCGACTACAAAATATGTTAATCAAAGATCTTATAAGACAGTAGTGTTCTGCAGTTTTTAAGGGCCGACTAAAAGGGATGTTAATCAAAGATCTTATAAGATAGTAGTGTTCTGCAGTTTTTAAGGGCCGACTAAAAGGGATGTTAATCAAAGATCTTATAAGACAGTAGTGTTCTGCAGTTTTTAAGGGCCGACTACAAAATATGTTAATCAAAGATCTTATAAGACAGTAGTGTTCTGCAGTTTTTAAGGGCCGACTAAAAGGGATGTTAATCAAAGATCTTATAAGACAGTAGTGTTCTGCAGTTTTTAAGGGCCGACTCCAAAAGATGTTAATCAAAGATCTTATAAGACAGTAGTGTTCTGCAGTTTTTAAGGGCCGACTACAAAATATGTTAATCAAAGATCTTATAAGACAGTAGTATTCTGCAGTTTTTAAGGGCCGACTACAAAATATGTTAATCAAAGGTCTTATACGACAGTAGTGTTCTGCAGTTTTTAAGGGCCGACTAAAAGGGATGTTAATCAAAGATCTTATAAGACAGTAGTGTTCTGCAGTTTTTAAGGGCCGACTCCAAAAGATGTTAATCAAAGATCTTATAAGACAGTAGTGTTCTGCAGTTTTTAAGGGCCGACTACAAAATATGTTAATCAAAGATCTTATAAGACAGTAGTATTCTGCAGTTTTTAAGGGCCGACTACAAAATATGTTAATCAAAGATCTTATACGACAGTAGTGTTCTGCAGTTTTTAAGGGCCGACTAAAAGGGATGTTAATCAAAGATCTTATAAGACAGTAGTGTTCTGCAGTTTTTAAGGGCCGACTAAAAGGGATGTTAATCAAAGATCTTATAAGACAGTAGTGTTCTGCAGTTTTTAAGGGCCGACTAAAAGGGATGTTAATCAAAGATCTTATAAGACAGTAGTGTTCTAAACAAACAAATAAACAAAGTGCAAAGCCATAGGCTCCCTCAATCTCAGTAAATAACTTAAATTTGGAACACAGCATCATCGTTTTCACAGCTTTTTGGTTGTTACAGGTAGAGAGTGTTTTAATGTAGAGTTCTAAATCTTTTTTAAAGGCACAAAAAACAGGTCGGGTATTGAGAAACTTACATTCATGAATATAAAACTTAGCCAATAGTATAATGAGGTTGCAAAGGTAAAATTCCTTTTCAAATTTTTTTTCATACTGTGTAAGTTGCTCCCTCGTTTTGAACTGAAGTCGCGGGCCAGTGTGACGTCATTAACGAGCGACATTTGGCCCGCGTGCCGCCAGTTGATTGCGTTCTTCTACCTGACTAGAAACAACTTTTGTCGGACATACTGCGCTCAAAGTTATCAGAATGGAAGTTCGCAGTGACACGGCATAAAAAAAACGATGTTAAAATGACAAATATGAAGCCCCTCGACGTGGCTCATCATGGTCAACGAGGGCGTAGCTCGCCAGCCTCGCCGCCGCCCACCGGCCTTACTTACCCAGCAGCAGCAGCTTGACCTCCCGGGCCGCCTTCTCGCCGTCGTCCCGCAGGTTCTTGTCGATCATCTTGCTCCGCTCCACCGCCGCCTTGTCCTCGGTGCTCAGCGTGCAGCCCATCCTGGCCAGGTGGTGTCAAAATGTCCTCACTAACACATCCACTGCTGACAACACACACGCCCTTTTTTTTCCAATAAAACCCCTCACACGGTCGATGTCCTGGTGAGAGGATGTGGGCTCTTTCTTTTTTAAACAAAAAAAAAAAGTGTCTTTTCACAGCCCGCGGGGATACTTAGGAGGTGGTATCCGAGATGGAGCTCATCAGGCGGGGTAGAGATCCTCTCTCGCCTCCATACGTTGCGGTTGCAGCTTGAAATGTGAGCGCTGGGCAGCCTCGCGCTTGTGTTCATTAACCGGAAATACACACACTTTTCTGGGTTGCTTCAGAATAAAAAAAAAATAAAAGCCTGCGATCATCATCATTGTTTACGCTATCATGCATTTTTCATGTAACAACCTCATTAAATTTCCATTATGCTCTCTGTAATGTTTGATCTCGAGAATGGATAGCCACGTTAAACGTCACATTAAGGTGACTTTCTTGACACGGGACGATGCAAGCAATTGTAGCCATAGGTTTATTTTGAAACGACGTCACGCTCAAGGCGGTTCAAACATCCTAGAACTTTACTTACGCAATTAATAATAACACGAACAGTAATACATACTAGCAAGTACGGCTGTGAATCTTTGGGTGTCCCACAATTCGATTCAATATCGATTCTTGGGGTCACGATTCGATTCAAAATCGATTTTTTTTTTCAATTCAACACGATTCTCGATTCAAAAACGATTTTTTTTTCCCCGATTCAAAACTATTCTCTATTCATTCAATACATAGGATTTCTGCAGGATCTACCCCAGTATGCTGACATGCAAGCAGAGTAGTAGATTTTTGTAAAAAAGCTTTTATAATTGTAAAGTACAATGTTTTATCAACTGATTGCAATAATGTAAATTTGTTTTAACTATTAAATGAACCAAAAATATGACTTATTTTATTTTTGTGAAATTATTGGACACAGTGTGTTGTCAAGCTTATGAGATGCGATGCAAGTGTAAGCCACTGTGACACTATTGTTCTTTTTATTTTTTATAAATGTCTAATGATAATGTCAATGAGGGATTTGTAATCACTGCTATGTTGAAATTGTAACTAATATTGATACTGTTGTTGATAATATTCATTTTTGTTTCACTACTTTTGCTTTGTTCTGTGTCGTGTTTGTGTCTCCTCTCAATTGCTCTGTTTATTGCAGTTCTGAGTGTTGCTGGGTCGGGTTTGGTTTTGGAATTGGATTGCATTGTTATGGTATTGCTGTGTATTGTTTTGTTGGATTGATTAATTAAAAAAAAAAAAAAAAAAGAAAATAAATAAATAAAATCGATTTTTTTTTAAAATGACAATCGATTCTGAATCGCACAACGTGAGAATCGCGATTCGAATTTGAATCGATTTTTTCCCACACCCCTAGCAAGTATACTAAACTATTAAAAAAATGTTTTTTTTTATTATATAAAGATTGGAAAATTCAATATATTTGAATAGTAGAGCTATGCCATCATGCTAATTTAGTAGTATTTGAATATAATATAAAATGTTCACATGTGTTTAACAAGAAGCTAATAATAAAAACAATCTGCTTCCTTCTTTCTACTCCTTTTCAGACATGTTCTATTATTTAATGTAACACGTGCTTAAAATTAACTATATAATAAGAGACCTAAGATACATTATACTTTTTTGGCAATGTTACATTAAAAAAGATGAATGTCCAGTAGGTTGCTATGGGAACCAAACAAGTAGCAATGTCCTTGTTGGACTCGTGTACACACTCATTGCTTGTGCTTTAAATAATTGAACCAGTGTCATGCACAAAGTCAACAGTGTGTCCAAAGGTTGTTGGTCGGTGTCACTTTTGATCTCTTCTTCACCCCAAAACAATTCCTAGAAACCAAAACAGTGTGTGTGCTCTGTGTTTGGGCGCTGCAAGACGCTGTAACCACTGCTCCACCGCGCTGCCCTGTATTGGAAAGTCAAATAAATGTACAAGAACATTTTGATTCACCAAGAGCATGACACAAAACCACTTCATGTCTTGTTTGTTCAGTTGTTACATGTTCTAGATCACACAAAACAACGTAAGTCCTGTTTCATGAGGATGGAGATGAAGTTTATTCAAATCGTTCTGTCACAGTAATAGGTCATGTCATGGAAACATCTTGTTTCATGTTTCTGTTAGGATAGAAAGTTCAAGTTACTGTCTCTTTAAGGAAACATGCCACTTGATTTTACTGTGAAAAATCTGCAGATTTTTTGGTAGCTCATTTGCTAGAAGTTTCCCGTCAAAATAACAATGGTGCCGTTTTTCCATTTACAGTAATGCACTGCGCTGCAAAAACAAAAAAACATTGATTTTACAGTAAAATACTGGCAGCCCAGTTGCCAAAATGTTATTGTAAAAATAACAGTGGCGCCCTTTTTGAATTCACAGTAATGCACTGTAAAAACGACTTTGGATTTTACAGTAAAAAATTGGCAGCCAGAATTTTAACGTGAAAATAAAAGTGGTACCGTTTTTCAATTTACAGTGAAGTACTGTAAAAACAACAACTGTAATTTTCAAATTTGATCCTGATACATCTCCACTTTGGGATAAATGTAAATCAGCTGAAGGAGCACTGTCTCATTCGTTTTGGGAATGTCCAATTATTCAATCATTTTGGTCCAGCATCTTCTTCGTTTACTCGGGGGTATACCAGAGAAAACTTGTCCCTGACAGGGATATAATCTTGTTTGGGTGGTCTTCAGAAACACAAAAACTTCCAAAATATATTACAGCTGTGTTGCTTCTCGGGACAGTCTTGGCCAAAAGACTCATTCTCAAAGAGTGGAAAACCCCATCTGCACCCAACTTCAGGAACTGGTTAAATGAACTTGTGAATGTAATGACTCTTGAAAAAATAAGATTTATAAACTCTACAAATATGAATACATGAGAACTAACCTGGAAACCTCTACTGACATATATTGAATCATAACTTATAGACATTTAAAAAAATTGCCATATCTTTTTTGTAGTTGTAATCCTTTTTTATTATTATAATTTTGTTGTATTGATCCCACACTACTATTGCTTTTTTGTGTCACTTTTGATATGGTTTCGTCACGGTTCACTTGCTTTTTTTTTGTGACTTTTTATTTTGTATTTTTTTTTGCATCTGATCAAGCCAAGCCCTGTGACTTTCTTCTTCTTTTTTTAAGTGTGAACGGTGGAGAGGTCCTCGGGAGGTGATCTAGTGATAACTTCCTGAGGATCCTTGATGCCGAGGAATATTCATCCATCTTGCTATGGTCTGGATAGCCTGCTGATCCTGAGCCAGAGCGGGATGGATGGATATATATACAATATTTGGGTATTTTTTCTAATAATGTCTATACTGGAAACCTTGAGTTGTTAAAGTTTAAGTGCACCTCTCTCCTCAAGTGTGCAAGTGAGTGTGTATGAGTGGATGTGTGCCTGTATGAAGGTTCTGCGTTAGCAAAGTATGACTGTCAAATTTGATTTTAACTGTAAAATTCAATAAAATATATTTGCAAAATAAAAAAAATAAAAATAAAAAAAACAACAACTGCAGATTTCACGGTAAAATACTGAGAGCTCAGGTGCCAGACGGCAGAATTTCACCGTAAAAATAACAATGGTGCCGTTTTTGCATTTACAGTAATGCACTGTAAAAAAGGCCTGTGGATTTTACATTAATAACTGACAGCATTTGCAAAATTATATTAATCCATTTATCGATTAAATAAATATAAAAAGTAAATATAGAAGTGTTACCGTTTTTCAGTTTACAGTAATTCCCTGTAAAAACAACGACCGTGAATTTGACAGTAAAATAGACCTTTTTTTACCGTTTTTACATTTGCTGTATTACACTGGAAAGCAGGGGTCCCCAAACTTTTTGACTCGGGGGGCGCATTGGGTTAAAAAAATTTGTCCGGGGGCCGGGCTGTGTATATATATATATATATATATATATATATATATATATATATATATATATATATATATATATATATATATATATATATATATATACACATTGTCTTTATATTCCAGCGAGTTAATCCGTTTGGTCATTTAACATCAATTAACATTAATGTTCATCAACATTTAACATTGTCACGTTATCGATGGGAAAATTCATTTTTAGACAATATGACTTGCCTGAGCGGCTAGGAGACACCGAGAGTAACAAGCGGTATAAAATGGATTAGAAAGGAAAGATAAAATACATTTTAAAAAATAAATAAATAAATAAATTAAAAAAAAAAACAAAAAAAAAACACCTTTTTTTTCTAACTTGGGACTTCCCGTGGGCCGGATTTTGGATGCTGGGGGGCCGGATCCGGCCCGCGGGCCGTAGTTTGGGCACCCCTTCTGTAAAGGTTAGAACATTTTATGGCAAAATACTGAAAACTCAGTCAGAATTTTACCACAAAAATAACATACCGTATTTTGATTTACAGTAATTCTGCATAAAAGGCAGCATACATTTTACAGTAACATTTTGGCGGCTGAGCTGCAAGTTGTTGGTTGGTTTTTTTTTACACTGTATTGAAAGGACTTTCCGCACTTAAGTTATTTTTCCATGTAACTCTGCTGTTTTGGAGAACTTTCGAACAGTCTTGTAGGTAAAGATACAAAAGTTAAAAAGTAAATGCAGTAAAAGCACTGACATAATGTCACAGCATCTTCCTGCTGAAAAAGGTTGAGTGAATTAACTCGTGAAGTGGCGCCCTCTGCTGGATTCATAGCTGCAGTTCTCTTTCTGTCCTGCAGTTAGAGCCATCAAAGCACGTTCTATTTAAGTTTCCATGACATAAAAAACACATAAGGAAGTCTCTAATTACATAATTAAACATGCACAACAAAGTGGTGAAGTTTATTTGGCGCATGCTCAATAAAGTTACATGAAAGTACACCACATTACAGTCACATTCATAGTTACTTGTTAAATGTATGTTGTAGATATATATATATATATATATATGTACACTACCGTTCAAAAGTTTGGGGTCACCAAACATTTTTGTGGAATAGCCTTTATTTCTAAGAACAAGAATAGACTGTCGAGTTTCAGATGAAAGTTGTCTTTTTCTGGCCCTTTTGAGCGTTTAATTGACCCCACAAATGTGATGCTCCAGAAAGTCAATCTGCTCAAAGGAAGGTCAGTTTTGTAGCTTCTGTAACGAGCTAAACTGTTTTCAGATGTGTGAACATGATTGCACAAGGGTTTTCTAATCATCAATTAGCCTTCTGAGCCAATGAGCAAACACATTGTACCATTAGAACACTGGAGTGATAGTTGCTGGAAACGAGCCTCTATACACCTACGGAGATATTGCACCAAAAACCAGACATTTGCAGCTAGAATAGTCATTTACCACATTAGCAATGTATTCTTTAAAGTTAAGACTAGTTTAAAGTTATCTTCATTGAAAAGTACAGTGCTTTTTCTTCAAAAATAAGGACATTTCAATGTGACCCCAAACTTTTGAACGGTAGTGTACATACTTATATATGTATATGTATTTATATAACATAACATTTTTATATACTATTATTAAACATACAGTAAGTAATAAGAGGGGTGGGAGTACATACGTTTTTACTTCTTCTCACTCCTTTTCGGATATGTTTACATTAATGTTTATTTTAATTTCTTGTTTCTTTTTGCTTTTTATTATTACTATTATTATTACTATTATTATTGTTTTTGTTATTCATTCTTGAATGGCTTTTTTGTTGTTTTTTTGCAAAATTTGTTTGTTTTTGTTTTGTCTACATATTCGAAATAAACATGAAAGAAAGAAAGTACACCAAACGTTTTTTTTTTTTTGCGCAAGATGTCCAAACAAAGGTGGGATAAACTATATACTACTGTTTGTTCACTTTCTGTGTTAAATGTCAGCATTTCTAACAAGCAAAGAAGATAACAAAGAACATGCAATAATTAGCGTTGTCAAATCATTGATTTGTTAAAAATGACATTTAAGATGTCATTTTAAATGGCAGCGCAACGTCAAAATAAACCATTCAACCAGGTTTGGCCACCTAAAATCGCATGATTATTCTGTGTTTCTACTTGAATAATGCGATTTTTTTGGGTGAATAATTACATGAGTTAATGCGTTAAATTTGGTAGCCCTAGTAATAACACATCATTCACTAAAGAAAATAACACCATGCATACACAGAGTCCATCATACATGCAGAAAGGTGATTGACACTGCCCCCAAGTGGCAACTGTAACGTCCTGCAAGATTGTCCAATTCTGTAAATGTGCTGCGTGCGTCTTCAAGCCACAATCCAGACACCAAAATATATATATTTTTCTTAGCGATGACAGCAAAATAAAATGTGTCCTAAGGGAGTAAGGGGTAGCATTATGCTATTAGGCTAATAGGACAATAATGCTTCCATATAATATGCAATAGATAAGCACATTTAATTGGCAGTGCAAAGTGTTTGGAGGAAAGCCGTTGGTGCAACTCCTCCATCAACCTTTCAACCGTTTATCGCTGATAAGGGCGCCTGAACGTTGACCCTTCAATGACAGGTATAAGGTTCACACCTGCACCTGGCCCCGTGCACACTGCTGATGCTGCAGGCTCTGTCCGCGCTCGCTCTCTGCAGCTACACGCCCCGGTGACAGCCAACCCGGAGACAGAGTCAGGCAGACGGAGGCAGGCACACACCCGCTGCCATGGAGTCCTGCTGTAACGCCAGGTGCGGGCTGATCGCCGGCGCCGTCATTGGGGCTGCGGTGGCCCTGTTGGGAGGCATCCTGATCCCGGTGGGGAACAACATCATCGAGAAGACCGTCAAGAAGGTACGGCGCTTTGGGGATCAAGGTGGGAAACCGGCGGCGGTTTATTGATGCCATCTGGAGGACAAGTTGTCTTCAAGCATGTGCTCAAAAAGCAAATGTTGCCGCCATCTGCAGTTTCATGCATCAGCGGGGATGCTGGCAGCATTGATTCATGTTAAAAATAGTCTCTGTGGCGTTTAGGAGGCTGTCATTGAGCCCGGCACGCCGGCGTACGAAAACTGGGCGTCATCGCCGGCACCCTTGTACAGGCAGTTCTGGTTCTTTGAGGTGCAAAACCCCCAGGAGGTGGTGGAGCAGGGTGCCCGTCCAGCGCTGGTGGAGAAGGGACCTTATACCTACATGTAAGCTGTACATACTGTACAACACACCTTTCTTCATCATGATAGGGTCACCTTTAAGAAACAGTACTGGCATGGTGTTGTCAGGGTACATGGCAGAAGAATGCTGAGAAAAACAGTGTCTGATATCATTTATCCTGAATTCTTTCATTTATTGATTTCTAATGAAGGCCACAGTGTCAGATATCACTTATCCTGACGTCAGTCATTTAGTGGTTTCTAATGAAGGCCAAAGTGTCTTATACCATTTGTCCTAAATGTATTCATTTATTGATATCTAAAGAAGGCCAAAGTGTCTTATATCATTTGTCCTAAATGTATTCATTTATTGAAGGCCTAGGTATCTGATATTATTCATCCCAAATTCATTCATTTATTGATAACTACAGTAATTAAGGCCACAGTGTCAGATATCATTTATCTGAATTCATTCATTTAGGGGTTTCCAATGAAGGCCAAAGTGTCTTATATAATTTGTTGTAAATGTATTCATTTATTGATATCTAATGAAGGCCAAGGTGTCTGATATCATTTATCCCGAATTCATCCATTGATATCTAACGAAGGCCACAGTGTCTGATATCATTATCCTGAATTCATTCATTTAGGGGTTTCTAATGAAGGCCAAAGTGTCTTATATGATTTGTTGTAAATGTATTCATTTATTGATATCTAATGAAGGCCTAGGTGTCTGATATCATTTATCCTGAATTCATTCATTTATTTCAAAGAAAGGCCGCAGTGCCTGATATCAGTATCCTGAATTAATTCATTTAGTGGTTTCTAATGAAGGCCAAAGTGTCTGATACCATTTGTCGGAAATGTATTCATTCGTTGATATTTAATAAAGGCCAAGGTGTCTGATATCATTTATCCCAAATTCATCCATTGATATCTAATGAAGGCCACAGTGTCTGATATCATTATCCTGATTTTATTCATTTAGTGATTTCTAATGAAGGCCAAAGTGTCTGATATCATTTGTCCTAAATTTATTAATTTATTGATATCTAATGAAGGCCAAGGTGTCTGATATCATTTAATCCGAATTCATTCATTTATTGATAACTAATTAAGGCCACATTGTCGGATATAATTTATCCTGAATTGATTAATTTAGTGATTTCTAATGAAGACCAGTGTCAGATATCATTTATCTGAATTCATTCATTTAGGGGTTTCTAATAAAGGCCAAAGTGTCTTATATCATTTGTTGTAAATGTATTCATTTATTGATATCTAATGAAGGCCTAGGTGTCTAAAATCATTTATCACAAATTAATTCACTTATTATTAACTAATTAAGGCCACAGTGTCAGATATCATTTATCTGAATTCATTCATTTATTGATATCTAATGAAGCCCTAGGTGTCTGATATCATTTATCCTGAATTCATTCATTGATATCTAAGGAAGGCCACAGTGTCTGATATAATTATCCTGAATTTATTCATTTAGTGATTTCTAATGAAGGCCAAAGTGTCTGATATCATTTGTCGGAAATGTATTCATTCATTGATATCTAATGAAGGCCAAGGTGTCTGATATCATTTATCCCAAATTCATCCATTGATATCTAATGAAGGCCACAGTGTCTGATATCATCATCCTAAATTTATTCATTTATTGATATCTAATGAAGGCCAAGGTGTCTGATATCATTTATTCCGAATTCATTCATTTATTGATAACTAATTAAGGCCACATTGTCGGATATAATTTATCCTGAATTGATTAATTTAGTGATTTCTAATGAAGACCACAGTGTCTGATATAATTTATCCCAAATTCATTCATTTTTTGATATCTAATGAAGGCCACCGTGTCAGATATCATTTATCTGAATTCATTCATTTAGGGGTTTCTAATAAAGGCCAAAGTGTCTTATATCATTTGTTGTAAATGTATTCATTTATTGATATCTAATGAAGGCCTAGGTGTCTAATATCATTTATCACAAATCAATTCACTTATTATTAACTAATTAAGGCCACAGTGTCAGATATCATTTATCTGAATTCATTCATTTATTGATATCTAATGAAGGCCTAGGTGTCTGATATCATTTATCCCGAATTCATTCATTGATATCTAAGGAAGGCCACAGTGTCTGATATAATTATCCTGAATTTATTCACTTAGTGATTTCTAATGAAGGCCAAAGTGTCTGATATCATTTGTCGGAAATGTAGTCATTCATTGATATCTAATGAAGGCCAAGGTGTCTGATATCATTTATCCCGAATTCATCCATTGATATCTAATGAAGGCCGCAGTGTCTGATATCATCATCCTAAATTTATTCATTTATTGATATCTAATGAAGGCCAAGGTGTCTGATATCATTTATTCTGAATTCATTCATTTATTGATAACTAATAAAGGCCACATTGTCGGATATAATTTATCCTGAATTGATTAATTTAGTGATTTCTAATGAAGACCACAGTGTCTGATCTAATTTATCCCAAATTCATTCATTTTTTGATATCTAATGAAGGCCACAGTGTCAGATATCATTTATCTGAATTCTTTCATTTAGGGGTTTCTAATGAAGGCCAACGTGTCTTATATCATTTGTTGTAAATGTATTTATTTATTGATATCTAATGAAGGCCTAGGTGTCTGATATCATTTATCTGAATTCTTTCATTTAGGGGTTTCTAATGAAGGCCAAAGTGTCTTATATCATTTGTTGTAAATGTATTTATTTATTGATATCTAATGAAGGCCTAGGTGTCTGATATAATTTATCCCAAATTCATTCATTGATATCTAATGAAGGCCAAGGTGTCTGATATCATTTATTCCGAATTCATTCATTTATTGATAACTAATTAAGGCCACATTGTCGGATATCATTTATCCTGAATTGATTCATTTAGTGATTTCTAATGAAGACCACAGTGTCTTGATATCATTTATCCCAAATTCATTCATTTATTGATATCCAATGAAGGCCACAGTGTCTGATATATGTGCATTTGTTTGCTGTCATCTAATGAATGTGAGTGTCTGACATACCGTAATTTGTCCAGAAAGCTTTAATTGTTATGCAATAGAAGTTACAGTGTCTGATATCATTTACCCTGAATTATTTCATTGTTATCTAACAGAAGCTGCAGTGTGTAATACCATTTATCCTGAAATTATTCAATAATTTATATTCACTGCTACACAATTTGATATCATGTGTCCCAATTTCTTTCATTACGATCTTATAAAGGTCATAGTGTCTGATATAAATTAGACGGAATTTGTTCATTTTATAATATACTGAATGCCACAGTGTCTGATATCATTTAACCAGAATTAAATGGTACATGGGTTATTCTTGTATAGCGCTTTTCTACCTTCAAGGTACTCAAAGCGCTTTGACACTATTTCCACATTCACCCATTCACACACACATTCACACACTGATGGCGGGAGCTGCCATGCAAGGCCCTAACCACGGCCTATCAGGAGCAAGGGTGACAAGGACACAACGGACGTGACAAGGTTGGTAGTAGGTGGGGATTGAACCAGGAACCCTCAGGTTGCTGGGACGGCCACTCTTCCAACCGCACCATGCTGTCCCCGAATTAACTTACTTTACTATCTAATGGATGTCACAATATCCAATAACATGTATTCTGAATGTATTCATTATTGTCTAATAGAGGCCAGAGTGTCTGATGTCATTTATCCTGAATTCATTCATTTATTGATATCTAATGAAGGCCAAAGTGTCTGATATCATTTAATGAATGCGAGTGTCTGGCATACTGTAATTTGTCCAGAATTATTTCATTGTTATTTAATAGAAGCCACGGTGTATGATGTCATTTTGCCTGAATTATTTCATTATTATCTAATATAAGTCACAATGTCTAATATAATTTATTCAGATTTAATTAGTTTAGTATGTAATGAATACCACAGTATATTATATTATTCATCCTGATTTCACTCAATTTATTATAATCCAATGAATGCCACGGTGTCTGGTATATTTTTTCTGTATTTCTTTTATCGTTATCCATTAGAAGCCGCAGTGTCTGATTTTATTTCATTCATGACTGAATAAGCCATCTATTTATTCATCTATTATTATGTGTATATTACTCTTTTCTTTGTCTATTGCAGGGGTGTCAAACTAATTTTAAATCGGGGGTGAAAAATCTACTCCTACTACTATCGGGCCGAACTGGTAAAATCACGGCACGATAACTTAAAAATAAAGACAACTTCAGATTGTTTTCTTTGATTAAAAATAGAACGAGCACATTCTGAAAATGTACAATTCGTAATGTTGTTGTTGTTTTTTTTGTTATACTTACACGTTGCGGTTAATAGTATTCTATCTTTATTTGTCGTTATTTATACTTTCTGAATAAATTATGTGATGATGTTCATCAGTCAACACATTGGTGTTAAATTTCAATCTATCAAGATGAAAAAATAATATCAAAATCAAATTAAAGGATGTTATTTATGTAGTCTGCTCATTTTCCTCAACTGGTGCACTAACATCATGTGGTTGATTTATTTGTATTTTTTTTAACATATGTAGGATCATCTACAAAGAATTGCTATTGCGACATCCAGTGGACACATTAAGAACAGCAGTTTCTTTTATTAAAACATTTCGGCTCATTTTTGTACTTAGCTAACTCATCCCGCGAGCCAAATAAAAGCTTTTCGCGGGCCTGATCCGGCCGTACGTTTACTTTAAAATGGTAACATGTTACACTGGGAGTGAGCACAGTATTGCAAATTATTGCTAAACCATGGAGAGGATTAAATAAGCTCTGCTTCTTCCTAATCCTTTTCGGACGTATTTAGAAAGTAAACTAGCGACGTTCTTTCTATAACTTTTGTCAAGCATGTCTGAAACAAATGAAGATAAAACATCGCAATTAAAAATTTTTTTCTTTCCTTCTCTCAGGGTAGGATATTTACCCAAAGCCAACATCACGTTGAACCCCAATCACACCGTCTCCTACAAGCTGCCTCAGGAGGCCATGTTTGCACCTGCGTTGTCCGTGGGATCGGAGGAAGACAACATCACCTCGCTCAACTTGGCTGTGGCTGTAAGTGAGTGTCAGCCTGGCTGTGTGCTGATCAACCAGCAGCCAGCAATTAGCCTGATCCCTCAGCTCCCACAACACACTACTGCCTCAAGAGCAGTGATTCTCAAACTGTGGCACGCGGGCACCATCTAGTGGTACGCCATATAATCGCTTGATTAAATATTAAAACACAGTGTTACTATTCAAACTGTGTGTAATGTTACAGTGGCCAAAAATATTAATATAAATACATTTGTTACGTGTACAGTTGGAGGAGATGGCACAGACAGGGAGGGACGTCGTTTAAACTTTACTTATTTATATACATACACTATATATATATATATATATATAAATAACAAATAGTAATATTAATAACCAAGGGAATGGAGTGTGACTAAACCCAAGAGTGTATGGTGTGTGACTATGTGTGGAAATTAACTGCTGAGTGTTACCTTGAGTGTTGAGCGAGAGAGGCGGAAGTCCAATAGGGGCAGAGCAGGCTCGTAGATCCGTGAGCAGGCAGGAAGTCGGGGGCGGTAGCGAGGCGTCGAAGGTCCGTGTCCAGGCGGGAGGTCGAAATCCTAGAGGCAGCCAGGGAAGCAGAGGGAACGTGGGAAGACGAGACACACAGCTCGTAACGTGGGAACGAAGGCAGGCTGCAGGGAGGACGACAAGGAAGGACACGAGACAATTCAACACGACGGTGGAGAAACACAGAGAGAGAATGCATAGAGCTTGTTTAGTCGGCTTACTGTACTGGAACAGATGACTACGTTCTGGCCCGGGATAGCAGGTTGTACAGGCTTATGAAGGCAGGTCCTCTGATCAGCCACTGGTGCGCTGATTGCTGGTGATTGATTGCAGTCGCTTGCTGCCGCCGGACTGACACGCGCCTGGCGCGCTCCTGGAGGTGCACTCAGCGCAGCACACACATGAATGCGCACTAACGAGCGCCCAGGCTGTGACAAAATTTATATAAATATATACCAGGTTCTCTCAAATAGTAAAATTGAATTAGTAATCCTACTCTTGCTTTTAATCATATTCAATAATTATATCTAACCTACTTACAGTTTACGACCTTGTCAAATGACACGAAAGCATGTGTTAATCACAAAGATTATTTATTTAACACATAGAAACTTTAGGATTTGGTCAGGCTGATTAGAAATATAACGATTAACTTAATTACTGCATAAGAAGGGAATCAAAAATAACTGAAAAAATACATCCACATAAAATGATGTTATGCTAAAATAAATAAACTGAATTAAAATCAATATTTTTGTTAAAGTAACTGTCAGTAAAATGAAAGCGCAAATAAAAATATTCACCACTTTAATTATAATTTCTGCGCTTATGAAACTTCTTCATGACTTTAGCTCCAGACTTCTTCTGTTTGTTTGATATTGTCATTACTGCCACAATTGGTGGAAAAGTGTATTACAACTGAGTGCCCATATGGAGAAACAGATATTTTTTTGGCGGCCCAACAATGGGTCCCAGCCATGTTGTCGAGAAACACCTGTATAGACTATAGAGGATCTTTGACTTGCAAGTTCTTCTGTCATATAAAGGATATTTTCCTTTCATATTTGCCGAGCAGTACATTCCTAAAAACAGCAGAGTGCATTCATCGTACAGAGGATTTTGACTTGCATTTTTTGCCTTGCAAAGGTTTTTAAAAACAGCAGAGCACTCCTTTTACATATAGAGGATCTTTGACTTACAAGCTCTCCTGTTACATAGAGGATTTTTGACTCGCATTTTTGGCCTGGCGGTAGGTTTTTTAAAACAGCAGAGCACTCCTGTCATAAAGAGGATCTTTGACTTGCAAGTGCTCTTGTCAATGAGAAAATCTTTGACTTGCGTTTGTGGCCCGACTAGGTTTTTGAAAACAGCAGAGCACTCCTGTCAGAGAGGATCTTAGACTTGCAAGTGCTCTTGTCAATTAAAAAATCTTTGACTTATGGTTTTGGCCTGGTGGTAGGTTTTTGAAAACAGCAGAGCGCTCCTATCATAAAGAGGACCTTTGACTTGCAAGTGCTCTTGTCAATGAGAAAATCTTTGACTTGCGTTTTTGGACTGGAGGTAGGTTTTTGAAAACAGCAGAGCGCTCCTGTCATAAAGAGGATCTTTGACTTGCAAGTGCTCTTGTCAATGAGAAAATCTTTGACTTGCGTTTTTGGCCCGACTAGGTTTTTGAAAACAGCAGAGCACTCCTGTCATAAAGAGGATCTTTGACTTGCAAGTGCTTTTGTCAATGAGAAAATCTTTGACTTGCGTTTTTGGCCCGACTAGGTTTTTGAAAACAGCAGAGCACTCCTGTCATAAAGAAAATCTTTGACTTGCAAGTGCTCTTGTCAATGAGAAAATCTTTGACTTGCGTTTTTGGCCTGGGGGTAGGTTTTTCAAAACAACAGAGTGCTCCTGTCATAAAGAGGATCTTTGACTTGCAAGTGCTCTTGTCAATTAGAAAATCTTTGACTTGCGTTTTTGGCCCGACTGGAAGTTTTTGAAAACAGCACAGCACTCCTTTCAAAAAAACGATCTTTGATTTGCATTTCAAAAATGGCCATGTAGTATGTTTTGGAAAACTCCAGAGCGCTCCTGTCATATAATTAGGATCTTTGACTTCCGTTTTCAGTCCGGCGGTAGGTTTTTGGAAACCGCAGAGAGCTCCTGTCATTTAGGTAATCTTTGACTTGTGTTTTTGGTTTGGCTGTAGGTTTTTCAAAAATTGGCCTGGGGCCGTACTTATCAAGCTTCTTAGAGTGCCATTTTACACTTAAGTCCTGAGAATTTGCGAAATTTAGTCCTACTCTCAAACTTAAGAATAAAAGCTTTTTATCAACGTTCTTAAGTCTAAGAATCACTCCTACTCTCCACGATATTTAAGAGACCTTCAGAGGTGTCTTAAGTGGTTAGGAGTTGCCAGCAGGGGATGGCACTGAGGCGAGAGAGACGTGCGCGAACGTTAAGGGAACGGAACAATGTTTTTTTTTTTTTTTGATGACAAGCAGCTGATCAAACGGTATCATTTGGACAGAGCGGATATTATTTTTGTCACAGATTTAATACTTTTCGATTCCTTGTTGATTTCTGCATGTGTCTGCAGTGGGCTAGTATATATAGAGCCACCCACACCAGTTTCAAATTAGTTGCCTAATTAATGAATTGGAAAGAAAATGTTATGACAGTAGCGTATGTGTGTGGCCGTGAGGTGAGTGACGTCAGTGAGTGTGTGGGCGATAGAAGAGAGGGAGCGGTAGCGTGAGTGCCGGCGGGGACTAGTTTGTTTTGTATTATTTTGTAGTTTATTGTCAAAATATACACCCATTGTCCACTTAAATATTTCCAAGATATTTCTTTATTCTTAGACAACGGATTCCCTTCCGTGATTGGTCATTTCTATGGACACAGAAATGACGTCACCTAAAATTCCGTTTACGGCACATAGTAATGTCGTAATTCAGCTCTGAGTGTGACACTTAAGATTCAGTCCTACACTTCGCTGAAAGTGTGAGTAAGACGCTTGATAACTAACTTTTAAGTGCAGCTTTCAGCGAAGAATTTATTTACTCTTAAGTCAACTCTTAGCAGACTTCTTAGGAGTAATTCTAAGAAGCTTGATAAGTACGGCCCCAGGCCTTTAAAAAAAAAAAAATATGACTATGTTTATGACGACATTATCGTTTTAGTGAGTTAAATATATGAAGTTTGGATGGACATTATATACGAAATAAAAAGAGTATTTCTAAAAACGTGGCCACAGGAGGAATTGAGCGGAATAGTGCTGCTGCAGAGCTATTCCTGCTAATCAATGATTCTGCAAGGGATTTGTTGTGGTTAAAAATGTTTTAAACGCTGGACTATTTTTGTTTGTTTACCACTGAGTGACTCAGTGCTGTGTTGGCGTTCACACGGTCAGCAATCATTTCAGGTTTTTTTTTTTTATTATACCCTTCAGCGAAGATAAGAGCAATTATCACCAAGACTGATGCTATCAAGCTAATCAAGTTGGAAACGGTTATACAATTTGATAAACTGCCGTCTCTATCACCTTTATCTCATCCCATTCCTCCTCAATCAGCAGAAATGTGACTTTGCTGTTTATGTCTTTTTTTTCTTTTAATCAGGGGGCTTACAAGCTGGTTCCCAAACTGCTGCACCCCATACTGGAGACCTTGATCAAGTCCACTAAGTCCTCCTTGTTCCAGCGCCGCACCGTCAAAGAGCTGCTGTGGGGGTACCGAGACCCCATTTTTAAAGGAGTGGTGGGCCTGTTTACCACTGTAAGACGACGCACCATCACAACACACACACGTCTTACTAGTCATTATGTGTTACAGTAGGGATCAGATGCTGCAGGCGCTGTCAAATGTCAATCAATGAATGACAGGGAAGTTCATAAGGAAGTTTATCACACACATATTCCTAGCCCTTTCCTTCTCCGTCACTGATAAGGAAATACAGTCCACCCGTGGTTATTTCATTTAGGCTTGAGGATTATTACTAATAAATTAAACATTTTTACATAGCTAGAGGCTAGCATAAAAAACGGTTTACACCTTCTAAATACGTTTTTTAAAAACCACATTTAAAGCCTTCTAAACATAAATTGATTGATCGAAACTTTTATCAGTAGATTGCACAGTACAGTACATATTCCGTACAATTGACCACTAAATGATAACACCCGAATACGTTTTTCAACTTGTTTAAGTCAGGGTCCACGTTGATCAATTCATGGTAGTTAATCAATAACAGCCTTTACACGTATTTCACTCAATAGAGTAGCCTTGAGCAGGTTTTACTGTAGATTACAGTACTTACCGGTAGCCCGGAGGATTCTCCAAGTGTCATTGTTATGGAAGTCACCCAGCCACTACAAAACGGCCTCTATATAAAAATACATCCAATTTAGAACTGAGCTTCCACGTGCTAAAACCATGGGTGTAAATTGTTCTGCCCAAAGTTGTTAAAGTGGACAGTTACAACCATTTGCCGTGTTGTTAGCATTGTGTGTTATTAGCATTGCCATTCCACATCGCTCAGGTCGAAGGCTCACCAATGTCATGGAGCTGATGATGACCGACATGAAGCGCATCGACAGAGTTCCTCTCGGCCTAGCATTGCCCAGACAGCCAATGATAGCTGTCTTGCTGTGGTCGGCCCTAAGCTCTGGAACACTCCGCCCCTCCATGTTCAAAGTGCTCCCACAGTGGAGTGTTTTAAGTCTCGTCTTAAGACCAACTTTTATTCTTTGGCTTTTAACAATAAGTGAGTTGTGTGGTCCTCTGTTGTCCTCTGTGTTAAATTGTTTAATTGGTTTTACCTTTTAAAATCGTTGTTAATCATATTTATTTTCATATTGGTTTTATATTTATTTATTTTTTGTTTTTATTCAGTCATTGGTGTAGCTAAGGATAATATTTGAATATTGTTTTTAATATTGTTGTGCAGCACTTTGGAAACATTTTTTGGATTGTTAGCATTAAGTGGAGCGCCGCTACTGGTACGTCTCGCTCCTCGTCTTTTGACGTCACTCACAACGTGGAAGGCCAATGTGGAGATGTGTTATTGACGAGGCAGGTGTTGAAGATGAAGTAAATCTTGTAAACCAGAAGGTAAGGGAGTTGAGGTGGAAAGGTTTGCTAAAGTG
>NC_084742.1:12380203-12420203 GCF_033978785.1 Entelurus aequoreus | reverse complement strand
TGTTTGGAGGAGAAAAGGTGAGGCCTTTAATCCCAGGAACACCATGCCTAGCGCCAAGCATGGTGGTGGTAGTATTATGCTCTGGGCCTGTTTTGCTACCAATGGAACTGGTGCTTTACAGAGAGTAAATGGGACAGTGAAAAAGGAGGATTACCTCCAAATTCTTCAGGACAACCTAAAATCATCAGTCCGGAGGTTGGGTCTTGGGCGCAGTTGGGTGTTCCAACAGGACAATGACCCTAAACACACATCAAAATTGGTAAAGGAATGGCTAAATCAGGCTAGAATTAAGGTTTTAGAATGGCCTCCCCAAAGTCCTGACTTAAACGTGTGGACAATGCTGAAGAAACAAGTCCATGTCAGAAAAAACAACTAATTTAGCTGAACTGCACCCATTTTGTCAAGAGGAGTGGTCAAAAATTCAACCAGAAGCTTGTGGATGGCTACAAAAAGCTCCTTATTGCAGTGAAACTTGCCAAGGGACATGTAACCAAATATTAACATTGCTGTATCTACACTTTTGACCCAGCAGATTTGGTCACATTTTCAGTAGACCCATAATAAATTCATAAAACAACCAAACTTCATGAATGTTTTTGGTGACCAACAAGTATGTGCTCCAATCACTCTATCACAAAAAAAAAAAAGAGTTGTAGAAATGATTGGAAACTCAAGACAGCCATGACATTATGTTCTTTACAAGTGTATGTAAACTTTTGACCACGACTGTATACTTACATCATGGATATAAAATCTTAATGGAGGTGTTTGGATGTTTTTAAGGGCGCTATAAGCAGAATTGAACGGCTCCCATTGGCTCCATTGCAAGCTGACTTTTGATTGAATTAAATGTATTTATGTAGAATGCCTAAAAAAAAAAAAACATCCGTCGTCATCGTCATAATGATTGTGAACGATAGGCAAAATTCCAAAAGAAGTGCAGTTCCCCTTTAAATACCAGACACTTTGAAAGACTAATGAATTTAAAGGTACGCGGGTTACATGTTTTTCAGTATCGAGAATCGTGGTAATTTAAAAAGTAACAGTATCAACTACTGAAATTCCGCTTTCGTGATTTGCCTTTTTAACATTCACTTTCATTTTCCAGCTGCTTCTTCCTTCTCGCCCTTTGTGGACGACAGCAAGCCGCTTTATTTCTTCTCAGCGGACATCTGCAGGTGATGGGCGCTCCAACCTTAGCACCTGATCCCCACTAGAGGTCGCTGCAATGCAACAAGAGGCCTCCTCTCTGCAGGTCGGTGTCGGCCATCTACGAGCAGACCATGGACCTGAAGGGCATCCCGGTGTATCGCTTTGGCCTCCCGGACTCCGTTTTTGCCTCGCCCACCGTCAACCCTGAAAACCACTGCTACTGCAAGGATCTGACGACCACCAAGAACTGCACCATGGCGGGGGTGCTGGACTTGAGCGCCTGCCAGAACGGTGAGTCTGACGATGAACCTCAAAGAGCGACTGGAAAGTTCTTTTCATGGATGAAATCATCTTCTTGTCAGGAAAACCCGTCTACATGTCATTGCCTCACTTCCTGTACGGCAGTCCGTTCCTGCATGAGGCCATGCAAGGCCTCCAGCCCAGCAAGGAGCATCATTCCACCTTCCTGGACGTGGAACCTGTAAGAACTCTTCTGTTGCCATGGATACTGTGATCCGTTCAAATAGGTCCAATAATGCGTTCCAGACAACCAAAAATATGAACACTAAACACATTTTATAGATAACAAATTTACTTTTATATGCAAATACATATAAAATGATGTAATAAATGTATCAATAAACAATTAACATAATTCGTACCGAAATTGAACACTCTTTTTGTCAATGAATACAGTCATGTTCCTCACCTTTTTTTAATCAAAGTGCTGGCACTCGCAACTCTCTTTGGCCCCATGGTGGAATATTATTGTTATTCACAGAGTTGACAACATGTGGGATTCTTTGTTTAGGAACTAGAATCCGTGGAATGGTACGTGGGTTAGTTACGTGCGATGTTTTTCCGGACAATAACCCAAGACGGTATACGCAATATTCGTCCAAATTGTCACCAAAAAACTAAATCATACGAAAAGTGGGGCGTACAAAAACCGAGGTACCACTTCATATGATAAATCTTGGTGTTTTGATAGCTGACAAGGTGCAGTATCGATATCAGCTATCAACTTTCGTCACTGCGAGCTACAAAAGCAGAACCTTTGAGAGTAGGGGTGTGTCCATACTACTTTTTCATCTCCGATACGATACCGACATTTGGAGCTCTGAGTATTGGCTGATACCGATATCAATCCGATGCAATATCCGCAGGAATCTTACATACTCTTATTTTGTAGTGTGGAATGTTAAAAAGGTTTGAGCAAGTGGAATTAGTCGAACAGAGAACAATTGTAGGTATGATTTGATTTTTTGATCTGATTTTTATTAAGGATCCCCATTAGCTGGTTGCCTCAACAACCCACTAGTCTTCCTGGGGTCCACAATTCAATACAATTACAAGTAAAAGTTTATAATTATAACTACACAATACATAAAAAAATAAAAGCATCAATAAGAAAACAAATAAACAATTTACAGTCACAGAATAATAATTACCATATAAATATAACTACACAATAAGTTTTGAGTCATACCAAAGACTATAAAAATGGGACCCATTACCTCCCTGCTTGGCACTCAGCATCAAGGGTTGGAATTGGGTCTTAAATCACCATAATGACTCCCGAGCGCGGCCACCGCTGCTGCTCACTACTCCCCTCACCTCCCAGGGGGTGGAACAAGGGAATGGGTCAAATGTAGGGCTGCAACTAACGATTAATTTTATAATCGATTAATCAATCAATCAATCAATGTTTATTTATATAGCCCTAAATCACAAGTGTCTCAAAGGGCTGTACAAGCCACAACAACATCCTCGGTACAGAGCCCACATAGTCGATTAATACTTCGATTAATCGATTAATAATCGGATAAAAGAGACAAACTACATTTCTATCTTATCCAGTATTTTGTTGAAAAAAAAACAGCATACTGGCACCATACTTATTTTGATTATCGTTTCTCAGCTGTTTGTAAATGTTGCCGTTTATAAATAAAGGTTTATTAAAAATATAAAAAAAAAAAAAAAAAAAATTATTAAAAAAAAAAAAAAACAACCCTCTGCGCATGCGCATAGCATAGATCCAACGAATCGATGACTAAATTAATCGGCAACTATTTTAATAATCGATTTTAATCGATTTAATCGATTATTTGTTGCAGCCCTAGTCAAATGCAGAGGGTAATTTCACCACACCTAGTGTGCGTGTGACTATCAGTGGTACTTTAACTTTAACTTTAACAGCACTAACCTATTTATTATTATTTTATATGCATGATGGACTTATGCTGCCTTTAAGTTGAAATGGAGTGGTTTTGTTTTTTTTGGCAATACCTAATGGCCGCAATGATTCATTACGTTAAGATCATGATGCAGTAAGTTGAATGATGCGGACACGCTTGTTCCTGGATACTTTCTCATAGGCCTGTGCCTTGGAGACTTAGTATGTGTAAGTAATATGCAACTATAATTATTTGATACTAGTTTGTATTGACTAGGGATGTCCGATAATGGCTTTTTTCCCGATATCTGATATTGTCCAACTCTTAATTACCGATACCGATATAAACAGTCGTGGAATTAACACATTATTATGCCTAATTTGGACAACCAGGTATGGGGAAGATAAGGTCCTTTTTAAAAAAAATAAAAAAATAAAATAAGATAAATAAATTAAAAACATTTTCTTGAATAAAAAAGAAAGTAAAACAATATAAAAACAGTTACATAGAAACTAGTAATTAATGAAAATGAGTAAAATTAACTGTTAAAGGTTAGTACTGTTAGTGGACCAGCACAATCATGTGTGCTTACGGACTGTATCCCTTGCAGACTGTATTGATATATAATGTAGGAACCAGAATAAGACTATAAAAATTGGACCCATTGCGTCCCTGCTTGGCACTCAGCTTCAAGGGTTGGAATTGGGGGTTGAATCACCAAAAATGATTCCCGGGCGCGGCCACCGCTGCTGCCCACTGCTCCCCTCACCTCCCAAGGGGTGATCAAGGGTGATGGGTCAAATGCAGAGAATAATTTCGCCACACCTAGTGTGTGTGTGACAATCATTGGTACTTGAACTTGAACTTAATTAATAACAGAAAGAAACAACCCTTTTGTGTGATTGAGTGTAAATGGGGGAGGGAGGTTTTTTGGGTTGGTGCACTAATTGTAAGTGTATCTTGTGTTTTTTATGTTGATTTAATAAAAAAAAAAAACAGGCCGATATTATCGGACATCTCTAGTATTGACCAACGTGCTGTTTCAGACTTCAATATTGTTCAAAGAAGGACACTTACTACGTATGGTCTACGTATTGTGAAGGGTCTGAATTACACTTATATAGTGCTTTTCTCTAGAGACTAAAAACCCATGATCTACATCTTTAAGCTATATTTCAACCAGTGTGGGTGGCACTGCGGGCAGGTGGGTAAAGTGTCTTGCCCAAGGGCCCGACAGAAGTGACTAGGATGGCAGAAGCGGGGATCGAACCTGGAACTGTCAAATTGGGCGCTCCACCAAGCGAGCCACGCCGCCCCACTCTAGTGTGTACTTAGCTGTTGCGTAGCCGCAAGCTCCTAGTAGCTTGTAGACTGCAATGTTTACTTGGCTGTCCAGCTTTGCAAACGCGCTGCAGGACTGCTTGTTTTGGAGATTTTACACGCAAGCTGAATTGTTGTTGGTATCAGAGCGATATTTGATATTGATAATGGATTGGAACACCCTTATTTGAGAGCACAATCCCAATAAAAATTTAAAAAAAAAATCTTCTTTCCAGATGACCGGATTCACCCTGAGGTTTGCCAAGAAGATCCAGGTGAATATGATGTACGGGCCGTCTAAGGTCATCACGTAAGTTTTTAAAGACTTCAGAGTAAACGTTTTGCCGTTCTTCACAAAGCTGCGCTTCAAAACACCAACTGTGTTGTCCTCAGGGTGCTGAAGAAAGTCAAGGACTACACCATCTTCCCCGTCGTTTGGATGAACGAGGTAACGATAGCAAGGACTCGAGTGGAAACGAACCTCTTGTTTCCAACGTGTAGTTGTAATACACGGTCACACTTCTGACTCTAGTGGGACCTGCTCAGCATCAAACATTTATACATGCAATATTGAGCAATATATTCATATTCTACTTGAAATCGAAGCATCTGGTGACGCTGGTGTCGCATTGCAGTGGCGGTTGTCGTGATCTCAATGTGCAGAAGGCAGCAGGAGACAGGTGAAAAGGTGTTTAATCTAAGAACAAATATAAGAAAAGTGCAGCAGGAAAAGCCTTGAATCATAGAGAAGGCTGTGCAATTGTTTGTATTCCGTCACGTGACTTCTTCCTGGAAGTGAAAACCAGTGGTGGTTAACCAAGCTAAGATGGTTGTTGTGCAGCAAGCACTGTGCAAACTATCTGGGTGCAAAAGAGGCTTAACTCCTCCTGCAAAAAGCAGATACGAGCAAAAAAGCAAACTATGCAATGGAATAGATCCCTATATTTCATTAAAAAAAAGATTAGTCGAGTAATATCAAGGATTATACGTCGGTCACCTTACCACAGACCTGGGCATTCTGCGGCCCGCGGGCCGCATCCGGCCCTTTGTGCGTCCCTGTCCGGCCCGCGTGAGGCCAATTATAAATTACAAAATAAATTTTAAAAAGTATCTATGTCGAGTGTGCAATACAACAGTGCTGCTTTTGTTTTGAAAATCGTTATTTGTATTACTTCCGTGCGGACGTATGCGTGTGCGTGATTGTGAGTGAATGTGAACAGCTACAATCATTAATTACAAAATAAAGTTGAAAAAACATCTATGTCGTGCGCGCAATACAACTGTGCTGCTTTTATTTTGAAAAGTATTATTTATGGGCGTGTGTCCGTGTGTAACCTGCGAGTGAAGGTGCACATGCAGCGACAAGTGATGCACGGTTTACACCCGAGACGCTAAAAAGAGAAAAGTTGATGAAGAATGGCGTGTTTCCAACAAGACATGGACTGCCAAGCAACGTTCCCTCTAAGGTGCGTGCCTGCGCAATTGCGCACTGCTCAAGCGTCTGCTGCGCGCAGCAAATATATGCCCCGCACCAAATCAAATCCCATCTGAATTCTAAACAAAATAAACATATTTATTCTATGTAATTTTGCAATGCAACTTTGAGTGACAGTGACAACAAGCGGCCCTAACGGTGTTCGTCAACACCGTTCAATTGAACACCGTTCAATTATTGTAACGTCTATCCAGATGCTTCGAGGCCAGGAATTATATCGATCACTTTATTGAGCAAAACTGTTTATATTCGGACATAACCACACCAAAAACATAAGTAAAACACTTCTATCTCGAAAAACTAGTCATTTTCTACCGTACAAACCAGGCCAAAACCAACTTGTCATCTGTCACCAACACGCATAGCACTAAACCACTGGTGCGTTTATGGCCAACAAAAAGTCGGACAACTCAAACACCACACAAAGTTACACTATGACTCCTCAGTCATACGTGTGCTTATTTTACTGTCATTTATTATTAATGTTAATTTATTTATATTAGTCATGGACTGCTGTTACACACACTATGTTGAAGTATTACTATTATTATTAATTATTATTATTATAATTATTATGTATCTTACGGTATATATCAAAAATAATATTGAGCAAAATTTAATTGAAATATTGTCGATGTGGCCCTCCAGCAGTGCTCGGGTTGCTCATGCGGCCCCCGGTAAAAATTAATTGCCCACCCCTGCCTTACCAGATATATCGAACTGTTGTCCTCTGGACAACTTTCTACACCACAAAACAGATAAAAACTTGGGAAAGCATGGAGGTCTACAACTTCTTTGTGTGTGGCTGGGCTAAAGACATTGTTATCAGGATAAATATGGATCGTTTTTGTTGGGGTAAGGTTGCATTTCATGATTTAACTTCCCGTCTACTTCCATGTTTGTTGTTGCTGCGCGCAAAATTTACGAGTAGCGTGTTTTCCCCCGTCTTTATCAAAATATAACTATAGATGTCAACATTGTGTCTGTGCTAAAAGAATCATTTAGGTGTTTAGGCTTTGTTTTATTTGGACCAGGTTTAGGCTTTGTTTTATTTAGACCCGGGGTGTCAAACCTACGGCCTGCGGGCTGAACAGGTTTTATCCGGCCCGCATGATGAGTTTGCCAAGTATTAAAGGCCTACTGAAATGAATTTTTTTTATTTAAACGGGGATAGCAGATCTATTCTATGTGTCATACTTGATCATTTCGCGATATTGCCATATTTTTGCTGAAAGGATTTAGTATAGAACAACGACGATAAAGATTGCAACTTTTGGTATCTGATAAAAAAAAGGCTTGCCCCTACCGGAAGTAGCGTGACGTAGTCAGTTGAACATATACGCAAAGTTCCCTATTGTTTACAATGATGGCCGCATGAAGTGAGAGAGATTCGGACCGAGAAAGCGACAATTTCCCCATTAATTTGAGTGAGGATGAAAGATTTGTGGATGAGTAAAGTGCAAGTGAAGGACTAGTGGGGAGTTGAAGCTATTCAGATAGGGAAGATGCTGTGATATTCAGCTGGGAATGACTACAACAGTAAATAAACACAAGACATATATATACTCTATTAGCCACAACACAACCAGGCTTATATTTAATATGCCACAAATTAATCCTGCATAAAAACACCTGCGTGTTTGTTATGCTAGCTCCTAGCTCCTCTGCTAGCTCCTAGCTCCATAGAACACGCCAATACAATTCAAACACCTGCACAACACACACAATCACTCAGCCCAAAAGACCGTTCACCTAACCCGAAGTTCATAAAGCTTATATATTTTAAAAAAGTTACGTACATACGCAAAAAAAAGTTGCGCACATACGGTCAAGCGATCAAATGTTTAGAAGCCAAAGCTGCATACTCACAGTAGCACGTCTGCGTCTTTGTCATCCAAATCAAAGTAATCCTGGTAAGAGTCTGTGTTGTCCCAGTTCTCTACAGGCGTCTGTGTATCGAAGTCAAAAGTCCTCCTGGTTAGAGTCTCTGTTATCCGAGTTCTTCCATCTTGACTGCATCTTTCGGGAATGTAAACAAAGAAGCGCCGGCTGTGTACTGTTGTTGCTGACTACGTTCGAAAAATACGTCCATTTCGCACCGACAACTTTCTTCTTTGCTTGCTCAGCTTCCTTCTTCATAATGCAATGAACATGATTGCAACAGATTCACGAACACAGATGTCCAGAATACTGTGGAATTATGAAATGAAAACAGAGCTTTTTCGTATTGGCTTCAATGTGGAAGGCATACCCGTGTTCGCCGGTCTACGTCACGCGCATACGTCATCCTCAGAGGCGTTTCGAACCGGAAGTTTAGCGGCAAATTTAAAATGTCACTTTATAAGTTAACCCAGCCGTATTGGCATGTGTTATAATGTTAAGATTTCATCATTGATATATAAACTATCAGACTGCGTGGTCGGTAGTAGTGGGTTTCAGTAGGCCTTTAAAATGAGCTGCATTTTTTTTAATGAAAATAAACTGCTGTTCTAAATGTGTCCACTGGATGTCACAATAGCAATTCTGTTAGAGAGGTTCAAAGTAAAGCGTGGCTGCGGCTCCTCTCCTTCGACCCAAATGAAACCTAAAACCTGCCGTTTTATGTCTTCTGCTTCAAACACATCGTTATTTATAATAATGTCTCTTTCAAAAACGAGATAACTTTTAAATAGTTTTGACTTCCGTTTCTTACCTACTCGGTGGTCTAGTGGTTAGAGTTCGGTAGGTTGTGAGTTCAAACCCCGGCCGAGTCATACCAAAGACGATAAAAATGGGACCCATTACCTCCCTGCTTGACACTCAGCATCAAGGGTTGGAATTGGGGGTTAAATCACCAAAAATGATTCCCGGGCACGGTCACCGCTGCTGCTCACTGCTCCCCTCACCTCTCAGGGGGTGAACAAGGGGATGGGTCCAATGCAGAGGACACATTTCACCACACCTAGTGTGTGTGTGACAATCATTGGTACTTTAACTTTAACTTACGGTTTGTTGAGTTAGCACTGGATCGATACGTGGACGTGACAAAGGACTTATTTGATACCTAGAAGAGTTTACATGTTGTGTTTTTGTTCAATCCCAGAAAGACTGTGATTTAAAGTTTAATCCCATCTTTGTAGATACACTGACACCAAGTCCAAGCTCATTGTGTTTTTGAAGCTGCACCAATTTCCTCAGGATTTTCAACAAACTTGAAGTGTTTTGTCCCGAGGATTATTTGTGATTTACACGTTTTCAGGTTAGTGCATGTGCCTCACCATACGAAGGTCCTGAGTAGTCATGAGTTCAATCCTGGGCTCGGGATCTTTCTGTGTGGAGTTTGCATGTTCTCCCCGTGACTGTGTGGGTTCCCTCCGTGTACTCCGGCTTCCTCCCACCTCCAAAGACATGCACCTGGGGATAGATTGATTGGCAATGTGTGAATGTGAGTGTGAATGTTGTCTGTCTATCTGTGTTGGCCCTGCGATGAGGTGGCGACTTGTCCAGGGTGTACCCCGCCTTCCGCCCGAATGTAGCTGAGATAGGCTCCAGCACCCACCGCGACCCCGAAAGGGACACGCGGTAGAAAATGGATGGATGGAGAATGTGCTTGTTCTATTTTTGGCCAAAGTAAAGACAACAACCTGGAGTTGTCTTTATTTTTAAGGTATCATGCCATGATTTTACCATTACGCCTAGGGGTGTGGGAAAAAAATCGATTCGAATTCAAATTGCGATTCTCACGTTGTGCGATTCAGTATCGATTCTCATTTTTCAAAAATCGTTTTTATTTTAAGTTTTTATTTTTTTACATTTATTTATTTATTTATTTTTTTTAATGAATCAATCCACAAAACAATACACAGCAATACCATAACAATGCAATCTAATTCCAAAACCAAACCCAACCCAGCAACACTCAGAACTGCAATAAACAGAGCAATTGAGTGGAGACACAAACACGACACAGAACAAACCAAAAGTAGTGAAACAAAAATGAATATTATCAACAACAGTATCAATATTAGTTATAATTTCAACATAGCAGTGATTAAAGATCCCTCATTGACATTATCATTAGACATTTATAAAATAAAGATACAAATAAAAAATAAAAAAGGAATAGTGTCACAGTGGCTTACACTTGCATCGCATCTCATAAGCTTGACAACACACTGTGTCCAATATTTTCACAAAGACAAAATAAGTCATATTTTTGGTTCATTTAATAGTTGAAACAAATTTACATTATTGCAATCAGTTGATAAAACATTGTCCTTTACAATTATAAAAGCTTTTTACAAAAATCTACTACTCTGCTTGCATGTCAGCAGACTGGGGTAGATCCTGCTGAAATCCTATGTATTGACTGAATAGAGAATCCTTTTGAATCTGGAAAATATCGTTTTTGAATGGAGAATCGCGTTGAATCGAAAAAAAAAAAAAAAAAAGATTTATAATCAAATCGTGACCCCAAGAATCGATATCGAATCGAATCGAATCGTGGGACACCCAAAGATTTGCAGCCCTAATTACGGCCAATTTAGGAATATATTTTCCTACATGCGGCCCCTGAGCTAAAATGACTTTGACACCCCTGATTTAGACTTACCGACTTGGTGCTTTTCGAAAGACTCGTAGCAAGCATGTGTTTAAGAAATACAAATAATATCAAGATAATACTTAACTGGGAAACAATGAAGGTTAAAAGTATGTCAAACAAACCTTTAACGAAGTGATCGCTGCAACATCATGCATTCCTCGACTCTGCTCCCTTAGACTGGAGTGTGAGCGGCATGCTTTTCTCCGTGTTGTTTCGTAAAATCTTGCACTCTTCCGCCCGTTCGATTACCTTTTGAGGAACTCCGAGGAAACGTTTATTCTTTTCGCGATTTGAATGATTCGTACAGCTGAAAACAACACAAGCACAGGGCCTTTTTCTCTTCGAGAAAGGCTAAACGACGCCTCGTACCGTATTTTTCGGAGTATAAGTCGCTCCGGAGTATAAGTCGCACCGGCCGAAAATGCACAATAAAGAAGGGAAAAAACATATACACTACCGTTCAAAAGTTTGGGGTCACCCAAACAATTTTGTGGAATAGCCTTCATTTCTAAGAACAAGAATAGACTGTCGAGTTTCAGATGAAAGTTCTCTTTTTCTGGCCATTTTGAGCGTTTAATTGACCCCACAAATGTGATGCTCCAGAAACTCAATCTGCTCAAAGGAAGGCCAGTTTTGTAGCTTCTGTAACGAGCTAAACTGTTTTCAGATGTGTGAACATGATTGCACAAGGGTTTTCTAATCATCAATTAGCCTTCTGAGCCAATGAGCAAACACATTGTACCTTTAGAACTAGGGATGATGTTTGATAAGAAATTATCGAGTTCGAGTCTATTATCGAATCCTCTTATCGAACCGATTCCTTATCGATTCTCTTATCGAGTCCAGATAGGTTGTTGTATATGGAAAAAAACACACAATATTTGGTTTAACAAAAGCTCACTTTTATTATATAAGAAAACATTTTAATCTAAAAAATAAATAAATATTGACTGTTGCCCCCCTAAAAAAAAAAAAAAAAAAAATATTGACTGTTGTTACCCAAAGTATATTAAGTGGGATTTTTCAGAAAAACAAATATATAAGGTAACACAAAAACAACCTGTCTCTGTGATCACTATAGGTTTATAAATAATAATATAGTGTTAAATAAAATCAGTCCCTTGGGCACAAAACTGGAAATAATACAGCTCTCCAAAAAGTGCAATTCTGCTGCTATTTGACATAACTGTTTGTTATGATGCTTTGACATTTTTGCACTTTATTTCTTTATTGAAAGAAAATTCTATGAATAGAAAAGTTGTTTGCAAATGTGGTTACAATGCTAAAAAATAAAAAGTTAAAGCTAAAAAAAGAAATACACTTTATTGAGTTAACATTATTTCTTTATAGGGGGAAAGATGTTATGAGCTAGGGAATAATACAACTACACTACCCATCATGAAACGGGAGTGACGAGCATGCGCGGTAGCCCCGAAAAGTGTTGTTGCATGTTGCCACGCTGTGAAAGTAAACGTCAAGAACTCAGCCAACACGCCTCGTCTGCATTATTTATAATTAGACAGACAACACATATACAGTGTGATTTTGTTTTGTTTACAAGGAAAGAAAAACAAAAGTTAAAAAAGGGAGATCATGTCATATATGTTGTATATATATGTATGTGCTGCGGTTGCTATAAGAACGTTGCGACAGCTGCCGTAAAGGAGGTGCGTTGCTAGCCTGGTTGCTATGTTTCCGGTTGGTCGTAAAAGTGTTCGTCATGTGTTTGTAGTCTGCTCAAATCTCCCAGTAAAATTATTCATTGGATTATACCTTTTGTTTTTAACTTTATTACACCTTGGAGCACTTTTTCCCGTCCATTTTTTTCCTGCTTTCGCTATCTGCGCTTAATGACCGAGCTACGTGACTGATTTCTTGTGATGTCACACGGAGCATTTCTGGTCGGGACGGGATTCGTTCCGAGGGGTTCGAATATAGAACCAACTCTTTTTCTTTACTATAGTGGTCTCGATAACGGGTACCGGTTTTTAAAAAGGGATTCGAGTCCGAGGACTCGGTTCTTTTCTTATCGAACAACCGGGAAAACCGGTTTCGAGTATCCTAATTAGAACACTAGAGTGATAGTTGCTGGAAATGGGCCTCTATACACCTATGTAGATATTGCACCAAAAACCAGACATTTGCAGCTAGAATAGTCATTTACCACATTAGCAATGTATAGAGTGTATTTCTTTAAAGTTAAGAGTAGTTTAAAGTTATCTTAATTGAAAAGTACAGTGCTTTTCCTTCAAAAATAAGGACATTTCAATGTGACCCCAAACTTTTGAACAGTAGTGTATAAGTCGCATTTTTTGGGGAAATGTATTTGATAAAACCCAACACCAAGAATAGACATTTGAAAGGCAATTTAAAATAAATAAAGAATAGTGAACAACAGGCTGAATAAGTGTACGTTATATGACGCATAAATAACCAACTGAGAACGTGCCTGGTATGTTACCGTAACATATTATGGTAAGAGTCATTCAAATAACTATAACATATAGAACATGCTATACGTTTACCAAACAATCTGTCACTCCTGATCGCTAAATCCCATGAAATCTTATACGTCTAGTCTCTTACGTGAATGGGCTAAATAATACTATTTGATATTTTACGGTAATGTGTTAATAATTTCACACATAAGTCGCTCCTGAGTATAAGTCAAACTATGAAAAAAACTGCGACTTATAGTCCGAAAAATACGGTACCTTTTGAGAACAGCTAGCTTGACCACCACGCCGGACGTGACGTCATTAACATCCAAGCAATACAAAAAACCCAAAAAAGAGGCTGTAAGGTAAACGAACAGAATGCTGGAGGACAGCAAATGTTAACCAACATGAAGCATTCACAAAAAGCAGCACCCAGAGGCAGTAGTACAGTTACTGCAGGTGAGCACACACAACACAGGAAGTGCAACCACAATAAGAGCACAAGACAGGAACTAAAACATCGGAAAACGCCCATAAAAACCAGGAATGACAGGTCATTACAAGTTTATCGGCTTGAAACGTGTATCCCTCTCATTCTATGATTCATTGAGACACGGCATTATTGTAAAAAAAAAAAAAAAAAAGAATGCATAAATTAATGTGAACATGTAATTGCATTGAAAAGTTGACACATATTTCATGCATCTTCACACAATATTAACAAGGAACACAAACAGGAAACACATCCTTGTTTATGTGACATACAAGAATATATGCGTGACGACCACTTTTTAAGGGTAACAATTGTTTTTGTTGTCAACGCTTTGCGTAAAAGCCGACGTGAACAACACAAAAGGTCCTCTGACCTCACACCAGGGAAGACCACGGAGGTGGGCTCCGTACATATTATAATACTTTTGAGAGATGGCGCCCTCTGGTGGCGAGATTGTGTAAGGACTAACCCCGTTTCCAGTTGTTCATTTGATCAAAACCGTAAATATTGACGCTTCCTATCCTCCTGAGATTTTTCTTTTGGCAGATTATTATTTTATATTTGTTCTTGTAAGTCTAATTTCACAACCAGATTGTCACATTGTGCATTCGTTTTGATGTATTTCATCAAAGATTGTGGTTTGCGACGTACCATTTCAGAGCTCTCTGAAGTCATCCAAATGCAGACGTGCGGTGAAGCCTGAAAGTCATGAGGCAAAATGATACGTTTGTACCAAGTTACCGTGCACAGTAGATTTACGTGAGATAAAACAGTACCATATTTCGATATTTTTGTCTTGGCAAACAGCAATATCGATATCAGACTGCCGCTAAGCAATGTTTTAATTTCCCATGCCAACAACGCAAACATGCCTGATAGAAGGCGCTCAAAAGCAAGGCTCCACTTTTCAAAAATGCGCTAGCTCGCGATGCTAATTTACACTGGCTATATGCCATACACATGCTACCAATCAGCATTAGAAATTTTACATGGCTAATTCCGCACCTAAGAACTACTCACCCCCAAATCCTCCACACGATACCTCCACTCCGGACAGGCTAACTTCCTCCAACCTCCGAGGACAAAGCTACGAACAATGGGAGACCGGGCTTTCTGCTCCGCCGCTCCCAGTCTGTGGAACGCTCTCCCTGACCACCTGAGGGCACACCAGACTGTGGATGCTTTTAAAAAAGGCTTAAAAACCTTTCTTTTTTAAAAAGGCTTTTTTTTTTTTTTTAGATATATGCATACTAGTTCTAGCTATTAGGCTGTTCTAGTTTTAATTTTTATTATTATTATTATTACTATTATTTTAATACACTGTAGCACTTTGAGGTTGTTTACTCAATGTAAAGTGTTTTTTACAAATAAAATCTATTATTATTATTATTATTACCTTTAAATTTGGTAATTTTACAATCAACCAGTAATATGTACAATACTTACAATGTAAACAAAAGACAAGACTGGCACATTCAACTTAATAGCAAAGACTACTTCCTGGCTACGACAACTCATTGTAGTTTGCACACTGCCATCTAAGGTCGTGGAATTGCAACTGCATGCAAAGTATGCCATATAATACTTGCAAATGAGATTTAGAAGTTAAAGAAAACATGATGAACAATTAGCATTTATTACTACATGAACACGCACAAATGTCCTGAGAATTGGTATTGTTGAGTTCCTGGGAATCGGTACCGTATCTGTTCTAGTGTGAAAGATACCCTTCCTGACTAACGATGGCTAATCTTTCTTGACCAGTCGGCGGCGTTGGACGAGGAAACAGCGGACCTGCTCAAGGACAAGCTGATGGGCAGCATCAAGCTGCTGGACATCATCCAGAAGACGATGCTCGGCTGCGGCGTAGCCGTCTTTGTCCTTTGCCTTATCTCGTACTGCGTGGTCAGGAGGAACCACAACAAGACGCGGATCGTCTGATTCGATCCAAAAAGCTGCTGTGGGACATTTTCATATTAACTTGCACTTTTTGTTTTTGAACTTTGACTTAATTTCAGTGTTATTGTTTATGACGTTTATACTGTGATTTTTGTAAAAGGCTAAAAACAATCAGGGATGTCAAAGAAGAGCGAAGTCAGGGTTTCAATCCTTTAAATCTCCACTGCGAAACGTTTTTATGGTTTGCTTAACTAGTGGCTTCAAATGAATAAAATCAGAGAAATATTCAGCTTTTTTTCTTCCTCGCCTTTTTAGTCCACATCCCCCTGGGCCTCCAAACCCAGCTGGAAGGGTCTTAGCACGAGAACACGCCTCTTTTTTTATCTTAAATGAACCATCGATCAAACACCAGGCGTGTTATTTTACTGCAATAAGTGGGCAGCGAGGTCATCAAAAGTGGTATTTTTGACCCGACACGTCTGCCCCCTCTGGATTGGGACAGTTGCATGGCAGGGTGCTGACTCTGCAAAGTGTCCGATTTACAGCCTGCCCTCAGGGATGCCTGCAAAGATTTCATGAATACACAGAATAAATACAAAAGGTACAGCATTAAACGCCATAGAAGATTGAAAACTAATTTTCATATCTTATTATTATGAAGAAATACTAATGCTAAGTCGCTAGCTAATCGCTAGCTAATCAGTAAGTTGCTTGCTTAACAGGGCTTTTTATTTTTTTTATTTTTTTTTCCAAACTTCGTACCTCTGACAAAATAAATAGAGCAAACACCGATAACGTAACACATGTTTTCAGAAGAATATCTACAGTAAACTGAAATACTTATTTTCCATGTTAAGCCATTGACCAAAACGTGGGATATGTTGGCATATACAGTTAGGGTGCTGGGTAAAAATCACACTCGAATAGCGATTAGAATTTATTACGATTATGAATCGATTCAAAATGTTCAAGAATTGTTTATTGTTAAGACATTTTTGACACTGTAGAAAAATTAAGTAGATTTTAATGTAGAAAATTGGCAACATTACCATAAAGGTTGTAGTTCTTTTTTTTTTTACACCAAATTACTGTACATGCAAAGATGATTATTTTGACGATAAAATTGTGGCGACTGAGGTGCCTTTTTTTTTAAAACCATAAAATCTACGCTCGTTTACACAGCGCATTACTATTAATAGAAAAACTGTACCACTGTTATTTCTATGGTACAATTTTGCTGAGCCGCTAGTTTTTTTTACCGTAAAATGTACAGTCGTTGATTTACAGTGCATTACTATGAATGGACAAATAGTACCACTTTTATTTTTACAATAACATTTTACTGTAAAATGTATAGATTTGTTTTCTTATAGGCCAGGGGTGTTAAATGTAAGGCCCGCGGGCCGGATCAGGCCTGCAAACAGGTTTTATCCGGTTTGCTAAGTATAAAAATTAGCCGAAATTTTTGACTGAAAGAAACTGCTGTTCTAAATGTGTCCACTAGATGTCGCAATAGCAATTATTTGTATCTTTGTAGATTATGCTACATATGTAAAAAAAATAAACCACGTTAGTGCACCTTTCAAGGAAAATGAGCAAACTACATTAATAACATCCTGTAATTTGATTTTGATAAAACATTTTTATCTTGATAGATTGAAAATGAACACCGATGAGTTGACTGATGAACATTATCACATAATTTATTCAGAAAGTATAAATAACGACAAATAAAGGTAGAATACTATTAACCGCAACATGTAAGTGTAAAAAAAACCAACCTACAACATTATGATTTGTACATTTTCAGAATGTGCTCGTTCTATTTTTAAACAAAGAAAACAATCTGAAGTTGTCTTTATTTTTATGTTATGATGCTGTGATTTTACCAGTCCGGCCCATTTGGGAGTAGATTTTTCTCCATGTGGCCCCCCGTCTAAAATGAGTTTGACACCCCTGGTATAGGCCAGTAAGTAAGTACATGTCATCGTAAGCTGTAATCTATTTTGAAAAGGTCTTTTGATACCAAATAATACATTGAGAGAACCTGTTTGAATTGAGAATCGATTCTGAATTGAATGATCACCCCAATAATCTGATGATAATCTGAGAAGAGTAAATGAAAGTAGTCCTTTAAGCGGCTGCTGTACGTACAGTTTTTATTCAACGTGCGCTGTCGGACAAAAGGATGCACTCAGGCTCGTCTCTGCGACTTGCAGATACAGTCGTGGGAAGTCAACTTATATACACAACTTTAAATAGCTGTACACAATCTCACACACACACACATACATATCTACATCACACATTCTCATATGTCAAGTCTCACGCGCTCATTCTCAGTTGCGCTACCTAGTGGGGACGTTTGGACATTACAGTTTGGTCAAGCAGGAATAAATAGAGGAGCTTGTGGAAGGTGTTGACAGCTAATGCAAGTGTAATACGACATGCATCCATTCTTCCCTTCATGTTTCTCCCTTTTGTCTAAAAAGACGCACACTGACTGACCACAGTTTGGATTTTTTGTCCACTTTGCTGACTTTGAGCGTCTTGTCTGTGATGTTACGTCCACGCCGCCTCAGGACGTCGGTCCAAAGCCACTTCCATCCGGGAGAGGGAGCATCGTCCTCGTCTCAGCGTCCACAGCCCGACTAAGCAGTTTGCTGCCTCACTCCTCCGGGAGGTGGTTGCGACGGTTGCGGCTCTTCCTGCGGTCCAGCAGAGGTTTGAGCTTGGCCAAGTCCCCTCTGAGAGGCCCCGGTGGCGGCCCCTGGGGAGGCTGCCTCTGCTGGAGCTCCTTCCTCTCCTTGCAGTACTGCTGCACGGCCAGACTCTCCGCGGGGCTGAAGGCCTCCAGCAGCACCTTGGGGTGCAAGGAGCCGGACCAGGGCCACGGCGACTTCTTCTGGTCCGTAAGCACGCTCACCATGGCCTCGCTCAGCACACGCAGGCGGATCTTGGCCACGGTGCGCTTGAAGCCGTTCTCGGTGGTCAGGCAGTAGTAGAGGCCCTGGTCGGAGGGCTGGGCCGAGCGGATGAGGAGGCCGTGGTCAGTGGAGAGGACGCGCTCGCTCAGCTTCACCTGAGGGTCACATGTGCATCATGATTGTAGACCACCACAATGTATCCTGATAAACGCACCTTTACACAACTTTTAAGACATTGGATAAACAAAGGGTACAAGTCTTTTTTATCAATTGATTATTTTCTTATTCAATATTTTTTTTAGGATAAATATTCTTTTCCTCAAAAAATCTACAGGTATGTAAATTGTGCAGTTTTTTAATGTTGTACATAGTATTTTTCAAATTAAAAAAATGACCTATGACAACAATAATGTAGGATTTAGCATAGAAATACAGTTCAAAACACATAAAATAGAGACATTATGAATAGTGCTATATATTAATAATATATTTGAATAATAATCTGGATTGATAACATTTTTAAATACGATTAAAAACACACAAAATATGACATGTTTCACAATTAAAATGTTTTCATCTTCTGGTGACGACATCATTGCTTTCCTGGACATTATTTCTAAAATTAATAACAGTATTAGTAATAATAATAATAATAATAATAAAAATAAAATAAAATAATTGTGATAGTGATGATAACGATGAGCATGATAATGACAATATTTATGATAATGATGACACAATACCAATTGTGATAAGAATAAATAAAAATTACAAACAAATAATACTAAAACAAAGAATAATAATAATTATATAGAAATGCAAGTAGTAAAATAATAATAGTTAAAAATAAATATAAATTATGACTAAAAGTAAGAATATAAACAAACACATTTTGATATTAATGTTAATATTACTACTACTAATACAATATTAATAACAACAGAAATAATTATAATTATGATAATAATAATAATAAAAATAATAAACATTTGTGATTGTAATATGAATAGTACATTTAAATTGCGATACAAAAACCATAATATTTTTTGATAATAATAATAAAAAAATCTGAATCAGAATCAGTTTTATTGGCCAAGTGTGTTCAACACATAAATAAATGATAAATGAGTTATACTTGTATAGCGCTTTTCTACCTTCAAGGTACTCAAAGCGCTTTGACAGTATTTCCACATTTACCCATTCACACACACATTCACACACTGATGGCGGGAGCTGCCATGCAAGGCGCTAACCAGCAGCCATCAGAGGCAAAGGGTGAAGTGTCTTGCCCAAGGACACAACGGACGTGACTAGGAAGGTAGAAGGTGGGAATTGAACCCCAGTAACCAGCAACACTCCGATTGCTGGCACATAAGGAATTAGACTTGGTAGTCTGTGCTGTCTTTGTTCAATAGTAATAGTAATAATAATAATAATAAATACAGATAGTGGTGAGAACAATCATATTTTTTTAGAAGTATAATAATAATAATGATATAATAATTAAAATGTATATATATTTATATTAATTTGATAATAATAACACTCAGCTGCATCTGGGCGGAAGATAGGCTCCAGCGACCCCTCCGTGATCCCGAAAGGGACAAGCGGTAGAAAATGGATGGATGGATGGATGGATGGATAATAACACTTACAAATTACACAAAAAATAATACAAATAATTATACTAATACCAATACTTTTGATAATAATAATAATAATAATACAAATTGGAATACTAGCAATAATGAATATAATTTTCAAAAAATAATAATAATACTAACAATACTTTTGATGATAATACAAATTGTGATGGGAATAATAAATATAAATCACAATAAAAAATAATAATACCAATAATATGTTTACAACAATATTGATCACCATCAGGACACTAAAAGACAACTTTCAGGCTAACCCTGACTGACCTCTTTTCTCCTGTCATTGTCCCTATGGATGAGCCAGCGGATGGAGGCCTGGGGGGCCTTGGGGAGACACTCCAGGAAGGTGGTGTTGTTTTTGACGGCGTATTGCGTCATCTCCACAGCGTTCCTGTAGGCTGTCATCAACACATCAACTGTCATTTCTAATGCAACGTTTAATGATCAGCACACTGGGCTGTGGCTAATTACTGGAAATGAAGCCAACACAGGACCAGTGCATACCTTTCAGGTTGAATCCTCTGCACTGAGTGAGAGGATTTCCATGCATGATGTCCTGCCTCCTGCTCCTCCTGCAAGGAAAGCAAACTTGTTAGCAATGGATTTCCTCTAATTGGACCTCCTGAAAGGAGACCGAAGAGGCTGAGGCGACGTGTCACTCGGACCGTCCTGTCTGGGTTTTGTTTGGCCTGACTTATTGTGAAGTGTGTCTTGAAACAACAGTCATCAGCCTGCAGTGCTGCACTGTATTATCTATTTATTCTCTTCTTGTAGTACTGCATGCTATTATGTGCTTCTTTATTATTTTACTCCAGTACTACATCCTATAATGTATTTATTTACTATGTTCTCATAATAGTGCATCCAATTATGTATGTATTCATTTGATTGTATTACTGCATGCTATTATGTGTTTCTTTATTATTTTACTCCAGTACCACATCCTATAATGTATGTATTTACTATGTTCTCATAATACTGCATCTTATTATGTATTTATTCATTTGATTGTAGTACTGCATCCTATTACGTATTATTATTTTATTGTAGTTCTGCATCTTATTATGTATTTATTATTTTTTCAGTACTTCATCCGTTTAAGTATTTATATTTTGTATGTATTAATTTTTTTCCAGCAGGACTGCACACATTTAAGTATTTATATTTTTTCTTGTACTGACTCCTGTTATGCATTTATTTATTATTATCCTGCAGTACTGCAACTTATGTATTTAATATGTTTTTGTAGTTGTGCATCATTTTAAGTACTTTTTTTGTAGTACTGCATCCGATTATGTATTTATTTAATATTTTCCAGCAGTACTGCATCTTATTATGTTCTTGTAGAAATGCATCCTTTTAAGTATTTGTTTGTACTACTGCCTTCTGTTGTGTACTTATTTATTATTTTCCTCTATTACTGCATCCTATTATGTATTATTATTTTCTTGTAGTACTGCATCTCATTATGTGTCTATTTATTATTTTCCCGCAGTACTGTATCTCATCATGTATTTATTTATTCCTTTTCTGCAGTACTGAGTCTTGTTATGTATTGATTTATTGTCCTGCAATACTGCATCCTATTATGTATTTATTATTTTCTTATACTACTGCAACATATTTATGTCTTTATTACCGGTAGTCATTTTGTTAGTGATACATAATTAATTTTTGTAAAATAAGTTCAACCAAATAATAAGAATAGCAATAAACACCGTAGTAAACATCGTGAAAATAATAATAGTAATAATAATTCAATTATATTTTATATTAAAAAGTAGTTTAATTATTATGATACAATATTCAAAAAATTATATATTATTGTATTAATATTAAAATATGTTACTTATTTAATTATCTAACTCATGATATAGCTGTTGTATTAAACACTTATACAAATAATTATATAATAATACATATAAAATAGGAAAAAAAACCTGTACATTTTTATTACAATTTTGTAATTAGATTTATTGTATTAATACTGATGAACATATTTAAAATACAAAATTAAATACAAATATTTAATACATATTTAAAAAAATACATAAATCAATCAATATTTCTATGATCATTAATTTCATAGTGTTATTATATATTATTAACAATATTTATACTTCATGATGTACTGCAGAAGTACTACTACAAAAAAATACTATAACCTGAAGATGATGAAAAAGTCTTGTATTCGGGATCTAGAGACGTATACATTAAACCAGGGATTCTCAAACTGTGGTACGTGTACCACTAGTGGTCCATCTAGTGGTATGCCAAAAAATTACTTAATGAAATTAAAGGCCTACTGATATGACATTTTTTTATTTAAATGGGGATAGCAGATCCATTCTATGTGTCATACATGATCATTTCGCGATATTGCCATATTTTTGCTGAAAGGATTTAGTAGAGAACAACGACGATAAAGTTCGCAACTTTTGGTCGCTGATAAGAAAAAGCCTTGCCCTTACCGGAAGTAGCGTGACGTCACAAGCTGGAGTGCTGCTCACATTTCCCTATTGTTTACACCAGCAGCGAGAGAGATTCGGACCGAGAAAGCGACGATTAACCCATTAATTTGAGCGAGGATGAAAGATTCGTGGATGAGGAAAGTGAGAGTGAAGGACTATAGTGCAGTGCAGGACGTATCTTTTTTCGCTCTGACCGTAACTTAGGTACAAGGGTTCATTGGATTCCACACTTTCTCCTTTTTCTATTGTGGATCACGGATTTGTATTTTAAACCACCTCGGATACTATATCCTCTTGAAAATGAGAGTCGAGAACGCGAAATGGACATTCACAGTGACTTTTATCTCCATGACAATACATTGGCGAAACACTTCAGCTACGGAGCTAACGTGGTAGCATCGGGCTCAAATGCAGATATAAACAAAAGAAATAAACCCCTGACTGGAAGGATAGACAGAAAATCAACAATACTATTAAACCCTGGACATGTAAATACACGGTTAATGCTTTCCAGCTTGGTGAAGATTAACAATGCTATTGCTAACGACGCCATTGAAGCTAACTTAGCAACGGGACCTCACAGAGCTATGATAAAAACATTAGCGCTCCACCTACGCCAGCCAGCCCTCATCAACACCCGTGCTCACCTGCGTTCCAGCGATCGACGGAAGGACGAAGGACTTCACCCGATCATCCGTGCGGTCGGCGGCTAGCATCGGCTAGCGCGTCTGCTATCCAAGTCAAAGTCCTCCTGGTTGTGTTGCTGCAGCCAGCCGCTAATACACCGATCCCACCTACAACTTTCTTCTTTGCAGTCTTCATTGTTCATTAAACAAATTGCAAAAGATTCACCAACACAGATGTCCGGAATACTGTGGAATTTTGAGATGAAAACAGAGCTTTTTTGTATTGGATTCAAAGGTGTACCAATACTTCCGTTTAACTAGTGACGTCACTCGCATACGTCATCATACAAAGACGTTTTCAACCGGAAGTTTAGCGGGAAATTTAAAATTGCACTTTATAAGTTAACCCGGCCGTATTGGCATGTGTTGCAATGTTAAGATTTCATCATTGATATATAAACTATCAGACTGCGTGGTCGGTAGTAGTGGGTTTCAGTAGGCCTTTAAGTGTTACTGTTCAAACTGTGTGTAATGTTACAGTGGCCAAAAATATTCAATATACTTGTTAAATAAAACCTCTACCTTGTTTTTAATGAATAATTAGGCCTACTAGGCCACTGTATTTTAATGTTTGTCGTTATGGTGGTTTTCTGAGGTCGTACTTGGTGAAAAAGTTTGGGGAGTTTGCATTAAACCGATGCAGGTGTTCAGGTGTTGTGGCCAAGCAGAGATGGCGTCAGGAAAAGTGTCAAACCTTTTCCCGCTGGGGTAAAAGCGGGAGCAGCTGAGGCCATCCCAGGCGCAGTAGGGGTCCCTGGCGAGGCAGCAGTCAGCGCAGGCCGAGCCGTAAGCGTGACAGCGGTGCAGAGAGACCTGAGAGACCCCCAACTCCGAGCTGATGTAGAGCTGTTGCTGCAAAACCAAACAGTTCAAAGGTCAGCCTGCCGCCATGTTTGTCTTCCTAAGTGGACGCAGCAGTGCCGCCACAATTCAGGCTTATTATTTCCTGGCCTGGGGGCGGGGCTAAATGGCACTGGAGAGAAGCAAAGAAACGCATGAAGACAATAAAAGATTCTGGAGGGAACACTTACCTTTTTAGGCGAGATTCTCAAGTTTGTAACCGCAGCTTGGCTCTGCAATACACAAGATGGTTCAGCAGTTTAGCACACATTTAACACAGGGCTTATTATTATTATTACTTTTTTATATTAGACATTCAAGGAAGTAGGAACACACTTTAGGGGTTTGACGGGGATTCCCAAGCAGGCTTCACTACATTAGTTACACAGGCACCATCTAATATGTTTGTAATGGCAGGGTTAATTTATCCCAGGGATGACCAAACTTTTTGACTTGGGGGCCACATTGGGATAAAAAAAAATGCATGTTAAGTATAACACAATATGTAAAAAAAAAAAAAAAAAAAAAAAAAAAAAAAAAAATATATATATATATATATATATATATATATATATATATATATATATATATATATATATATATATATATATATATATATATATATATATTAGGAATGTAAATCTTTGGGTGTCCCACGATTAGATTCAAAATCGATTTTTTTTCAATTCAACACGATTCTCGTTTCAAAAACGATTTTTTTCCCGATTCAAAACGATTCTCTATTCATTCAATACATAGGATTTCAGCAGGATCTACCCCAGTCTGCTGACATGCAAGCAGAGTAGTAGATTTTTGTAAAAAGCTTTTTATAATTGTAAAGGACAATGTTTTATCAACTGATTGCAATAATGTAAATTTGTTTTAACTATTAAAGGAACCAAAAATATGACTTATTTTACCTTTGTGAAAATATTGGACAAAGTGTGTTGTCAAGCTTATGAGATGCGATGCAAGTGTAAGCCACTGTGACACTATTGTTCTTCTTTTTTATTTTTTATAAACCCATCCATCCATCCATTTTCTACCGCTTATTCCCTTCGGGGTCGCGGGGGGTGCTGGAGCCTATCTCAGCTACAATCAGGCGGAAGGCGGTGTACACCCTGGACAAGTCGCCACCTCGTCTAATGATAATGTCAATGAGGGATTTTTAATCACTGCTATGTTGAAATTGTAACTAATATTGATACTGTTGTTGATAATATTCATTTTTGTTTCACTACTTTTGGTTTGTTCTGTCGTGTTTGTGTCTCATCTCAATTGCTTTGTTTATTGCAGTTCTGAGTGTTGCTGGGTCGGGTTTGGTTTTGGAATTGGATTGCATTGTTATGGTATTGCTGTGTATTGTTTTGTTGGGATTGATTAATTAAAAAAAAATAAATAAATAAAATAAAAAAATAAATAATAAAAAAATTAATAAAAAAAATAAAATCGATTTTTAAAAAATAAGAATCGATTCTGAATCGCACAACGTGAGAATCACGATTCGAATTCGAATCGATTTTTTCCCACACCCCTAATATATATATATATATATATATATATATATATATATATATATATATATATATATATATATATATATATATATATATATATATATATATATATATATATATATATATATATATATATATATATATTATATTAATGTAGTTAATATGTATTTAATAATTAATATAATTAGATATTAAAACTATGTGTATCTATCTCAGCTGCATTCGGGCGGAAGGCGGGGTATACCCAGGACAAGTCGGCACCTCATCGCAGGGCCAACACAGATAGATAGACAACATTCACACACTAGGGCCAATTTGTTGTTGCCAATCAACCTATCCCCATCTGCATGTCTTTGGAGGTTGGAGGAAGCTGGAGTACCCGGAGGGAACCCATGCAGTCACGGGGAGAACATGCAAACTTGATTATAGTATTTTTCAAATAAAAAAAATGACCTATGACAACAATAATGTAGGATTTAGCATAGAAATACAGTTCAAAACAAATAAAATAGAAACATTATGAATAGTGCTGTATACAGTGCTATATATTAATAATATATTTGAATAATAATCCGGATTGATAACATTTTTAAATACGATTAAAAACACACAAAATATGACATGTTTCACAATTAAAGTGTTTTCATCTTCTGGCGACGACATCATTGCTTTCCTGGACATTATTTCTAAAAGTAGTAATAGTAATAGTAATTATAATAATAATAATAATAATAACACTTTATGTGATCAAGTAATGTGCAAATGTAAAACATTTTAGTGAAGAAAATGTTAAAGAATGTTTGAAATAATACGGACAATACATTTATAATGCAGTTTAAAGACCAAATAATACTTATTTTATTAATTATTCTTTTTATATTTTAGGGATGTAACGATATCAAAATCTCACAGTACGATATTACGATATTAAGCCTACGGTATGACATTATTGTGGTATATGACCAAAAAAAAGACTTAAAACCTTTATAGTGTGTGTGTGTGTGTGTGTGTGTGTGTGTGTGTGTGTGTGTGTGTGTGTGTGTGTGTGTGGGGGGGGGGGGGGGGATCTATCTATCTATCTATCTTTCTATCTCTGTAGTGGACATCGCTTTGGAAATTGCTGATTCTCAAAAAAAGATAGCTGACAATGTAACGTTGGATAATGTAAATACCTCACAAATTGATGCTTGGCCTCCTTTGTATCAAATATATTTTCCGGGTGGTGTTTTTTTCAAGTAGCTTCTTATATTACTTGTGTTCCCCGCAGTGTGTGTCATGAAACTTTTGTTTGTTTGTTCCTACTTCAAAAAAGGATAATAAATCCATTTAACGACAAGTTGATTCAATGTTATTGACAAAAAAAAAAAGTGGGTTGAAACATCACAACTTCTGACCGGCTTTACGTGTCATCTTGGAAACACTCCAGACGAAGGCGGCGACTTTGCCCTGCAGTATAAAGCAGTTGAGCTTTTCGCCAGGGTTTGTTTGTCTGTCTGCTAGCTAGCAACATAACTCAAAAAGTTATGGATGGATTTGAATGAAACCCTCAACAAATGTCCAAAAAAAACAATCTTTCTCTCACGTTGACGACCTCCCACACGCTCGCACTACGCAGGGAATTTTGTGAGATGAAAAAACCACACTGACTGTTACACCTCACGGTATTATTGTGATGATTTTCATACAGAAATACTGTGGTATTTATAATACCGTTACGCCCCTCCTATTGTTTTGATTTTTCATCAAAACAAGTGAGGCTCTGACTCAGCTGCCTACCCCGACCGTGCGTCCCTGGGCAACACGGTCGGGGCAAATGTTTTGACGTATTTCACTCTTTTGTGCGCAGCGGTTCAGTAGTAGAAGAGTTCCAAGATGGAACTGTAACTATCGCCTTCAGGGCTATGCAACCTAGCATGCTTTTTGGGAGAACAGCCCGGTTTCCAGCTGCTTAAGTTCATGACAAATTTGCTGAGCTAAAACAGCAAAGCTTGCTCACAAGACAACAAGCAGACTCCCGACTAAAACGTCCATCTTTGTCTGCCTGCCCCTAAACCTTCCTCCTCCTCCTCCTCCTCTGTGATTGTGGAAAGTGATAAAAGAAAGAACACAACCTTAAAGACTTCCAGCTCCTCCAGGATCAGATCCTCATGCAGGGAGTGGTTGGTGGGCAGGGCGATCACCTTCTGGACGGTACCTTTGTCTGGATGAAGAGGAGCATTTTGTTACATGGAAAATATCTGATAAGAAAAAAAGAAAAGTGTGCTGGCTGCTCTTCAAAAATTTGGCCTAGAGAAACAAAAATGCTGCCTGATCAAACACCAGCACTTGTGTCCCTTTTTCCCATTCTAAGATAGTCAAAATTCAGTCTTCCTACCGGTGCCCAAGAACAGTACTTGGTAATTTCCATCCGCCGCCGCCACCTGGTCCACAGCCACCGACGTGTACTTGTAGTCGGCCCCTGTGCGGACCACCAGAGGTCTCCTCCCGATAGGGTATATCGCATTGAACATGACCGGGTGGTTGCGGACGAAGTTAACCACGTCGTCCGGGAACTCTTTGGTGGTGTGGATGTCCGGTGTGAAGGCGCCGCCGGGACACTAAGGGGCAGGGGGGAACAAGTCAACAACCCGAACAAGGTGAAGAGATGCAGGAGAATTTATTACAAAATGGTACATAAAATCCCTAAAACTACAGATGTGGCTGTAGGCAACCCACTAATATAATATTTTACTGACTCCACAAGATGGCAGTAGCCGCATTTAAAGCAGGGGGCCCCAAACTATATCCGGCCAACAAGCACCCAAAATCTGTCCCGCGGGATGTCCTAAGTAAGACAAAAAAAAAGTTTGATCAGTCCTATTCAGCCACTCAGATGCCCAAATATGCTGAACAGATTTATTTTACAAAAGAGAAAAAAGAGCAAAGAAAAAGAAGATGTCGTTTTGAGACACTTGTGATTAATCAATCAAAGTTTATTTGTATCCCTTAATCACAATGATTAACGGCTATATAAATAAACTTTGATAGATTGATTGAAGATGGAGGGGGACATTGTGGGGACAGGTAAAGGACAAGACAACAAAATTAATAAATAAATATAATATTATATATACACTACCGTTCAAAAGTTTGGGGTCACATTGAAATGTCCTTATTTTTGAAGGAAAAGCACTTTAAACTAGTCTTAACTTAAAAAAAATACACTCTATACATTGCTAATGTGGTAAATGACTATTGTAGCTGCAAATGTCTGGTTTTTGGTGCAATATCTACATAGGTGTATAGAGGCCCATTTCCAGCAACTATCACTCCAGTGTTCTAATGGTACAATCAATGTGTTTGCTCATTGGCTCAGAAGGCTAATGGATGATTAGAAAACCCTTGTGCAATCATGTTCACACATCTGAAAACAGTTTAGCTCGTTACAGAAGCTACAAAACTGACTTTCCTTTGAGCAGATTGAGTTTCTGGAGCATCACATTTGTGGGGTCAATTAAACGCTCAAAATGGCCAGAAAAAGAGAACTTTCATCTGAAACTCGACAATCTATTCTTGTTCTTAGAAATGAAGGCTATTCCACAAAATTGTTTGGGTGACCCCAAACTTTTGAACGGTAGTGTATATATATATATACACACATACATGTATATATGTATTTTTATTTATATACATACATATACACACATACATTAACACACATACCTATATACATACATATACACACATATGTACTTATATACATACACATACACATGCATATATATACATACACATATATATGTATACTCATATATATACATTTATAATTATACATCTATACACACATATTTATGTGTATATATATACATACACACGCACACACACACACACACACACACACACACACACACACACACACACACACACACACACACACACACACATGCATATATATACATACACATATATATGTATACTCATATATATACATTTATAATTATACATCTATACACACATATTTATGTGTATATATATACATACACACGCACACACACACACACACACACACACACACACACACACACACACACACACACACACACACACACACACACACACACACACACACACACACACACACACACACACACACACACACACACACACACACACACACACAATTTTACATATATACATATATAAACTACATACTAAAAGTAAAACAGTTCAGGGAGCTCTGATTTTTATTTTTTTACATTTTTCTGTTACTTCTTATCCCAGCTATACTTTAAGTTTATTTTCTTTTACAATTCACACTGTAGTCGGTTCCTGGGTTTTTACTAGTCCTATTAAGCTAACACATTACTTCCCCTCATCCTACCCTCAAAAAATGGGGAATATTCCACTTGTCAAAATGGTCCACAGGAAATTGCGTCATTCAGATCCTCTGCAGGCCATGAGAAGACCAAAAATAATTCACTCATTTCTTTTTGTAGGTATTTGATTATAATTCAACTATGATATCTCAGCACAGTCCTGTTGCCTAAACTATTTTTTTTATGTTATTTTATTTATTTTTAATAATTTAGTTTAACCACTGTAATGTACTTAGTGTCAACATGCTATTAGCATACATGTCTGTAGCTCTATTTCATGTATTTGTTAATTCTACGCTAATTGTTACTTTCAGTTGTGTTACTTGAATGAGTCATGTTCAGTTTAGGAACCTTGTACAAAATTGAAAGGAATTTGCCCAAGATGGCCAATACACATTTTTTCCTAGTTCAATATGTGTTTCATTAAATTTACTGTTGAAAAAAGACATAGATGTCAGTTTATTTTGACAGATTTAAACAAGCGTGGACTCAGTGAAATGTCTTTATAAAGGAAATGTAATGTTCTCATGAGAACCAACAAACTTTGTTAAGAAAATCGTGACTATGACACGTAAAATCCCTGTAAATTCCCAAAAGGAAAAAAAAACAGAGCGTAAACTTACGGTCCCAGGCCTCGGGTACGGGATGCGTCCCTGGAAGGCTACCCACTGGAAGTTGGGTCCGTCCCTGTGAGCGAAGGGCCCGTTGAAGACGGTGAGGACGTCGGCCATGTTGTACACGCACACCGCCGAGCCTTTGAAGACGGAGCTAAGACGAGAGAAAAGACCGAAGGGCGGTTTTGCAAAGTTTCTCTGAGGTCATGAGAATAGTCGTTCACCTCGTATTCCTCGCTTCAAAGCGCAGCAGGAACAGAAGCGCATTGTGCAAAAAGGATTAAGAGGAATAAAGCGGTGCTAAAGAATAACAAGCAGCGTTTGCGGTGTTTGGGTTGGCCGCATTAGCTTGTCGGACACGGCGGATAGCGAGGGTCTTTGGTGAGGCCGCCGCTGTGCCAGCGCCACTTGGGGACGACCATACCGACTCAATTAGAGATGAAAACAGAAGGATCGAGTGACCCGCCTTGAGAATTTGCCACGCTCATCCAGACTGACACACGATACGCTCGGACAGAAGCAATCAGGGCTGCCTATGGCATAATATTTCAATCATTTAAAAAAAGTGGTTAGTGGCTAAACCCATTTTATTGTTGACATGTTTTTCACTGGACTACGGTCCACATTTTGGTCAATATGACTGGTTTATGTCCCTTCAAAAACAACTATTGAGTTCAAGGGGTGCACATGATTGCGGCCTGTAAATTCTGCCTAGCAACAAGTGGGAGCAGGGGAAATCATCCTGTTGCAGCAGCTAGCTAAAATTGTATCTCAGCTGTGACATTTTGCGATCAATCAAGTTGACTTTTTGATATTTTTGAACCACAAATCACTTCAACTGTTTTTTTTCGTTCACCCTGTCCTTTATCGGTTGTGTTACTGAGTGTAAGTTTTGCGTTTTTATTACCTTTTGAGTTTCAATAGTCCATATGTTTTTGCCCTGAAAAGTCTGCCTAGCAACAAGTGACCTCACAACAAAGGACAATTATTAGTGGTGCTCGATATTGGCTTTTTTGCGTATATCGGATATGCTTTTGGATTAAAACATCAACTGATAATAATATTTACAACTCAGATGTGAAATATTCCAGACCGTGGATATACTGTGCTGGCGAGCCCGTTGCTCTCTGGAGCACGGCGCACATTGATGATGTCATCATGCTTGTGAGTAACTTCATTCATGCAGGACATTATTGTGTTCTCAGGGCATTGAATCAAACACAACTGAACTGTTCAGCTTGTCCGAGCAGACTTCTACGGCTCATGCTCAAAGACTAGTTAGGACAGTTCTATACTGACTCTCTGCAAAAGCTGGACAGATTAATTGTGATAAAGACTAGATAGGTCAGCACTGGTGTTGACTCTTCACTAGAACTGGTTAGATAAATTGTGATAAGACTAGATTGGACTGCACCGGTGCCGACTTTTGACTAGTGCTGGATAGATAAATTCTGATAAAGACTAGCTAGGAAAGCTCTATTGTCGACTCTCGACTCTAGTTGGATAGATACATTTTGATCAAGACTAAATAGGACAGCCATAGTGTAAACTCTGGATGAGAGCTAGATAAATCAACTGTGATGATAGGACAGCTCCAGTGTCGACCATCGACTAGAGCTGGGTAGATAAATTGTGAAAAAAACTAGATAGGAGAGCGATAGTGTAAACTCTTGACTAGAGCTACATAAATTAATTGCAATGATAGGACAGGTCTAGTGCTGACTCTCGACTAGAGATGGGTATATCTCGTCTATGAGCAGGAACTGATTAAACTAGCTTTGTTTGACATGAGAGCTGTCCTATCGAATCTTTGACTGGTGAAGGTCACGTGATTATACATACAGAGAATCATCCATTCATTTGGTGTCATTATTATCGTCAGAAAAATTGATACCGATATGATCTGATATCTCATTTTTATGGCGATATCGCCTGATTATATCAATCGGCCGAGATTGTTGGACATCTTTAAAAATTAGCGATAGCAATTGAGTAGATCTACATTGCTTGAGCTAGCTAAAATTGGTCTGAGTTGCAACAATGATTCCCGGGCGCGGCACCACTGCTGCCCACTGCTCCCCTCACCTCCCAGGGGGTGAACAAAAGGATGGGTCAAATGTAGAGGACAAATTTCACCACACCTAGTGTGTGTGTGACAATCATTGGTACTTTAACTTAACTTTTAACTTAACGTTATGGATCGTCTGTACTATAACAATGGGTCAAAAGAACACTGGCATTACTAACTGTAGGCAAAGCTGGTGAAAGGTAGCATAATATACTTATGAGTCGATCATTTTGTAGCAGATTCAGAAAGCTGCGGTTGTAAGGAAAGACAAGTTTTCCCTGCCTATGATCCGTAGTGTTTGTTTGGCACTATCAGAATCAAACTTTCCAGTCAAAGCGTGCAGGAATTTGCTACCTTGTGGATGTGAAGACCCCGAACACCAAGAGGCCTTTGGGATGATCGCTTTCCAGCAAAAACACACTTTCTGCAGGAGAGACACACGAGAAGTCTTCAGTTTTATCTTCCTTCTACAGGCATTGTTGCCAAAACGCGTCCAACACACTTTAAACAATGGATGCGTTTGCAGATGTAGTGATGAGCTGCAAGGCGGGGTGTGTGTGTGTGTGTGTATTAAGCAATATGAGCTTCCAAGGAGCAACAGAGGACGTGTTATGGCAGCCGTCGAGTCCCGGGGTCCAAATCCCGGATAAAGTGAGGAAGTCCCGTGGCTTGTTTACGGAGAAAGCAAAAGGACCTTCAGGACTACAAAAGCCTTGGAATTCAAAACAGAGCAGAGACTCACCGAGTTCATCAAAGTGAGTCTCGGTGCCGTCCTCCTCCAGGACGGAACACACCATCCTGGCCTTGAGGAAGGTGGTCCACTTGTTGACCAGACTGCGCTGTCCTCCGATGTCGCTCTGCCAGGAAGACAAGCATCTCAAGCCCAACATAACAACAAGAACAGGCCCATAAAGTAGGTATGACAGCTCTTGTGTCAACTCTCGACGACAGCCGGGTAGTTAATTGTGATCAACTCTAGCTAGGACAGCCAGAGTGACAATTTTTGACTAGAGCTGGGTAGGTGGATTGTGATAAAGACTAGATAGAACAGCCATAGTGTCAACTCCTGACTAGAGCTGAGTTAATACACTGTAATAAAGACTGAATAGGACAGCTCTGTTGTCAACTCATGAATAGAACTGGATAAATAAACAGTGATAAAAAACTAGATAGGACAGCTGCAGTGTCAACTCTCGACTAGAGCTGGGTCGATGTGATGAAGACTATACAGGACAGATCTAGTGTCAACTATCGACTAGAGCTGGATAGCTGGATTGTGATTAAGACTAGATAGGTCAGCTCTAGTGTTAACTCTCAACTAGTAACAAGTTAATAAATCTTAATAAAAACTGGATAGGACAACTCTAGTGTCAAGTCTAGACTAAAGCTGTATGTTTAATATGCAATAAAAAATAGATAGGATAGCTCTAGTGTCGACTCTCGACTAGAGCTAGGTAGATCATTTGTGATAAAGACTAGCTAGGACAACCCCAGTGTCAACCTTCGACTAGAAATGGGTAAATACGTTTTGATCAAGACAAGATAGGGCAGCTATAGTGTCAAATCTCAACTAGTAATGAGTTAATAAATTGTGATGAAAACTGGATTGGACAACTCTAGGATCAAGTCGCGGCGAAAGTTTGCTATATGATTTGTGATAAAGACTTGATAGGATAGCTTAAGTGTCAACTATCGACTGGAGCTGGATAGATCATTTGTGATTAAGACTAGATAGGACAGCTCAATTGTCAACTCTCAACTAGTAATGAGTTAACAAATTGTGATTAAAAACTAGATAGGACAACACTCATGTCAAGTCTCAACTAGAAGTTGTGATAAAGACTTGATAGGATAGCTTTAGTGTCAACGAGCTGGATAGTTAATGTATGATTAAGACTAGATAGGAAAGCTGTAGTGTCAACTCTCAACTAGTAAAGAGTTAACAAATTGTGATAAAACTGGATAGGACAATGCTAGTGTCAAGTCTCAACTAAAGCTCTACATATGATTTGTGATAAAGACTTGATAGGATAGCTATAGTGTCAACAATCGACGAAAGCTGGATAGTTAATTTTCGATTAAGACTAGATAGGACAGCTCTTGTGTCAACTCTCAACGAGCGCTGAGTTAATTATGCATGATAAAGACCGGATAGGACAGCTCCAGTGTCAACTCTCGACTAGAGCTGGGTAGATAATTTGTGATTAAGACTAGATAGGACCGCTCTTGTGTCAACTCAACTAGCGCTGAGTTAATAATGTATGAGAAAGACTGGATAGGACAGCTCTAGTGTCAACTCTCAACTAAAGCTCTACATATGATTTGTGATACAGACTTGATAGGATAGCTATAGTGTCAACTATCGACTAAAGCTGGATAGTTAATTTGCGATTAAGACTAGATAGGACAGCTCTTGTGTCAACTCTCAACGAGCGCTGAGTTAATTATGTACGATAAAGACTGGATAGGACAGCTCCAGTGTCAACTCTCGACTAGAGCTGGGTAGATCATTTGTGATTAAGACTAGATAGGACCGCTCTTGTGTCAACTCAACTAGCGCTGAGTTAATAATGTATGAGAAAGACTGGATAGGACAGCTCTAGTGTCAACTCTCAACTAAAGCTCTACATATGATTTGTGATACCGACTTGATAGGATAGCTATAGTGTCAACTATTGACTAAAGCTGGATAGTTAATTTGCGATTAAGACTAGATAGGACAGCTCTTGTGTCAACTCTCAACGAGCGCTGAGTTAATTATGTATGATAAAGACCGGATAGGACAGCTCCAGTGTCAACTCTCGACTAGAGCTGGGTAGATCATTTGTGATTAAGACTAGATAGGACCGCTCTCGTGTCAACTCAACTAGCGCTGAGTTAATAATGTATGATAAAGACTGGATAGGACAGCTCTAGTGTCAACTCTCAACTAAAGCTCTACATATGATTTGTGATACAGACTTGATAGGATAGCTATAGTGTCAACTATCGACTAAAGCTGGATAGTTAATTTGCGATTAAGACTAGATAGGACAGCTCTTGTGTCAACTCTCAACGAGCGCTGAGTTAATTATGTACGATAAAGACCGGATAGGACAGCTCCAGTGTCAACTCTCGACTAGAGCTGGGTAGATCATTTGTGATTAAGACTAGATAGGACCGCTCTCGTGTCAACTCAACTAGCGCTGAGTTAATAATGTATGATAAAGACTGGATAGGACAGCTCTAGTGTCAACTCTCAACTAAAGCTCTACATATGATTTGTGATACAGACTTGATAGGATAGCTATAGTGTCAACTATCGACTAAAGCTGGATAGTTAATTTGCGATTAAGACTAGATAGGACAGCTCTTGTGTCAACTCTCAACGAGCGCTGAGTTAATTATGTATGATAAAGACCGGATAGGACAGCTCCAGTGTCAACTCTCGACTAGAGCTGGGTAGATCATTTGTGATTAAGACTAGATAGGACCGCTCTCGTGTCAACTCAACTAGCGCTGAGTTAATAATGTATGATAAAGACTGGATAGGACAGCTCTAGTGTCAACTCTCAACTAAAGCTCTACATATGATTTGTGATACAGACTTGATAGGATAGCTATAGTGTCAACTATTGACTAAAGCTGGATAGTTAATTTGCGATTAAGACTAGATAGGACAGCTCTTGTGTCAACTCTCAACGAGCGCTGAGTTAATTATGTATGATAAAGACCGGATAGGACAGCTCCAGTGTCAACTCTCGACTAGAGCTGGGTAGATCATTTGTGATTAAGACTAGAGAGGACCGCTCTCGTGTCAACTCAACTAGCGCTGAGTTAATAATGTATGATAAAGACTGGATAGGACAGCTCTAGTGTCAACTCTCGACTAGAGCTGGGTAGACACATTGTGATATACTAGATAGGACAGCTCTAGTGTCAATTCTCAACTAGACCTGGGTAGATACATGTGATATACTAGATAGGACAGCTGCAGATGGAGTGATGAGCTGCGCTTACTGGACACACTCGGGCCACCATGGTGTGGATGTTCTTGGTGTTGCCGCTGTTGTCTGTCAGCCTCTCGCGGAAGAAGAAGTAGAGCTTGGAGTCGTTGGGGTCGGTGCCGTCGGGAATGTGGTGGGCGTCGATGAAGACCGGCTCTGATTGGAAGAACACCCTCCATAAGTCGCGCTAAAAAACGGACAAAATATGACCTGCGAGCCGCACCGCTTAGCCACTTGGAATTGTGCTGGTCGGTGCGCACGGCGTTCCTCTTGGTGAGGCTCCTAAAGATGGCCGCGTCCGTGCCCATGAAGTCGATGTACATGCCGGAGAAGAGCTCCTGGTCTGAGGGGCAAACGCGAGAAAGAGAGAGTGTAAAAGTCTTTGACATTCTCAAAATGAAATCATAAACAAGAGCATGCGTGAGGTGTTCAAGGAAGAAGACGTCACCTACTGAGCATGATGGACACGGTGTTGACTTGCGGGTTGAAGGAGCACCTCCCTTTTCCGGACTCGGACCTTGAGTCAACGTGAAATATTTGTTCCTGTGTCAGGGCAGAGGAGATGTCGTGACCTCACGGCAATAAATATGGAAGAAAATAACTTGTTGTTGAGATGTCTTTTTTCTGTGTCTTCCTAAGGAAGCTGCAGAATTAATCAGGCTGCTGCACTCCACCATAACTGGGAGCGTAAAGAAAATATTCCACAGGGGATATTTTCTTCAAGCTGCCAACAAACGTTACGGCTTCTTCTTCTTTAATGATGGACTTTCCAGCCAACCTCCGTCTGTCAGGAACGTGTGCATCGAACCTGGGAGGAATTCTCTACAATGACTGGCTTTAGCCCCCACAATCCCGCCATGTGCCGAGGGGGACCGGGGTGGCTTTGTTGCCATGGTGAAAAAAGCACCACCATCTGCCGTCCATGCTCCAACCTTGTCTCGAATCAAAGTGACGCACTGTCGGATGGATAAACCAGCACCAGTCTCAAGTTTGCCCACCTCGGGTCGGCGCCCTCTGTTGACGTAGGCGCACACGGGACTGTAGGCGCCGCTGCCACACATGAACAAGTGGGTTCTGTTGTACGGCTGCACCACCCGGATAAAGTTGCCGCATCCATGCTAGGGGAGGAGAAAGAATAAGACAGAGTCAAATTTAGTTAAAAAAAAAAAAAGGCACGAAAAGGTGGGCATTATTGCGCGGTCATCTGTTGCTAGGCAGGATATGTATGGCACAAAATGATGTCCATTTTCCAACAACATGTTTGAGAAGAAATCCAACAGTCCAAAAAAGGGTGCTATGAGGATGAATTTCACAAATATGTTGTGCTACAAATTCTATATCTACAATGATACAAAAATAAATAATACCGTATTTTTCAGAATATAAGTCGCAGTTTGTTTTTTTTCCGGACTATAAGTCGCAGTTTTTTTCATAGTTTGGCCGTCTTATACTCAGGAGCGACTTATGTGTGAAACTATTAACACATTACCGTAAAATATCAAATAATATTTTTTAGCTCATTCACGTAAGAGACTAGACGTATAAGATTTCATCGGATTTAGCGATTAGGAGTGACAGATTGTTTGGTAAACGTATAGCATGTTCTATATGTTATAGTTATTTGAATGACTCTTACCATAATATGTTACGTTAACATACCAGGCACGTTCTCAGTTGGTTATTTATGCGTCATATAACGTACACTTATTCAACCTGTTGTTCACTATTCTTTATTTATTTTAAATTGCCTTTCAAATGTCTATTGTTGGTGTTGGGTTTTATCAAATAAATTCCCCCCAAAAATGCGACTTATACTCCAGTGCGACTCAATAAAAATGTATTATATATATAGTACAGGCCAAAAGTTTGGACACACCTTCTCATTCAATGTGTTTTCTTTATTTTCATGACTATTTACCTTGTAGATTGTCACTGAAGGCATCAAAACTATGAATGACCACATGTGGAGTTATGTCCATCCATCCATTTTCTACCGCTTGTCCCTTTCGGGGTCACGGGGGTAACAAAAAAAGGTGAAAAAACTGAAAACATGCTTTATATTCTAGTTTCTTCAAAATAGCCACCCTTTGCTCTAAATACTGCTTTGCACACTCTTGGCATTCTCTCGATGAGCTTCAAGCACACCTGTGGGGGGGAAACCATTTCAGGTGACTACCTCTTGAAGCTCATAAAGAGAATGCCAAGAGTGTGCAAAAAATATATAAGATAGGCTCCAGCACCCCCCGCGACCCTGTAAGGGACAAGCGGTAGAAAAAGGATGGATGGATGGATATTAAAAAAAAATCAGTAAATGCTCCAGTAAAACAATGGCAGCTCTGAATTTTATCAGGATTTTTATGGATTTTTTTTCGCAGTGTACTAAATGTACTAAAAATATATGATTACATTGTAAAGTAAAACATAGCAAATAATCATTGAAAATATTCATTTTGATATTTAACATACACAATTATTCGGAATTTATTACAACTTGTATCCACTATTTATGTATAGAAAATCACTGTATTATTTTATGATTATTATTATTTGTTAAGCCTATTCAATTCGATAAATTAGCGTCATAATGTTTTCTCTGCGGGCGTGACACAATACCCCAAAAGAAATGTGTTGTGTTAGGAGAAGAGGAGGAAGTTCTTCTCCTGGTCCACAGCCAGCATACACAGCACGCCTGTTTATTGTCTGCCGAGGAACCATTCCATTGGACTGACGAATGCGGAGCGACAAGGCCTGCATACGATGCTCAGACGGTCACATGAGGCTGCTGCTATTAAGGTCAAGGAAGTGGAAACAAAGTTTGGGCTGGTGCAGAGGTAGAGGCCCTCATTATTTCATCTCCGTCCTCGTTTGTGCAGCTAATTAAGTTTTTATCTTGCAGGGGGAAAAAAAAAAGAAAGGAGAGGAAGGAAAGAATCGAGGCCGTCGGAGGAAGTCGGAATTAAAAAAATAATTTATATAAAAGGCAGCTGTTGCAAGGCGAGGCAGTAAAAACTGTATGGACATTTCACCCCATCACATACTCCACTCACCAGTTATGGTGACAGGACATTAAAAGGACACGACATCCAAGCATTAGAGCAGTAGTCACCAACCTTTTCCAGCCCAAGATCCCTAGTCCCAGCCAAAAACCAAAGCAAGTTCTATCAATATATATATATATATATATATATATATATATATATATATATATATATATATATATATATATATATATATATATATATATAGTACAGGACACACCTTATCATTCAATGGGTTTTCTTTATTTTCATGACTATTTACATTGTCACTGAAGGCATCA